>NC_089567.1:2183159-2495039 GCF_040115645.1 Euwallacea fornicatus | reverse complement strand
CAGTCCAGGGCATTTTAAACTTTTACTTAATATGCATACCTCTGATCCGTGGTTGATAGTACACCCTGTATATTATTTTATTTAATCTCTCTCATATGCTGAAAAACTTTCATGTAGGATACCCCATATTCTCTTCCAACTATTTTAGCGACGGAAGATCATCAAAAAATATATTATTTGCAACTTTCTATAGCTAACTGTTACTAAATAAACTATTCTTTCAAATTGGTACTATGAATTATGTTACTCACATTCAGTCTAAAATTCGAATTTCTTTAAGAACCATGACCAATATCTGGAGTTGAAATGAAAAATGTTCTAATGGACTTGTGCGTTAATGGATCATTAATACACTTATTGGTTAAATAACTATTATACAATTGAAAACAGGGATATAAGTAAAACTTGAGAAACAGAAATTGCCAGTGTAGGGATATTGGGAGGAGAAGCAAAAAATGAATAATATACTGGATACACTATCTATAATATCAGAAGTTATGGGCATTTCTGGAAATAAGGGGCTACGTTGCATTGCTGAATATACATTAGATAGATCCATCAAGTTCTATTGCCTAAATTTACAGATTTTAGAACCGAGCCTATACGTCGTTGACAGTAAACGTTAAACAAGTTGCGAACAGATCACATTGAGTGTATATATATATTTATATATACACAGGGTGTCCGTTTTACGAGCTCCACCATGGGGATCTCGGTTATTTAAAGAGATACGAGGTCGGTTAAATTAGGGCAAAGTTGCGCATTTTCGAGCTTTGTAAGATGCCATTTGAAGAATTATAAAATTTCCATTAGTTCCGGAAATATCCGAGAAAATACGAAATTTAGAAAAAAGATTTTAATTTTTTTCTGGACTCATTTGAAGAGATAATTGAAAATGGCTGGCACATTTTCGTAGTCACTTTTTCTCCTCGACAACATGACAATGTCAAATTTGGAATTCGACGTTTCGATTTTCCGGAACCATCATCAACTTTATTTTTTCTTTTGGGCGACATCTTGGATTTTTACACTTTTGGATTCAGCTTTTTTTCCGATGACGATGATGTATCACATGTTAAGAATCGGACTGGAATGGAAATTTTATAATTCTTGAAACGGCTTACAAAGCTCAAAAATGCGCAATTTTGCTCTAATTTTACCGACCTTGTATCTCTTCAAATAACCGAGATCCCCATGGTTAAGCTCGTAAAACGGACACCCTGTATATATATATATATATATATATATATATGTGTATGTATGTATGTATGTATGTATATCGTAGGGCTCTGAGTTATACCCCCCTCTACTGTTAACTTTTTTAAAAGTTATTATTTAAACAAAATTCAAAAGGAGCATAAAATGGGAGAAAAAATAAATACTATCTTTTGAGGTGTGTTTATTTTGTACATGTTGGCTACGTCACCAGTAACGCAAAATATCGAATTTTTTTAAATTGAAACATGGATCAAGTGACATTTTAAATCAAACGCCTTTTAAAATTGAATACACTGGGGCAATGCGATTCAAAATATATCTATTTGTTTTTGAAAAAAACAGGTATAAATTTGGTAAAAAACGCTAAACAAACTCAGTTACATAGCATATAAACAATGCAAAAACTTGTTTGTTGATCGGAAAGTAATTTGTTTTTGATTTTTGTACACCGACCAATCTTTGATCGAAAAGTAAAAAAAAGAGAAGAGTAAAATGATAATTAAAAATAACCAAACACGGTTCATGAGCACGAACTGGAAAATAAAATATTTTCCCATGAACATATAATGTTTTCACTGTTAATATTTTTTTAACTGAGTTTGTAAATGTTGCATTGTTTGCCAAACTTATAGCTGTTTTTTTTTTAAATGAATTGATAAATTTTGAATCGTAATACACCATTGAACGTAGTTTTGAAATACTTTTCAATTCGATGTGTCAGTTAATCCGTGTTTCAATTTAAAAAAATCGAATATTTTGCGCTATCGGTAACGTCAGCAACATTTAAAAAAATAGACAAGCGTCAAAAAATAGTTTCCTTTGTCTTACTTAATGTTGTTTTTGATTAAAAAAAAAATAGTTCGTTAAAACATTAACAAGAAAGGGGGGTACAACTTAGAACCGCACGGTATACGTAGAGAGTGGGATATGCGCAGCAAAAAAGTCGTCTTTTCTGTCGGTTTTACATATTTTGGTGAAATTTTGGCAAGTCATGTTTTTATATACACACATGATATTTTTCCAGTTTGTGAAATCTAAAGGATCTCAATAGTTTGCGTTACATAGAGCCAGATTGCGCTTTTGTATTTAAAAGTTTACCTTAAATATTTGTATTTGTATAAATGTCATCTTGATTTTTGAGTCCGTCTGCCGCGGATTAAAATCAAATAATATTAAAGTAATATCTGGGCTCCTCAGATCTCCCGAAGGCGGAGAAACAGTTTTTTTTTTCTTTTCATTTAAAAGCAAAATACTCCACATACAAAAGTTTTTTTTTAAGTTATCGCTTTACTGTATCTGGGATGTCTAAAATACTAATTTACGGTTAGAATTGAATATATTATTCCTTTTGTTCTAAACATGACATCACTTTGCCTAACACACAAGTTGTGTCTAATTTGCTTGCATTAAAACCTATCTAATTATGCACTTGTATCTCATTCTTTTTTTTTATTATTTCCAAAGCGGTAGGCAAGGAATCTTAATTTTTGCTCTATACATTTTCTTTTTGCATATGTTTGGAACATATGTAAAAAATATGAAAAGCGAATTTCTATGCCGTACCGCTTTGTAAATGACAAAGGGAAATCTACTCATTTAATCTATGTATTTTTTTTCTAATTTTTTGTTTATATGTTTAACCCCTGTACTTATCCAAGCATGTTGTAGTACACAAAAACTAACCTGTACTGCTTACTATGTTGATTTTAAATTTTGAAAAGGCCTAAATAAAAGAAGAATTTTAATTCCCTGCTCTCGCTTTACTTTCAAATTGTCTCGTCCTAAATCCGAAAGCATGCTCTGTGTTTACTACATTAAAAATAAAAAAGAGTTCAATAAGAATACATAAACCAAGCATTTTGACGTATTATGGTAAAGGGAAAGAATGATAGAATGCACCCTACCAATTCTTACCATCAATTTTGAAATGAATGGTCTTAATAATTAAACAAGTATCCATGCATTCGCCTAACATCCTTTACCTGCGTAGGTATTGAACAGGACAAATGCCCATATTGTCAATTGTCTTACGGTGGTCTGCTCCTATCATGGGGAAATGAGGATAACAGAGTACAGTTTCCTATTATAGAGTTTATTATCAATGTGGCTTTCCAGAGGTTTTCCATTATTTTATTTAGAATCTTAAATTAAAGCACTAATCTCTTAATGGAACCATTTTTATATTATAATAATTGCCTTCTTGACTAATATTGTTTTGTTCACTTATTTAGAAGTTGGTGAACCACTTTGCAAACGTCGTCATTCCATTTGAGCAGTAAAATGGCACTTCTTCCGTAGCTATAGGAAAGTTCTAGAACGATGAATTGTGTTAAGTGGGTTGCAACGGCATATTGTACTAGTTTCTAGAGCCTCAAATACTAAATATTGAGGCTGAATCCGTCTATAACCTGGTTGCAATTTTCATCTTTTTGTTACTTTTGGTAACTTACTTAACCCATTAGCGCTCAAATTATTTAGGCGTTAAATTTATAAATTTTATTTTTTACAAAAACTAATAAAAAAAAAAACAAAAACTATTTAATAAAAAAAATACAAAAACTAAATAAACTGTAAGTACAGGTCTACTCATTGTGCCAATTAGGAAAGCAAAGAGTACACAAGATAACATTACATTTGTCACAAAATGTTAACTGAAGACCATCGTACGTATGCAGTTCTCGCTGCATACTTAACCACCTGCATAAGCCAAACTTATGTCCCGATAAAAATTGTTTTAATAAACAAATTTATGTCATAAAGGTTGTTTATTTTCTGCGATCTATACAGGGTGTCCCACAAGTGTTTCATTATATTTCAGTGGGTAATAGTACATTGAAAAATAATACGACTCCCTATATAAACCATATTCCAATAATGCTTCATTAAGAAGATACAGGGTGTTAAACTTAACTTAAAAAATCTAACTTTTCTTGATATATTCAAAACCGTTTGAGATATGTAAGTGAAATTTGGCATGTTTTAAGAGTTAATGTAGACGCATTTATTTATGCAAAAGGGCTATTTTTCGTTTCACCAGTGACGTGCGTACGGACACCTCTCAGCACATTTTTAAAGAAAAACATGGTGCGCCACTGCTTTTTATCAAAATAAAAATTATTTTTAGAAGTTTAATTTCATTTAGAAGAAAAATGCTCACTTGACTCTTTTTCGTCCGACGTATCGTTTGCCAGTAAAAATTGAATACCGTCTATATGCACGATATTCTCTAAATGGTTTTAATAATATTAAGTTTGTTTTAAATATTATTAATTTGCTATAACATTATAGAAATTGTTCAAATTAGTGGCCATTTTGTTCAATACATAATTGAGCTCGCCTGTTCATTGATACTCTGATACGTTGAAATATTCCAGGTGTGTTTTAAGTTTAACACCCTGTATCTTCTTAATGAAACATTATTGGAATATGGTTTATATAGGGAGTCATATTATTTTTCAATGTACTATTACCCACTGAAATATAATGAAACACTTGTGGGACACCCTGTATATAGATCACTGGGCGCTAATGGGTTAATATAGTCCTACAGTCGGTAATGTGGCAAACTTTCAAGCATGTCTCACTAAATCATGTTACTAAGGATATAAAGAGGTAATTATTGCAACCAGATTGCAAACTGGTTTATTTGAAAGATTGTTAGCGGAATACGAGTGAAAGAACTAAATTAAATGATTAAAAAAAAATTAATGGAGGATAAAAGGGCTACAACGATAAGCCCTTAAAATCGTCCATAGCAACTTACCATGTATCCTACAAATATTCACTACAGGCGCGAGCAACAAACTATTCTATGGATGATCCACAATGAGCTTAAATCGAAGTGCCATTACGACGTTTTGTATGAGTTGCTGTAAGGGGTAAATTCTCAAACGCAGTTACTTTTCCTATCTACGTTCTGGGCCGTTTTTCGTCCTATTGTGTTTTCCCTGATTGTCAAATGGTTTTTGCAAGCTCGTTGAAATATTCTTTGTTCTACAGCTTTTGCTCAGCCGTGGGAAAGGTGGCATTTTATTTCTCAAAATGAGATGAAATGCCGCCACTGTTTATATGATGCCTGAATATTGCACAGTCAACACTTTGCAGACATTTGCATATAGTGTGTTCCAAATTGGTTTTACATGTCTGAGGATCTCGGTTACTGAAGTCCCTCGCTCATATTGGCACAACACCTACACTACACACTTTTGCTTTGCTTTTTTTCACAAGAATCGCGTGGAAAAGCATCGTTTCAGTGTCGGCAATATGTTCCACGCCGAAGAGGTAAAGAGTCGGTTAAATGTAGAAAGTTTTAGACATTTTATGAAGAACTCTTGTGATTTTAAAAATTGATTTATCTCTTACTTTTTTCCGGAGAATTGAGTAGGTGAATGTGAGACTCTGCGTTTTAAACTTTGCCCTATAGTTATTCGACAAAGCTCGAAGTACTTTTGAAAGTAAAATATTATTAAGATACTTAGGACATATGCGATGCCGTTACAAAAAAAAAATCCATTGTTGTTTACTTCCAAGATTGAGACACAGTAGAGAATACAGGGAACTTAGAACCCATGAAATTTACAAAAAACTGTGAGAAGATGGTAAATTGCTCACAAAAATATTCCAAACCGCACATTCTTCCTTCGTTTATGTCTGATTGGTTTCCCGAAAATTCCCTCTTCGAAATTTAAAATGCAAGCTCCATTTGAATCAATAAGTTTGAGGTAAGGTTTGAGAAAGTTGTTCAAGGTGACCTACGATTTTTTAACGAATGAATTAAATGAGTCAAAAGCTTTCCTGGTTATTTTAATTTTGGTCCCCTATTTAACGAATCACAAACGCCACCAATCAATGCGTATGTACACTATCGCTTAAGAGTTTGTGGACACATTTTATTTCATAAGAATTAACACTGAAATTTATGAAAAAGACTTAATTTTTTATTCTTTAATCTTGGACAAATGTTAGCTAACTCAAATACTATATATTAGAAAAATGGAAAAATACTGCATATATTTAAATGGACGCTTCATCTATATGTCCTCCCCGTGATGATTGCAGCGCATAATCGGGGAATTCATGTCACGAGCTTTTTCCAGACTTTGGATTCGTCTCAGGCTGCTTCCAAATTATTGAACAAGTCGTTGGCTGATGTGGAGGCCCCTTCCCGGACGTTTCTGTTTAATTCGTCCTACAATAATTCAAATGGATTTAAATCCGGGCTCTGAGGAGGCCAAGCTATTAATTTAACAACACCTTCCTTCGCTAAATCGTGTAAATGTTGTTTGCGTAATTTAAATTGTCATTGTCTTGCTGTAACACAAAGTTCAGATCCAATAACATCAATCCAGAAGGTATTGCATAAGTTTCTAAAATTATTTTTTCAAAATTGCTTCAATTCTTACAATGCCGCCCATAGCTATGCCAGCAAGATAGCCCCAAATCATGATTTGATCACTTCCAAGTTTAACAGTAGGCAGGAGACACGCCTTTCGTGTACGTTCACCCACTGCTCTATAAACAAACATTACTTCGTCGTGGACTGAACGATTCAAGTTTCTACTCTACTACTACTGTCCATAGTAATTTGGTCCAGTTTTCTATCACTCAATGTTAGTGTTTCCGGGCCCTCTGTAGTCGCTTTTGTTGCTTAAACTATCAGTTTTTTAGTATTTTTTATGATATAGTCAACAGTGGAGGGAACTAAATGCGTCTTTCTGGGAATTTTTCGGTTGTTTTTGCGAGTCTTGTGGTGAACTGCTATTTGCCCACGTATTTCGATATCTAGTTCTTTTCTTTTAGACATTATTTTCAGCACTTTATTTCCCACACGAACTTATCACTGTGAAAACGTAAACAGATTAACTTTAATTTCGATCTATTCATCGTTTATATTGTCAACAACGTAAGATTGTTATCCCTATATGGAATAAAAATAAAAACAAATTAAAATTTTTCCTCCGAATCATTTTAAGTTGTTGTTATACCTGTTTTTTTTTTAATGTCCCATAACGGTTTTCTTTAATTTTATGATTTTGTAGATGGTAACAGGCTAATATTCATTTTTATATTTTTGTACAAGAGGCCTGTGCTGGAGATAAGTAGTTAAATGTATTCAAAGAGCATATTTGCACTATCTTTTTATTTAAATAATACAACAAAATATGGATGCCCAAAATACTTTTGAGCGGCAGTGTATATCTGAAGTCAATTTGGGACACACTCTATTTCATTGATGGTAGAATTAATTTAAAATCGGCTCTATGCTATCTATGTACGTCAAAATGTGTGAGTTAATCTTGTACAGATCTTTTAACTTATAACTATAATTATTTATTTAATTCATTTTTACATCAGTGGGTAAGTACGGGGGACAATGTTGAATACTTTTGATATAGTTGTTTTGCATTTCATTTTTGACATGGCAGCTCTTAGACCACGTGCTCTTCAATCCTGCGCTTTGGATTTACACTCCTTCACTAGTTCAGACACGTCTCTATTCGTACCTCGCCACCGAGTTCCTGTCGGACACTCAGATTTACAGCAATGTGAGGCGGGTCTCTACCGTCCTACAAACGGTTCACACGCTGAAGTACTACTACTGGGTGGTGAATCCCAGGATGAAAAGTGGGATTGTACCGAAGGGCTTGGGTGAGTTGATGAAACGTTAATTTGAAAACATATATATGTATATATAAGAAAGTGCAAAAATGAGAAAATCTGGCGAAGATCCACATAAACATATTCATGGTCCAATCGAGTAATTTCCTCAATAATTTCCCCAGACACATATATCATCTATTGCACATCACTAGCTACTTGAAAAACGACAGTCGTTTTCATTCCATGTTGAGTTATTAATGAATGTACAGTTACTTTATGTAGAGTATTCGTCGACATTCGATCGTAGACTAAAGGGTGTTACAATAAAAATGTAAGATTTGAATTTTAAATAAAACATTGTTTTCTACAGCAAAATGCTAAAATCTTTATTGATTTAGAATATAGACATATGAGAATTAAGTATGAACTAACGCATGCGCTGAATATCCGTCGCGGTTCCGGTGGCGCAAAAGCACACCTGACGAAATTTCAAATACCGTTTTGTATAAATGTGAGGGTGTTTATTTGATACCACGTTCAATTTCGGCCTTTAATGCTTGAGTGGTCTTGAGTTTGGTGGCAGAAACATGAGAGTTCAAAAAACCCTAACGGAAAAAATCAAGAGGTGTTAGATCGGTTGATCGTGGGGGCCAATTCTTATCAGGACGGCAGGAAACCAGGAAAAATCTCGTGTAAAATCGTTAATGTTTCTCGGGCGACATGACAAGCGACACCGTCCTGCTAAAATCACATGTCCTCAAGAACAATATCTTGCAATTGAGGCACAAATGACTCGGTTATCAGGTCACGATAATATTCGTCATTTATCGTCGCTGCATTAGGTGATTCGTTTTCAAAGAACTGCGATCCAACGATTCCTCCAGATCAAAAGACACACCAAACAGCGACATGACAAAGATGCACATGTTTCTTATGAATTATTTCTGGATGTGTCTAGCCCCAAAATCGGCAATTTTGCTTATTCAGGAAGCCAGCCAGGTGAAAACGGGTCTCGTCGCTAAAGATTATTTTGCCCACAAAATCGGCATTCATTTCTTACTGTTCAGTGACCCAATAAGTGAACTATCTTCGCTCTGCATGGTCTGTAGGCACAAGTTGTGGAGTAGTTGGATTTTGTAAGGATTAAAATGTAAATCTTTCGTGAGAATACGATGAGGAGTGGCTGTTGAAATGTTTAATCCTCATACACGGCAACAAGTCGAGGCCTCTGAATTCTCGCTCATACTCTGGCGAACTGCCGTGATATTTTCTTCTGAACGACCACTACCAGTTCGTTTCCTGTCTTTCACGTCAATAATGGAACGAATATTTTCAAATTTATCGATTTTTTTTGCAGTTGATGAGGTAAAAACATTATTTCTACCGAAAATTTGACAAACTTTACGAGTTGAAGCAACCAAGTTTTCGCCATTTTGCTAGTAAAATTTAACAATAAGGATGTATGGCTGCAATGTATATCGCTCCATGCTCACTAACTCCCATTTATCTGGTTTCGACCGAGCGCGCGTATTCACTTATCAAAAGATTACAGCCAAAATGGCGCGCAATTCAAATCTTGCGTTCTTATTGTTACATCATTTGTTATGCTTCCTTTTTGTGATACTTAAAACCAGTTTCTTCAATGTCCTACTAAACTGCTAGTGAAATAAGTTACTGCCAAGAGTAACCATTAATTAAACTGCCTGAAGCTATTTTAGAGATCTTTCAGATAGCTGTGCCTACATCAATTGTTAGTTAAGCTCAACTTAATTTGAACTTAAGCCTTCTTCTGCCAGCTAGTAATTAACCGACACCAGTCGCTCCCTAACTAGACATTAAAGAACCGGTTCTTAGTTTGCCAACTTCGAAGCCCGCACTTTCGTCATTCATATGACATATCTGTGTGTGTCATCCTGTGTTACTCCACTTAATACCTGTCCTTTTATACTTGTTAAGAAAAGCTGCGGTTTCCTGGGAACACTATACCCTAATAGAGCCGAAATATGGCGCCAATAATATTCTCAACACCGTCAATCACAGTGAAGTGCACGAGGGACGATTCATTGCTACCCCTATATTGCGACACCGCTTTCCTAGGAAACCGCAGCTTTACCGATATTTATATCACTAATGTCGAATTTAGGTTCTCGCACTGGCGCACACTCTGTGCAGTAATAATGTCAGCGAAAGCTCTGTTTCTGTCTAACATATTACCAAACGTCGCAATAAAATTTAAAAAAAAGCCATAAAATGGACGATATCGCCGCACTTAGTGCCCGTTAATGCGGGTGCTCGATATTTAAAGAAAATATTTTTTCCCGGAAAAAAGTAGTTTAAATTTCGAATTTTGAGCGTTTACATGGAAGTAGGTACTATGAACATGGCAGCAAAGCAAATGTGCTTTGCTGCCACCTCATTGGTTCAAATTACACAGAAAATGAAAATAATTGAACAATAAATTAAACTTAAAGTTATATATAGTTATACAGGGTTCGCCATTACTCTGGCCTTGGTTCCTGGTGTCTTTGTATAAATATCAATATGAAATGTTTAGTGCAGTACTAATTTATATCGGAAAGCTGCATGATTTAATAATATTTTTGTTTATACAGAGTGTTCCGTTTTCGCTGGGCAGCAGAAAATTATAATTTTTTAAATAGCAACCCATAATTTTTTTTATGCCATTTGATGAAACCTTAATTTAGAAGGAAAATACATTAAACATTTTTTAAGTTGGTTGCGGCGTTGCCATATTAGAAGGTAGTGACAGGTAATATGACAACTAAATGAAATAAGTAATTTATGCTTTTGTTAAATAGAAGCAAAGCCTACTAGAATAAATCTGTTAGATTATGATAATGCCTGTTGCAATTTCATTGAAATTTTGTAAATATCTCCATAACTGTAAATGTTAGATGAAAAGATGTTATTGCAAATTAATAGAGAATTAAAAACTACATTAGAAAGACTTGAAAAAAATCATGGGTATCATTTAAAAAAAAACGAGTTTCAGCAATTTGTAAAATTTGCAAATTAAAGAAAAATTAAATAAATAAATAAAAAATATAAAATTAATTAAAAAAGTGTTTTAAAGTTTTTAAGTACCTCTGACTTTCATTTACTACTTTACAACAACAAATTTCAAAAAACACAAGTTTCGTGATAATTTTTTTTTTGATGCTGCATTAAAAAAAAAATTCTCTAATATGGCAACGCCACAACCAATTTAAAAAATGTTTAATGTATTTTCCTTCTAAATTAAAGTTTCATCAAATGGTATAAAAAAAACTATGGGTTGCTATTTAAAAAATTATAACTATGCTGCCCAGCGAAAACGGAACATTCTGTATAAACAAAACTATTATTAAATCATGCAGCTTTCCGATATACAGCTAAGGTCGTATAAATAGCACACATACTAAATTCATATATTTTTTTAAATTGTAAATAAATAGGAATTTTTGCTATAGAATATTCTTCTGATAAACCCTAAAAAACAATCGTCTATAGATTTGCCTTTTTGCACATTTCTCCGTTTTTTAAATTAAAATTTATTATTTTACATTCGGCATTTAAATAGCACGTTTGGCTTAAATTTAAAGTTAAATATTTAAAAAGCAGTTCCTATCTTCTTAGATTGTATAAAACAGTAAGTAAATGTTTTTTTCTTACATCTTAAATAATAAGCTCCGTTTTCAAGTGGGAAAGAAGCGACATTGTGGACCTGAAAGGCGACAACTGATCATGCAACTCAAAAACGAGGGAAAAAATATTTCTCAAATAGCCCAAGATTTAAGATGTTCTCGAAGGCTAGTTTACAATGCTATTCGCTTGTATAATAGTACACAAAGTTATGAAAACACGGTAAGGGCTCCTAGGAAACGAAAAACTACCGAACGAGAAGATAAAATTATGGTAAGAATGAGCAAAGCAAATCCTTTTTGGAGTGCAAGCGAAGTTAGGAGACAAATAATTGACCATCATGGTATCCAATTGTCGCTGAAGTCAATAAAACGAAGATTGAATGAAGCAAATCTTCGTGGTTGCCGCGTCAGAGAAAAACCGCTTATTTCTCGACATTCGCCGGGTTGCTTTTGCTAGAAAATATTTAACAGAAAACATTAATTTTTGGAAAAAATGTTCATTTAGTGATGAAACTAAGATTAATCATCTGGGAATGGATGGAAAAATCCATGTTCGTCGACCTCGTAACCAGAGTGTTAATGAACGCTACACGATTAAGACTGTGAAGTTTGGTGGTGGAAATCTCATGGTTTGGGGTGCTATGTCTTGGAAAGGTGTTGGGCCGATTCATAGGATAGATGGAGTTATGGATCGATTTGTCTACAAAAACACTCTGGAAACCATTATGGAACCTTACGTGGAGGAATTTATGCCAGTTGCTTTTAAGTTTGTCCAAGACAATGACCCTAAACATTCATCTAGACTGGTAAAGAATTGGCTTAAAGACAACTCGGTAGATGTTTTAGATTGGCCAGCCCAGAACCCAGATCTGAACCCAATAGAACATCTGTGGCAAAGAATAAAAAATGATTGAAGTGGAAAACATGCCAAAAACATGAATGAATTGTGCGAGTTCATTGAAGAAGCGTGGAATGAAATTCCTAACGACTTTTGCCAAAGATTGGTAGAGTCTATGCCTGCCAGATTGACAGCAGTTATCCAGCAAAATGGATATCCCACTAAATATTAAAAAAATTCGATTTTTATTAACGAAATTAGAAGTGTGCTATTCATTTGTCCCATAATTTTTTTAAATATATTTTTTTTTGTAATTTTTTCATACATCTTAGAAAACTTATATGCTTTTTTGATTGTCTAGATATATTAAATATTTAAACATGGAAAATGATTAGATTGTATACGTTTGTTAAAACTTATCTGGAATATTAAAAGTGTGCTATTTACACGACCTTAGCTGTAAATGAGTACTGTATAAAACATTTCATATTGATATTTATACAAAGACACCAGGAACCAAGGTCGGAGTAATGGCGAACCCTGTATATAGATTTAAAAAATTGTCCATTATTTGTGGACAGTGTGTCATCATTGACTTTCGTCTAGCCATATGGTTTTTTAAAACTTAATATTTTCTTAGCAGCATTAAGCAAATGCGGTTGCAAACTTCCATTTTGTAATTTTAATATTAGGGGTACAAATAAGTTTCCGCCGTTTTCTATAAAAAAATTGGAATTAATTGTGAAAGAACGGGATATTACGTTTTATTCAAAGTATTGCCCATCAACGGCCACTACTTTTTCCCATCTTTCTGGCAGCATTCGGATACCACGGCGAAAAAACTCTTCATCTTTTGAAGCTATCCATAAATCGACCCAATTTTTGGTATCTTCATATGATGTAAAGCGCTGCTCAGACAGACCGTGTGCCATTGATCGAAACAAGTGGTAGTCGGATGGGGCAAGGTCTGGTGAATATGGCGGGTGGGGTAGGACTTCCCAATTAAGTGTTTCCAAATAGGTTTTAACCGGTGCCGCAACATGCGGACGAGCATTATCATGTAGGAGAATAATCTTGTCATGTCTAGAGTAGTAATGAGCGCGTTTTTCCTTGAGTGCTCGGCTCAATCTCATTAATTGTGTTCGGTAGAGAGTTCCAGTAATAGTTTCGTTCGATTTGAGCAACTCATAATATACAACACCAAGTTGATCCCACCAAATACACAACATGAGTTTTTTTCCATGAATATTTGATTTGGCTACTGATGTTGAAACATGGCCAGGTAGACCCCATGATTTCTTCTTTTTTGGGTTATCATAATGGATCCATTTTTCATCCCCAGTGACTACACGATGCAAAAAACCCTTTGTTTTATGCCTGGCAAGCAGCATTTCACTCATGCAAAATCGGCGTTCGACGTCTCTGGGTTTCAGTTCATAAGGAACCCAATTCCCTTGTTTTTGAATCATTCCCAACATTTTTAAACGATGTGAAATTGCTTGTTGCGTCACTTCTAATGTAAGTGCAAGTTCTTTTTGTGTTTGAGACGAATCTTCCTCCAATAACACTTCCAATTCCGTATCTTCGTACGTTTTCGGCCTTCCACTGCGTCCTTTGTCTTCCACGTTAAACTCACCGTTTTTAAACTTGTGAAACCACTCACGACAACTTCTCTCACTCAAAGCAGCCTCACCATATGCTTCTACAAGCAATCGATGCGCCTCAGCTGCAGATTTCTTCAAATTAAAGAAGTAAATCAAAAGTTCCCGCAAATGACGCTTATTCGGCACAAAACTTGACATTTTTGCAAGAAAAAAAAATGTTATGCTGATACGAAACCACTAATACTTCTAGGTTATGTTGTTACTAGTTGATCAAACTTGCGATAGTAAGATTTACATCTAGCAATTTCAGCATAACCTTCTGGTGGGACCATGCTTTGTTAAACGGCGGAAACTTATTTGTACCCCTAATACATTGTACTTACTTCCACATAAACGCCCAAAAATTGTAAAAATACACACTTACGTATTGATTATCGTACAGTACGTAATTTAAATTAATGTGCGGAAAATATGCATTTGATACGCACTTGCGAATACCCTGCCTGCACCCGTCGGTGGAGCGCTAGGTACGGCAATTGCTCAAAACTCTAATATATGCGATGCTCTTAAGTTTTTGAGCTTCTCAAAATACTCCAGTGATAATGCGTCAACTTGAATTCACACTAATTAATTACTTCGCAATTTGTAAACCCGCTGCCGGTTGCCATTTTATATTAAATTTTATCTCTACCTATGCCTGGTTTTAACGTAATCACAGGTTCCTTATAATTAAATTCGTTCCGGGGTAGCGAGATTGTCCCGAAGTTAAGCGTATAACTGGAAGATTTAATCGATGCCCTTAAATTCTCGGAGATCTACAAAAAGTCGACACCTTTTTGCCGGTAGTCATTAGCATATAAACCCAAGACTGTTAACGAAATATTATTTCTTTAACCTTTAAACTTTGAAGTTGCTCTCAACTTTTCCATGGAGTGTTATTAATAATTAACGCCTAATTAATTTCGCAGACGGTCCGAGGCCAGCGCAAAAGGATATTCTGGCAATTAGGGCGTACATTTTGCTCTTTCTCAAACAGCTCATAATGCTTGGAAACGGGGTACGTAAGTAGTAACAAACTTGCTAAATAAACTCTCTCTTTAACCTATCTCTGATTTAATTTTAATATTCATACATCGGCTTTTGATAGGAATTTTAAAAAGATTTAGCGTTACCTTTGAAATTTTAATCATTTCACGTCGCGTACATTTTTGCGATTAAGTTTCTGTTATCTGTAGGTGAAAGACGACGAACTACAGAGCATTCTCAATTACCTGACTACAGTCTACGAGGATGAGAATTTGCACGACGTTCTACAGATGCTGATTTCGCTTATGTCTGAGCATCCCTCATGCATGGTACCCGCATTCGATGCCAAATTTGGCGTCCGAACCATTTTCAAACTTCTCGCCATGGAAAGTCAACTGATTAGATTGCAAGCGCTCAAGCTCTTGGGATTTTTTCTGAGTCGAAGCACTCATAAGCGAAAGTACGACGTCATGAGCCCGCACAATTTGTACACCCTGTTGACCGACAGGCTGTTGCTTAATGAAGATTCGCTGTCGTTGCCCACGTACAATGTGCTGTACGAAATTATGACCGAACATATAAGTCAGCAGATACTTTACACGAGACATCCTGAGCCTGAGTCGCATTTTAGACTGGAAAATCCTAGTGAGTATTGTTTTTACGTCATAAAAAAAAATTATTTTGTGGGCTATTTGGATCGCCCTGTATAATACTTATCCATATTTTTTGAACTATAACCTTTATTTCGTCTCTAGTGATTCTAAAAGTCGTTGCTACCCTGATTCGTCAGTCGAAACAAACCGATCAGCTATTAGAAGTGAAAAAACTGTTCTTGTCTGATATGACCCTGCTATGCAACAATAACAGGGAGAATCGTAGGACAGTTCTGCAAATGTCAGTTTGGCAAGAGTGGCTCATTGCTATGGCGTACATCCATCCTCAGAACACCGAAGAACAGAAGCTGTCAGACATGGTTTATGCCCTATTCAGAATGTTGCTACACCACGCTATTAAGTACGAATACGGAGGTTGGAGGGTGTGGGTGGATACTCTGGCAATCGTCCATTCTAAGGTGAGTAGTATTAATTCGAAGTAATACAAATTGAATGGAGCAGGTAAGTAAAGGTGCTACAATATCGATCGTGCTTGTTTATTTTAGAAACCTTTTGATCTGCTTCGTGTTTGCCGTATCTGGAGCAGTTTTCATGTTCCTATATTATGGAAAATCGCTCCAAAAGAATAGTATTTCACACTTCAGGAATCATATCCTGAAATATAGACTCGTCATTAAGATATATCCTGTATAATTTTTTATAAATACAGGTTGTTTGGTATTCAGTGCAGGATACTGGATAGAGTATTAGAGAAGGTGATTCTGAATGGATTGAACCGAGCATACTTGAATACCAAGTGTTACAGCTTTCCTGACAATAAATTTTTTAATATTTTTGAATTTGACTGTGTTCCTCGACAATTATTGAAATACGACAGAACAACAAGCTCTTTTATCAAAAAATGGTGCTCAACTTTTCTATTATGTATGAATGGATTTAAATTGTCTAATACATAAAATCTAACAGGGCTTTATTAGTTAACTAAAACTTAATAAATACGATTTTCCTGGTTTTGTAATGCAGCAAAATGTCAAACTGAAACTTGGATTTTATTCGAACGCTTCGGTGTATGTTTATTCAAATTTTTTAAACACTTCTTTAGGTAATGGTCTTTCAGTTCTTATGGAAAGCTTCTTAAGAAACATTTTAAAAATTAGAGCAATTAATCTTAACACTTTTAAGTATCCACCAAGCGCATTCGTTAGAACTTAGGTTAGCCATTTATTGTCTTAAATTTGTTTTCCAGATATTCGAGGTTTTTAGTTTTTTTAGCATTTTTAATATAATTATTTGCACTAAATCAAACTTAATGCTATAAAATAAAATGTCATTTTCCAGCGCAAAGGGAGAAAGTATTTGAAGATTTCTTAATTGATTTAAAAAAACTAAAAAAATGTTAAATAAATCAATAATAATTTATATATTATGTTCAAAATTAGAATCACCATCCTGAATTCATCTACGTGCTCTATTCCTCAATGCTGTTGTGGCGATATCGAGTTGCATTTCTCGTTCAAGTTATTAGACAGTTTGATTAATGTTGGCGATTAAATGGTTTCTATTTCGAATTTTTGTTTTATATACCAGCGATATCATACGATCCCATACAAAAAACTCAAAGGACGTATGATCAAGAGATCTGGCAAGCCAGATTGGGCCCATTTCGCCCAATCCAGCGATTAGGGAACACTTGATTTAGATATTCGCATATCCTTCGTTAGTTCAGGTTAGTTCAGGTTAGTCCTACGTTAGTAATGGGCACGACAACCATCGTGTTTGAAAGAATATATCTGTTCGTAAATTCAAAGATAAATCCTCTACTAGAACAGGCAGACTTTTTTGCAAAAAAGCGAAAGAGTTTTACCCATATAAATTCTGTAGTAATGTATATGCTGCAATAAAATGATCAACGATAAGTTCGCGCCACACTTTAACATTAAACTTATGTTGAAAGGAAGTTTGTCTTTGCGTATGAGGATTGTCATCCTTATCATTCCAATAATGTAAATTATGGTAGACTATAATCCCTTCTGTGTTAAATTTTGACTCATCTGTCCAAAGGTTCTCTCTTCCATATCACAATTCAGAAAAAAATTACAAAATGTTAATCTTTGTATTGAATAGGGTCCCAGTCCTTGCACCGCTGTATAATGAAATGCGTGTTTCTTCTCGGAATTCACGAAGTACCAGACATTCTAACTGAGTTGTTACTTCTTGTCGTCTCTTTCCTTATAGTAGTTGTTGAATCTGATGTAAAGGCAAGAAGGACTTTTTCTTCTTCAGGTTTGTTTCGATTGCCCATGGGGTCTAAATTGCGGCGAATTGATCCAGTTTCTCTGATGCCATGATAGGTCCGACTAAACACGCTTTTATATAAAGTTCGACGGTTTAGAAGAGTCTTTTGATGGAATCGTCTAGCTGCCTCAGCGTTTCCATCAGCTTTTCCATAGCAATAAATAACATCGGCGTACTCCTCGTTGCTAAAAAACTTATTTCGTCTAATTTAAATTTTTAAGATTTCAAACGTAAAAATGATCGTTATGAAACATACTAACTAAAAAATTATTTATTATTTCTATTGTCAAATAGATTTAAAAACAAATTAAAATCAATTTCAATAATGTTTAATGATATTTTAAAATCAAAGCCAAGTCAGAAGTCCATCTACTTATAATTTTTGTCTAAAATCTACAAAAAAAATTCCGAATATTTCCTTTCCTTACATTGGAAAATAAAATATAATTTTATATTATCAAATATTATTTAATGCGAATATGCAGACCGGATGAAAAATTATTAAATAATTATAAAATTCCAAAAATCTCCAATATCGGGAAAATTATCTTAAGATAACAAATAGCTAGCCTAAGTTTTGGCGAATATGTTTGGTAGATACTTAAAAGTGTTTTAAATCAATTTCCCTTGATTTTAAAATGTTGTTTAAGAAACTTTCCGTAACAACTGAAAGATCATTACCTAAAGAGGTGTTGAAAAAATTCTAATAAACATACTCCCAAGCTCTCGAATAAACTCCACCTTCGAATTTGCCTGTTTGCTGTACTACAAACTAGGAAAATCATGTTTACGAAGTTCAAGTAAATATCAAAGCAAACTTTGATTTTATGGCTTAAATAATTTAAACAACCCATTTACCCATAATATAAAAGTTTAATACATATTTGTGGTAAAAGGATTTGTTGCTTTGTTCCACTTAAATTATTGCAAAAAATCACACTCATATAGAAAAATATTAAAAACTTAATTATCAGAAAAATGTAGCACTTAGTATATAGGTATTTTCGATTCAATAAATTCAGATGGACCTCTTTTAATATCCTATGCAGTATCCTGCGCTACCTACCAAACACCCTGTATATGTAATACGCCTTTTAGTTACCCAAATTTGTACCGAACGAATACTTGTAACGTCAACGAGTACTCGATTTATACTCCTCGGTATTTTACGTCATTTTTGATTTAGTTATGTGACTCCCTGCGATTAATGTTGAGAATTCTGCAAACTTTTATTCGGTAGGTGTCCTACGAAGAATTCAAACTCCAATTCTCCCAAGTCTACGAACACTATGAGCGACACCGTGCGGACCAGATCACCGATCCCGTAATAAGACAACAGCACCCAATCAGCACTATCTCCGGATGGCACGGTCAACCCCAAACGATTCACAATGGATGTCAAGCGGACGAGGACAGTTGGCCTTCCTCAAGACCAAACATTCGCGAAATCGAGTTGAACGAGAACGATAAGAGCGAGCAGGTCTGTAGTTGCGACTACAATTCCACAATATCCGAAGGAAGTCCAGCTTCATACATAGCCAAGCACGAGGATAGTGAAGGTGTCTCATTAGACTCGAGGACTAGTGACTTGTTTAGTGACAATAAAATCGACTCGCCATTAAAGTCTCTTGGAGATTCCCCGATGTGCAACGGAGTCCACACAGGGAGTAGTACGAGTTTCGGTAGCCCCGCTAAAGTGGAAGAGATGAGCGAAGAGCAGCAGAAGGGCCAAATTATTGAAGAAATTGTCCAGGAAATTTTGGCCAATTGCGAAAAGTTGCTGGACGAGCAAGAGGCGGAAAAGAAAGTGAAGTCTAGTCAGGAAGTTCCTATTAGTCCAGTAAAGAGCATCGGGAATGAGAAGGACAGCGAGTCCGAGCGGTATTTAACGCCCACCGAGGACATTAAAGTTCCAACCGAACATATTATTTGTGGTGATAGTAGTGAAGGAGACGTCCACGTGCCTGTAGTGACTTTGGCCGAACAGGGGCAAAGCGACGTGAGCGATAAACACGATGTAAGTGCTAGTGCCAAAACCAATAATGTGCCAATTGTCGAAAATAGTGCTGTGCCAGTAGAATTAGAGCCGTCCAACCAAACCAACTCTTCAACTATGAAAGATTTCGTCCACTCTGGGTAAGTTTTCATTGAGACTCAGAAGGCAAAGATATATTACTCCAACCATAGTCCGCAGTAATCTTTTCCTTCCTGGATAGATGTTATTATACGTCATTTAAATTGTTTAAGATGTATGAGAATTTTATGACCTAAGGTACAGCCAAAAAGTATAGAACCTCCCATAAAATATAAAAAAAATAAATAAGGTTGAATCAATAGTATAAAATTAATTCATTTTTACGTGAATTCGTTGAAATTGTACCACACACTGTTTATTTACTCAATTTTCCTTATAGGTACAGAAGAAAATAAAGAAAAAAATTATTATTTCATTCGTCCAATAATGCACTGACTTTCAAAAAAACCGCAACACCAAGAAGAACACATCGTACACGTTTGAAATTCTGGCATTACGTTGGGTCGGGTAATAGATAAAAACGATCAAAATATCAAAAGAAAATTATTGTGAATAAGTGAAAAAATTTAATAATAATTTAATAATGGGTGGTATCTCCTCTTAAGTTGATACATTCCTGTAAGCGACGTGGCATGCTTAAAATTAAATTGTCAATATCTTCCTGTGGTATTGTATCTCGGGCAATCTGCACCTGCTCGCGGAGTTCATCTATGGTCTCTGGAGGGCGAGCTAAACGTTGAAGTCTCCCACCCATTATATCCCATACATGCTCTATTGGGGACAAATCTGGAGACCGAGCTGGCCAAGGCAAAGTATCCAAATTTTCAACTTCCAAATACCTCAAAGTATCGTTGGCTACATGTGGTCGCGCATTCTCCTGTTGAAATGTGCTTCCAGGATGGTCGTGCATGTATGGTACAAGAACCGGTTCTAAGACACTATTAATGTACCTCTGAGCATTTAATCTATCATAAATGAAAACAAGAGGAGACCGACTACCATACTGGATGGAACCCCAAACCATGACACCTAGTGTTAAATCAGAATGACGTCTTTCCAAAAAGTCCAAATTTAATCGCTCTCCTCTGCGCCGTCTAACACGTAACCGTCCATAAGATCGCCATAAACAAAAGCAGCTCTCATCACTGAACACGATTCTTCTCCACTCATCCACCCATTGCACTCTCAGACGAGACCACTCCAGTCGGGCCACCCTGTAGTTTCGTGATAATGGAAGCCGACGCATAGGACGATATGAATTTAGTCCAAAACTTCGAATTCTGCGATACATGGTACTAAGGGAGACTCTTCGATTTAGGGTGGCTACCCAGTTAGCACCAAGAGACGGGATTGTTTCAAACGGGGCGCCTGTCGCTGAACGATGAAGTCGCCGGTCTTCGCATCGGTTCGTCATTCTTGGACGGCCACTACCACTATGACGATTTACTGACCCTTCGTTAGACCAATCTCTCCAAGCTC
The DNA here is from genome assembly GCF_040115645.1 of Euwallacea fornicatus. Lineage (NCBI taxonomy): Eukaryota > Metazoa > Arthropoda > Insecta > Coleoptera > Curculionidae > Euwallacea > Euwallacea fornicatus. The sequence continues at coordinate 2,473,686 of NC_089567.1, read as the reverse complement.
TTAGCACTGTTGATGCGTTTTGATCCAATCTACGTGCAATTTCGCGGAAAGGTAAACCTGCCTCATGCATACCAACAATTCTTCCCCTTTCAAAGGGAGTTAACTGCCGATAAACTGCATTTTGGCGTACACGAGGTATTTTGCACTACCACACATTCCATATGGTACTAACAATAATACCTTTATCGCTATCCGCCTGTAAAAAAATTTGCAAAAAGAACGATCGTCACAGATAAAAAAGCAAAGAAAAACTTCATATCGCATTAAAATACGAACTTGAAATTTTTATCATTTTTTTCTCTTTACAAGTCTAAAATCATACCAAAATTTCAAATACATACAATGCGTTCTTCTTGGTGTTGCGGTTTTTTTCAAAGTCAGCGTATAAGACTACTGGTTTTCTTTCTTTAATCGTCTTCTTTGTTTGGTTCTTATGATTCTAGTTCAGTACCGTTTTCAGTCCATACGTTCCATTTCACACTTTTGCTACTTTATAATGCGTCCCGGAAATTAGTTGACTCCTGAAGAAAAGCGACAAATAAAAATTTCACACGAATTGAAGCGGTCAGGAAGAAAAATTTGGGAAAAAATAGGCCGTTCGAAAACATTTTATTACACAGTTAACAGTTTTATTAACAGAGGTTATAAAACTACCAAAAAAAAAAAAGCAAAAAGCCGAACGCCCAAGGAAATTGTCTAAGCGAAATGAAAAAGAATTGTGAGAAAAGTTGTCCAAGAAAATAATACATCAACGGAAATTATATCTGAACTTCAGTTAGACGTACGTAAACAAATACTTTGTAATGTGCTAAAGCGCTCCAAGTTCGTGACTCACAGGAAAAAACCAAGAAAACCGCCGCTTACTGAGCGCCATAAAAATGCGAGGGTGGCTTTTGCAAAACGAGTTATGTCTTGTTCCAACCAGTGGCTTTCGGTCATTTTTTCAGATGAAAAAAGAGTTTAGTCTCGACGAATCAGATGGTTGAGCTTACTAATGGCACAACTTGAAAAGAGAAAAATAATTTTTTCTCAGCGTCAACATGGTGAAGGCTCGTTTATGAATCGGACAGACTTCTCTTTCAATGGCCCACCCAAATCGCTTTTCTATCAAGTACAATACAATGGACGCCTACAATTATGTATCTCACCAAAAAAATTACCTTTCGCCTATTGATGACTTTTTGGCAGGGCCTAATTACCTTTTCCAGCGGGAAAATCCCCAATTCGCGTAGCTCGTGTGACAAAACAATGATTTTCCGGCAACAACATGAATGTCATCAAGTGGCCCGCGAAGAGTTTACAGTCAGTCACAGAAGTCTACGTACACCTAGCAAATTCGTATTATTTCATAGTTAGAATCATGATCCAAAAAATATTTTTAAATATATTGAAATCCTCTCATAAATGATTATTATTGGTAATTAAAAATTTGGGTTTCGATTAATAGGTTGGAAGAAAAAAAATTCAAATCAAAATTTCCGATCTCACAAAAGTGAACATACAGGTAAAAATACCACAAATATTACAATTTTTTTGGGGCTTCATAGATTTTATCGCAAAAATATGCGCAAATAATATTTTAGTTTAGTGTAAAATGTTCAATAAAACATCGAATTTTGAATCTCTAGCATCATAATGGAAGAGAAATTGCAACAGAAATTAGAGAGCTAATAGTTTCATTACGAAACGAAGGAAAATCTTATGGTGACATAGCGAAAACTGTCAAGTCAGCTCGTTCTACAGTGCACACCATCATAAAAAAACTTTAATTTATTAAATTCAACTAATAACAAACCCCGATCTGGAAGCCCTAAAAAAATGAGCCTCCGCGAAATTCGTACTATTGTTGGAAAAGTTGCATTAAAGCCGAAAATTAGTGCTCAGAAATTGGCTGAGCAAGTTCGAAGAGAAACTGGTAAACGTGTCAGTGCCGAAACTATAAGAAGAGTTCTGAGATCAGAGGGATTTCATGGGAGGGTTCCTAGGAAAAAGCCCCTAATCTCACAGCAAAATAGAAGAAAACGCCTAGAATTTGCAAAAAAGTATTTAGAAAAGGGTCTTCAGTTTTGGAGTTCGGTCTTGTTTACTGATGAAAGTAAGTACAATATTTTTGGTTCCGATGGTAAAGGAAAAATATGGCGAAAAGCTAATGAAGAGCTGAAACCTGAAAACTTGGTACCCACAGTCAAGCATGGCGGAGGCAATATAATGGTATGGGGCTCAATGTCTGCGGCTGGTGTGGGAAATTTGGTTTTGATTGAAGGTGTAATGGATCATCGGATGTATCTCCAAATTTTGCGTGATAATTTATTGCCTTCAGTTGAACGTTTGGGATTAGGAAAGCAATGGATATTCTAACAAGACAACGATCCCAAACATACCGCCCTGGTTGTCAAAGAATAGCTCCTTTACAACGTGCCTCAGCAACTTCATTCTCCTCCGCAGTCGCCAGACATGAACCCCATAGAACACCTATGGGACGAATTAGAGCGAAGGGTGCGAAATTACGAAATTTCAGGGAAAGAATCACTAAAAAGAGCATTAACTTCGACTTGGGGTGAAATTACCTCAGACGTCACAAGAAATTTGGTCTCATCCATGCCCAGAAGATTGCAAGCAGTTGTAGATGCAGAAGGGCGACCAACAAAATATTAATTTTTTGTTTTCTTTAAGTATAATAAAATTTATCCGCTGTACGTTCACTTTTGTGAGATCGGAAATTTTGATTTGAATTTTTTTTCTTCCAACCTATTAATCGAAACCCAAATTTTTAATTACCAATAATAATCATTTATGAGAGGATTTCAATATATTTAAAAATATTTTTTGGATCATGATTCTAACTATGAAATAATACGAATTTGCTAGGTGTACGTAGACTTATGTGACTGACTGTAGGTCTAAACCCAACGGAAAATTCGTGGGGATATTTATCTCGCGAGGTTTACGGTCAGGACAGGCCCCAGTTTACTAGCATTGAGGACGTAAGGAAAAAATTGCTGCGGAGTAGTATGATATTCCCCTTGAAATTTTTCAAGGGGTTAAATCACAAGTATGAAGGGCCGAGTGTTTAACGTCATAAAAAGGAAACGGGAAATCATGCGGTTGTCAGGGTATTTTGACCGAAAATTTATGTGGCTTTAAATTTTTGGACGGGAATTTTTCGTTTTGCCGTTGTAACAATGTTGCATTATAAAATGGCCCAAAATCTATCATTTGTGTAAATTCGTTGTTTTAAAGTCTGCTCAAATAAATTATGGTTCTTAAAAATTATTTTTATTCCTTTTAAGGAAGCACTAAGGGTGGTCCTATAGTTTTTGGACGCAACTTAAGTAGGATTATATTAAATTTATCAATCGGATTCGTTTTTTTTTTTTTTTTAACATTGTAGATTTGAATTATGTTCACTTTTTAGTCTGGAAGATAATCCGGAAAGTGATAAAGGCACCGACGCCGACGGACAGGAGGAACAAGTGCCTACCGTTGAAAAAATACCAACGATTTCGCAATTCTGTGATCCTAGCTATTCTACGCCTACTACTAATACGGTTACCGATGTTGTTGTTGATAACGTTAATCCGGAAACGGATCTTGTTACCGCGCCAAACTTCGTCGAGCTGCCCCAAGTGGAGTCCAGGAGGAGGGTGAGCCTTCCGACCAATCACATTGAGTCTCAAACTGAGAACATCGCCAGTAGTTCACACGTGCCTCAAGCCTCACCGCAAAGGAGGCCCCGAAGCGCATCGATTTCTACTCAAGTAGATTCGAACCACTTCGGTAAGTCTTGTGATCATCGATTTTCCCCAGACTTCCTAGTTCACATTTGTATAATTAGAAACACATACAGTAGCGGTCAAAATTGTAGCAACTTTTTAAAATTTCAAATAATTTAGACTTAAAGGCCTAAATTCAAAATAGGTTTTGAAAGTATGATTCTACAAGGACTGCTGATGATAGAAATATATAACAATAAAACAATAATAATTTGTATACAAAAATAAAGAAATATATTCAACAAAAATATAACAACTTTTCCAAAATAATTATAAAGAGTAATAAAACTTCAACAAATTCCAAAAGAATTGTTCAATAATTAATATTTTGCATAATACCCTCGCTGCTGAATAACTTCTACCAGTCTTCGAGGCATTGAATTTGTTAAATTGTTGATGTAATTGTTATCAATACTCTTTCAGGCTTCTTGAAGTGCCTGAAATAAATCCTGTAAATTGGAATATGTATTATTCCGAATTTTATTATCCACATGTTCCCACAAATTTTCTATGGGATTGAGATCGGGAGATTGCGACGGCCAAGCGAGAACTTCCAACCTTTCCTCTCTAAACCATTCTGAAACAAGTTTCGATTTATGTTTGGGGTCGTTATCTTGTTGGAAAATGCTTCTTAGTGGCATGGTTTCTTCAAGATATGGTTATAAATGGTTCCTGAGGATATCTCGGTACACGAACCGATCCATGCGACCTTCTATTTTGTGGAGCGGGCCCGTACCAAAACCAGAGAAACAACCCCAAACCATAATCAAATCTCCTCCATGATTTACGGTTGGTAAAACAAACTTTTTTTGCAACCTTGCGCCTTTGGGTCGTCTGACGTATGATGGGCCATCACTTTTAAATAAGTTAAATTTGGACTCATCGCTGAAAACTACCAATTTCCACTGCTCAGATGTCCAGTGTTGGTAATTCTGCTCAAACTGAAGTGGGACTTTCACGTTCTTCTTAGACAGCGATGGTTTTTTCGCTGGTCGCCTACCAAATAATCCATTTTCCACTAATCTTCTTATGGTCTTGGAACTGATATGAGCTCGGCCCGTTTCCTCTAAATGTGATTTTATATGAGTGGGTGAGAGAAATGGATTTTTTTGACACATTCGAATCATCAGTTTTTTTTGTAGTTTTCCTTGTGCGTCCTGAATTTTCTACAGCTGCTTCACTCCTTGTTTGTCTGAATTTGTAAATAATTCACGATACAATTGACTTATGCACACCCAAACTCTTTACAATTTCGCTTTGCCGTTGGCTACTTTTATACTGCTCAATGATAGTTTTCCTGATCTCTAATGAGATTGTTTCACCTCGACCCATAATGAAAATCGTCTATTTAATTTAGAGTATAAAACGTCTTTAAACACACAAGTCTGTAAATCAAGTGAAACTTTAATATTCCAATAATTGCTCTATTTTTGTTCGGTATTGGAAAAATATGTTTTGATAGTTTCTTATAGGGATTATAAATATTTTATTTGGATGCTTTTTAAACATCAACGATTGTGGAAGATAAATAATATAAAAACGTACAGTAGTGGAAATAATTATAGCAATTTTTTAAAATAGCAAGTAAATACGTTATTATAATTTTTTTTGCAACAACCAGTAGTCAGAAGTTAAAATATGAAATTCTTTATTAATTTTAATCATTTTTATCTAATATTTATTCCTTTTTTAAAACTTACCTCAAAAATAGTATTATGAATTAGAGAAAAATATAGCAACTTTTAACAATTAATTTATTTGCGAACTCAAATACATAACTTTATGAAATTAATATTTTGTATAATAACCTTTGTTTTTTACAATTTCATGGCATCTATTGGGCATAGATTTAACTAAGTTTAAAATTACAGTGTTGTCAATATCTTTCCAAGCTTTTTCTATTTCGTTGTACAAAGCATTTAGATTAGAACGATTTTTAGACCTAACTTTTCTATCTACAATCTCCCATAGGTTTTCTATAGGATTTATGTCCGGGCTTTGGGATGGCCAATCCAATAGGAAATTTGTTTCTTCACGAAACCAAGCTGTTAAATAACGCGATTTATGTTTTGGATCATTATCCTGCTGGAAAAAGTGTTTTAGGGGCATAATGTCATCAGCATAAGGAACCATGTGCATCTCTAAGATATCACGATACACAAATCGATCCATATTTCCTTCAATTCGGTGCAGTGGTCCCATCCCAAAGCCCGAAAAACAACCCCACACCATTACCGATCCTCCTCCATGTTTCACCGTGGGGCACACATACTTTGGATTAAGTCGCGTGTTAATCGGACGTCGTACATAAGTCATACCGTCACTTTTGAATAAATTGAATTTCGATTCATCGCTCCATGCGACTCTTCTTCAATCATTGATGATCATGATGAGACCTGGCAAATTGGAGACGGGCTCGTTTGTTTCTTTCGGAGAGCAGAGGTTTTTTTGCCTGTCTTCTGGCAAAAAGTTGGGCATCTTTTAATCTATTTCTAATAGTCCTTGCTGTGACGTTTACTCCATAATTTTTCCAAACATCCGCACGAATCTCGTCTGATCCCTTAAAAGGGTTTTCTCTGCACAACTTGATAATTTGTTTATCTTGAAACTTATTTGTTTTTTTTTGGTCTTCCTGGATTTTTTCGAGCTGTCTTCTCTCCCGACAATCGGTAGCGTTTTATAATACGGGACACAATTGATTTGTTTATACAAAAACGTTGAGCTATTTTAACATGTTTTTCTCTACTACAATAACACTGAATTGTACGATTTCTCATATCTAATGACAAAGTTTTCGTTCTACCCATAGTGAAACAACCTCAAACAACTGCTACAAAATGATTGAACCCGATATATCATACAAAAGAAAATAAATTCTTTCAATTTTAAATAAAAGTTGCTATATTTTTTTCCACTAGTGAATAATTTTTTTGTGTCAAATTCCAGAGATAAGGGCAGAATGCGTTAAAATACGTTTGGACAGATCACCAATGAAATAATGTATTTAATGATAGAATCGCCATCTGTGTCCCAAGGTGCAAACTAATTTTGAACCTTTTTAAAAAAAGTTGCTATAATTTTTTCCACTACTGTATATTGGGTTTAGCCGAATAGATACATTTTATTTAAAACTTTTAAAAGTTGCTATAATTATGACCACCACTGTATATTCCTCCGGATGAGGACACGTGATAACTACAAAAGTTTCGTGTTGTTGATGACCTTTTAGATATAAAGTCAGAATAGGAACTACAAACACGTCGAAAAAAGTTACTGACACGAAAAAAAAACAATAAGCAACCGTCGCGTAATGAAAAATCTAGGGATGTTTCAAAAAATCGTAAAAAAAACAAGTTACAGGCACGTAAAACATAACCTACCGGTATGTAACGAGAAAAACTGTCGCAAAACAAGAAATAAAATACGAGCAGGCAATGAAATACTACGGGCACGTAACAAGTATGCCTAGGGCACGAAATAAAATATCTGTGGGGGCGCATAATGAAAAAAAAAACAAGCAGGTAAGAAATGAAGTATCCGTAAATAATTAATAAACGACAGACACAGGGCTTAAATCCGCCTTAACTTAAATTTAATTAGAGAAGTGATGCAAATATATTGGTAAACTTCATGGTTTCTATGGTTTTGATGCTACACTTAACAGCGCATTAAAGTTTTGGTCCTTAATGAGTTAAAATATATGTACGAGGATGAATCAAATATGAACCGCAATTTCTTTTGTGCTGTCAGTAAAGTGCCGGAAAAGAGCTTGTGCTCCCAAGGGTACTAGGTAGGGGTATTACAAGACCACGTTAACTTTACTTAGCCTCTGAAGGCTGCATTTTAGTCGACATCATCATGAGTGAGCACGAAGTACACCATCAAGTTGCGCGACGTATTGTTATGAAATTTCTTACATGTAAAAATGTAAAACCAGCGGAAATTCTTTAAAGACTTAAAGTGCAGTTCGGTGTGACCTGTGTAAAGAAAACCCAAGGGTACGAACGACATAAGACATTTTTGGAAAGAGAAAAACAGTTGAGAGCGTACCCCATGCTCGTTGCCGTCGGACCAGTGTGGGTCAGCACATCACCACTGTTTGCCGCCTTCTGGGCAAACGATGGTAATTCCGGATTGACCATTGCCTATATTGCAACTGAAATAGGCATAACCTATGGGAGTGTTAAATTCCTCATTTCAAATAAGCTAAGGTTTCGGAAATTTTCGACCAGTTAAGTGCCTTATCTTCTGACTGTTCAACAGCAACAACAATGCCTTGACATTGATCAACGCCCGTTTGAACGTTTTCCAGCTGAGGAAAATGATTTTTTACAGCATGTTGTCACCTGTAACGAGACCTTTATTCACCACTCTATCCCAGATTTAAAGCAAGCAAGTATGGAATGGAAGAGAGAGGATGAAAATACACCTGTCAAAGACAGAAAATGCCTCTCGGCCGTGAAGGTCCTGTTGACAGCCTTTAGGGATTTCAAAGGGTGTTTGCACATTTATTTTCTCCATGAACGTTGCACAGTTAACGCAACATACCACTGCCAGCTACTAGTTGAGGGAAAACTTGCACATTACCATAAAACAGAAACGTTATTTTGCTTCACGATAATGTCTGTCCTCACACAGCCAACCTGAATAGGGAAAAGTTGGAAGAAATTCACTGGCCAAAGTTCGAACACACTTCCTGCAATCCGTACTTATCCCCGTGCGATTATTACAAGTTTGGCCCGTTGAGAGAGACACTGGAGGGGAAAGAATCGGCAACGGTGCAGCTGTTAAGGGCTTCGTGCACAATTCATTGCAAACACACCCCGCTTCTTTCTACGATAACGCCCTTAAGAAGCTTCCAATGCTATGGGAAAAAATCGTTCTTAAATCAGGAGATTGTGTAAAACAACAACGTGTACCTTTCAGTTTTGAATCTTGTTCCAACACATTACAAAAAAATAATTCCGGTTCATATTTGATTCACCCTCGTATGTACCTAAAAAGGAGCTATGGGATGAAAATAAAGTGAGCGTCCATGAAAAATGCAGATGCTGCAGGCAAAGGATGAAATAAAGTAATCTATGCGTACATAATGATAAAAATTACGGACAGGTAAAAAGTTAATTACGGATACGTAAACAATAAAACTTGGTTTCAGACACGTAATTTACATTTAAAACACTTAATTTTCTTTCAGCACTAGAAAAACTGAATTGAAACTGAAAAACTCATTCATTTATTACTGGCCATTTTCTGGTCACCAGCCAGTTCTCCATGTTCAGTAACATGGTTAAGTGCTGGAAATTAGATTAAGTTGGCAAAGATAGTTTTTGGCGTATTAGGGCGGTTTTGTTAATGGTTCAATTGTTTTCTCTAGAACCGAAGCATTCAAAATCAGGCTCGACATCTACAAGGCCCATGTTCAGTCCAGGCCCCACGCGACCGCCATTTAGGATACCCGAATTCAAGTGGTCGTATATCCACCAACGTCTTTTGTCAGACGTTCTTTTTTCCTTGGAAACGGACATTCAGGTGTGGCGAAGCCATTCCACCAAGTCCGTTCTGGATTTCGTAAACAGCAGCGAGAATGCCATCTTCGTCGTAAATACTGTACACCTGATTTCCCAATTGGTCGACAATCTGATCATCGCCTGCGGTGGACTTTTGCCTCTTCTGGCCTCGGCTACCTCACCAAATGTAAGTTGTACCTTTGACTTGATGCGGGCAGAGCAGTCTTCAATTTATGCCGAGTAAACTTTTTTTTTTAATTTGGGCATAGTTTTTAACTCCATGTAAAAACCCAGGTCCGTACTTAAAAGAAAATTAGAGTGATTAGTGAAAAAACTGAACTCTTAATTTTAAAATGTGAAAATATCGTAATTAGATTTAGCATTAGAGAAAAAAGGGCTTTCACAGTTATTTATTTTTAATTCGCATGAAGTAAATTCGGGCGAAGAAAATCGAAATAATTTTAGAAATTTTCGAAAGTACGGGTGTTTCTTTGAACAGGGACATATAGCATGGAAACTGTTCTGTCCAGTCCAGGTTATCGGTGCGTGCCAAGGTCGCGTAAGGGTTTTTAATGCGGGGAATTTCAGAATGAATTAGACGTAATTGAGCCAACTCAAGGAATGCCCATAGAAGTTGCCGTGAGTTTCTTGCAGCGGTTGGTCAATATGGCGGACGTGTTGATATTTGCCAGTTCTCTTAACTTTGGAGAATTGGAAGCCGAGAAGAATATGTCGAGTGGCGGTATTCTACGTCAATGCTTACGATTGGTAAGTTCATTTATGAATGTATTGCGCCTTCGATCAGTTCAGTTTTTGATACGTTAACGCCTGTCATTCACTCAATATTTTTGTATGTACAATAAATGGTATACCATTGTTTATCTATGCGTTTATGTTAACACCGCAATCAATTTTATAGCTTATTAAATTACGTGCAACGATTTTTAACACAGTCGAGTCCCTGTTCCACTTTAAATCATCTCAAATTTTGTTTTCTTCACTTTAATGGAGTTGTTGATGTCTTTCGTTGCTCACGCTGAGTTCGGCACTATGAACAAGCTTTTTGTTGCGATTTGTTGACGAATCACCATTGATAATGTGTTGGACGGATACATTTGTGTGCTGAATGATCTTCGTATTGGAAACTGCGTCGGAACCTATGGCAAAGTTCTTATGAGGTACCCGAAGAGCGACGCAATATTCGGAGGGCCCTGACAAGGCTTCTACCAATCGTAAATTTGCTTCCGTAAGTTTTTGCGCCGTAGATAAGTTTTCACGGTTTGCAGATGCCAAATGATGACACGTGGGAAAAAATATGAAATTGCTAGAAATATCACTGAGTTTGAATAAAAATAAAAACTTTTTGTTCGAACTTAGAAGTAAAGAGCCCGAGGACACCTGTACCCTCATAAGAAGACTAACAGACAGTACTCCTCTAAGAGTTCGTATTGTCGCACTCAGTTTGAGCTGGAGCCGTTCAGTCGAAGACATAGACTAACTTTCGGAAATAGAAAAGACGTTTCCCTCCTCAATTTTAAGCAATTCATTCTTAAATTCTTGTTAGTGTATATAAATTGTTCAGTTTTTGTATGTGACTGTTGTGTGGCTTGTATTAGGTATGCACATGCGCGGTTCGAAATTGCCTGGAGTGTAAAGAACGGAATCGGCCGCACCACGCTATTGCACCCACATCACTAAATGCTAATCACAAGGCGGCTCACTTGCAGTCTTTTATCCGAGGAGTCCAGAACTCCCCGAAGGTATGTCAAAGTGTTTTTTTCTTTAAATAAAGCTTCACATAAACTTCTCATAAAAAATATTAAATGATTCCAACGATTGAAAATATTCTGTTCATTTTCCCTGGAATTATTGACAGACGCTGATTTTGAATTTTTGCATTCGCGCTTGATAGCCTTTAGCAAAATCTAACCTGAATAAACTTGATTTTCAATAAAAATTATATTAAACTGGGCTCTCTAGAAGCTGTCGCAGTGAAAACTACAATCCATCTATTTTGGATAATCTACGACTAGACAGAATCTTCAAATTTGGCTTTCCACACAAGTTGGTGGGTCAGTACAGCTAAACTACTTATTTTTAAAATGGCGGTGTTTCCAGTTAAACCTGTATAACATTAAACCATATAAATAGCTGAAGTGTACACTTACGAGTCTGTATTGAGGTTTTGCAAAATATACAGATTAGGTCTTTAATAGCTGCAGAGATATGGAATTTAAAAAGTGGTCATTACGGAAGGACGTTTTTAATTCAAGATCAAATATTTCAAAAACGGTAAGGGCTAAGTATGGGATATTGTACAGCAAATGCATCTCATATATTACGTATAATCTAAAAATAAAATAATGTACTTGGGGATTTATTTAAAATAATCAAGTTGTCAGCTATTTCCGGTGCAACCGGAAGTTAAAAATATTTAAAAAAAAATAGTATACGTAGAAGTTAACTCAACTCCAAATTTTGAAATTCATATTACATTTAGATCTTAGTAAACTTTTAATGAAAGGGTTGGGTGAATAACGTCGTTCTTAAAGTATAATCGTTGAATTTATGTTATTCCATGATGAATGTTCATTGAAAGAATAGCATTTTCTTACATTTGCAATTCTAAAATTAAAAAAAGGTTTATGGGTAATTGATTCATCAAAAAGGTAACTTCCAGTAGACTTTGATTTCGACTTAAAAAATAAAGTTTGAAAAATTGATGTTAATCGTAGCCAATAGTAACTAGAGTTATGGCATTTGGTACTCGCAAAATCTTAATTTCATCATGGCATGTTGCTGAGATCGAACTACGGACATTCCATTGGATCAGCCGGTATAAACATAGATAATTTTATATTTCCAAAACTTTTATACAAAAATGGAAACTTTCTAGAAATCCCTTGTAATTATTGGTGCAATAAAAATAATCACACTTTCATATACGATCCGAGGTATCATCTAGAACCCCATAGTGATACTGTGGTGATAATTCTATTTGCAATGCATAGAGTCGCATAAACAAAATTTATTCATTACATTTTCTACTTTTAACTTTATACGATATCAAAACAAATTTTAATGTAAACTTGAATACGGCATTAATTCTATGAAAACTAAACTTTTTAACCCAATTTAGTTTGTTTGAATAGGGTATGTTATTTTCTAGATACAGGATAGTTAAAGGACAGATAGCTATAATAAAAATTCTTAGAAAGTTTTGCTGGCACAGATACAAACAATCAAATATTGTATCTCGAAAATATGTAATATTATTAAAAACTTTTAAAAAATTTGCTCTTAACTATACAATTATCCAAAAAACACAACTCGGCCAAACATGATCCGATATATCGACCAAAGCCACTACATGATGTTATGATGAGAGTTCTAAAACAGTGTAATACTTATCAAACGCAGAAGACTGAAAATTAACAATTTTGCATAGCATTTTTATTTATCTTATACAGTGCGTGCAAGATACGGATGTTGGGGTTAGTTCAGGTTTTGTATGTATGGGAATCCCGTAAATAATAATTGCTACAGATTTGGTTAAACAAAAGAAAAGTTGCACGTTCAAGCTAGTAGCAATGCTGGAAACAGATTTATAAAATTATTTTTTGTTATTCGGATGTTTCAAAAAAACTCAAATTGTCTTTAAACATTTTTTCGTTTAAAACATTAAAAATTAAAAATAATTTTTTAGAACTATTTACTTCATGAAATTACTACCTTGAACGCGCAATCCTTTTAAACAAGTCTGTATCTATTATATCTCCATCCTGGACACACTATATATTATTGAGTATTGAGCAAATGTTTTAATTCAAGATCAGCGTCTGTAAATGATTTTATGAAAAATATCTTCTTCAAAAATTACGAAAATATTTATCGTTCGGACTATTTTTGTAACCAGTTTAAATGGAAAAAAATTCACTTCTTTATTGATTTTTCACTAAAATGCAGGGCAAATTGAATTTAATGTACAGAGTAAGTAAATAAAAGAGGTTATTGCGCACATCTGGGATTTTTCGCTTGGAAGCGAAGCGATTTTACGTTCCTGTCTTAAATTTCTAAGACCAATCGATATATTTAATTTCGAATGAATTGGTCGTAAACCGTTTAAGAGCCCAAAAATAATGAAAAGGTCGTCACCCATTCCAACATGTAAAGCAATTTTTTTGGCTATAGAACATGGCTGATAACCTGGCAAGTCAATCCAGCCCAGTCAAAGACCCGGAAAAACTCCTCCAGGACATGGATGTAAACCGACTACGTGCAGTTATTTACAGAGACGTGGTGAGAACCTTTATAAAACAGGCACGTGAATAGATGTCATTTAAGTCGCCTGTAACATGGATATTTTCAGGAAGAGACCAAACAGGCTCAGTTCCTCTCCCTAGCCATTGTTTACTTTATATCTGTTCTGATGGTGTCAAAGTACCGTGATATTTTGGAGCCTCCAGTGTCGATTAGAGCTCCCAGTCCGATACCGGTACGAAGCAACGGTACATCACACCATTCTGGCAGCCCCCAAGGTAAGATCACAACATTTTTGTTTAGATTATTTTGCAATTGGAATTTCGTTTGGAAAATACTATCAGGCCATCGGTTCACAGTGAGTGGAGTATGGAAATTTGATGTATTAAAAGAGGTATCAAAGTGTCGAATATGAAATAAATTTATCCCAAAAATATAACGGTGCCTTTACCATCTCACTACTATGACTAGGAAGAAGAATATTTTAATTTCAGTTGTGGAGGTAAACAGGGTGTTTGTACTGAAACCAATGTGAAATTTGAGTTTTATCTCGCTTTGTAGCCGATCACAGAAACGCCAACAAAGTCGCCTCATTTTTTCTGAGCATTTTATTTTTCTATTCACCTTTTTATTTGCAATGTTAAGTGAAAGACCGAATTTAATGATACATTCTGCCAATTCACGTGTTAAAGTTAATACATATTTTCACGTACTATGAAATCTTGGATAATCTGTATTCGCGGCAATGTTACCTATAGAAAATCAAACAAAAACATCCAATGGGCGGTTCGATTCACTGTCTCTTTCATGATAAGCACGAGAATTTGATCACAAGAACTGTAATAATTACTTGGAATAAATATTATCACGGAACGTCGAAGAAGAAATTCATCGCATGATGACTGTATGAAAATAGTGATCTTAGTTCAGGTCCAGGAAGAATTGAACACTGGCAAGAATTGGGGTATTTGTATAGAAGTCATTGGCATTTCACTTTGTTTCGCACTGTCCGACCGATTTCATTTCTTATGTTACTTCATAAATATACATATGCGGGGTGTTTCAGAACAATTGGATCAAATTTCCAGGGATAATTCAGTGCAACAATAGAAAACATCTGAGTATAAGAATCCATGTCTGCAAATATCTTCTTAAGGCGCTACGGCCTCATGATGCTTTAAAACAATTATGTGCAAAAATGTTTTGATCAAATTTTACCACGTTTCATTTTAATTTGTTTGTACAAAATTACACTACAGTAATTGTTCAAAATGTCGTCCTTGAAATTCATTGGACCTGTTTAAATAACGTACATAATTTCTGTAGACTTTGCTAATAATTAGATAATCATTTTGAATTCGTACAATTAGGTGTTTCTCTGTTTCCACTGGTATTTCATAAAGCAAATACTTTACATGTCCTCACAAAAAGAAATCTAAAGGTATTAGATCGGGTAACCTATGGGGCCACGGAACTAGATCACACCTGTCTATCAAATGTTATCCAAACTGATGATCCAAATACTGAAGGGTTGGAACAGAAAAAAAGTATGTAAGCACACCGCCATGTCGCACCTGCATTCGCTGTTGAATGTTTAATTGGCCGTTTTCAAGAATTTCCGTCAAGAAGTCTTGTAGAAAACGCCCATAGATAGGCTTCGTTAAACCATTGGACAGCGGGTATGGCCCAACCAAGTGATCATCAAAAATACCGGCCCATTCGTTGACAAACCATTGTTGATGATAACTTCCGGCAAACATCTCGAGTGAATTTTCTTTGGCTCAAATCTGGCTGTTCCTACTGTAGAATATGCCATCTCGCGTGAAACTGGCTTTGTAGTTCCATAAAACAAAACGTAAAAGATTGGGTTGCTCGACAGTCTGATGAAGCAGTCATTGGCGAAACTTTGACTGATATTCGGTTAGAGTCAAACATCTGATTTTTTGTAAATGGCATGGATGAAATTATTGGTCATGCAATACCCGCCAATCGCAAACATGAGTTGTACCCATACCCTGCACAATATGATGAATGCTACTCGAACATTGATCTGCAAGTCGATAAAGATCCTCTTCCTTAAAATGGATCGTTTTTACTGTTGTTTCTGCACCAGTAACCTGCATGTTATGTGTCAAAGTGCCAGTTTCGGTATGTAGTCGATAAATTGCGAAAACATTTTTCTAGCCGTTATCTTACCTCGCAGAATAGCGTTCTTGGTAAACCCGTGCGTTGCAATTTGTAGCTCCAGGCATCAAATTCATGTTTCCTGGTTCTTAATTGATGTAGTTCTCCATAAAAACCGATTGTTGTAGGAATTGTTTAAAATTTGCAAAATTAATGGGCCAATGTATCAAACTAACAATCAAGGATTTCGGATATCAGTATTGGCTAACATAAATATTTAACAAAATAGGACTTAACAGGTGCATTCAAGTTCAAGGACGACATTTTGAACAACTTCTGTAGTAGTATTTTGTACAAACAAATTAAATTAAAGCGCACTAAAATGTGATAAAACGCATTTTTGCACATAACTGTCTTAAAACATCATAAGGCAGTAGTGCCTTAGGGAGACATTTGCGAACACAGGTTCTTATGCTAAGATATCTTGTATTGTTGCATCTAACAATCCCTAGACGTTTGATTCCATAATTCTTAAACACCCTGTATATAATTAATACTCACCTTCACAATGACAGTTACAGTAAAGTGTATGGTCCATTCGACATTTCTCCTTTATTTTCCATGACTAAATTTGTGTGATGTGAGTAGAGATCACTAAACATTCTCAAAGACGTTGACGTAATACATTTGGCACGTGAACTTACAAGGTTTGGCATTAAATTCGGTGGATACAACAAAAATATTATAGTTTTTCCACATTAAGCAACATAAGGTAAAAAAAAATACAAATACATGTAGGAAGCAATGCTCGGATGCCGCCATCTATTGGCCTCGAAAAATTTTAATAATTTGCTGATTTACAATTTAATGGACAAAAATTGTAAATTCAAAAGTTGTTGCTGTATCATTAAAAAATCATTCCCTATTTGGCTTAATGTTTGTAGAAAATATTTGCAAACCATAGGAGGCGGTTTTTTAAATCATCTATTTACTGGATGACTTTGTACCTGTTATCAAAATCAATCAAATATTTTCTCAAATAGAAAAAAAATTATACGAATGCCTCAAATAGAAACACTATGGTTACTAACATCTGTAAACGAAATTCTTTATTAACAGAGCTGTTACGACGATGGATCATTAATCATCTTTTTTAATTTGTGTAAAGAAAAAGATGTAAAGTTATCAGCTGAAGACCCAATCATCTGACACAAATTCAGTAACAGAGCTTTTGTCACGTTCTTTCACGTCTGTCTGCCTCACGACAAGCTCTTATTGCGAGGATCACACATAACAGCTTCCTGGAAATTATTAAGTTACTGGTTACCTAAATCAGTCTTAATTTTTACTAATTTTAATCGGCAAAGTTATTTCATACGTGCGAATTTGATAAGCAAATTAATCACGATGAAATTATCACGATACGATGAATTTTCTCCACAAATTATGTGGGAACTATTATACGGAAACCAGCCCAAATGGATGTGTTGGACAGGTAATAAATATTTAAATTCACCTATTTTACCCATTCAACACTACAATAATTTTTTGGAAGCTCTCACATGTGCCAATGATATAAAACCCCTGACAGGATTTTTAAATTGGATTTCTAAGCTGACTTCGAATTTCTGCCACGTAATCACCGTCTTTCGTAGGTCGGATTATACAGGTAGCACCAGGCGAAATCGAAACATAGGAATTGTGCAAGTGGGAGAAGGACCGCGTAAGTTTTAATATGCGCCCGACAAAGATCAACGAAGTGTCACCAGAGGCTAGCGATCGAACTGTGTCGAGTAAGTCCAGATCCAGTTGCCAGATTTCTCACCATTTCAGGATGTTTAATGATAAAAGTTCTAGTGATTGATTAAATTAGTTTAGAGTTTTTACTTATTTATAAATTATGGTATATGTGCCTATTATATGTGATGAATGTGGTGTATGTGATGATCTCAATTCGTTTATATTTGTTCATGAACGTTTGTTGGAGTTAAGACTGACCCGGCAGCACTGGCCGTAGACAGACACCAGGTCAATTTATAAACCAATAACGAAGTGGGCGGAGTCAGTCCAGCTGGCATCCCCACTTCGATGTTTAGATTAGCATCGATTTCGGTCCCTTCGTGGTGATGAAAAGTTTTAAAAATATCAGAGCGAAAAGCAGCGATGTAAATAAATGGAAAGAAAACCGAAAACACGATAACTCTGTGCGTTAAAATTGAAATTCTTTGCATGCTTCACCTGCACTGGTCAATTTATTTAGTTTCCGATATCTTTTTAAACCATAAAAGAATCGTTCTGTTTATCAATCAACACGAAGTCTACAGTCAGTGTCGTAGCCTCAGTCTTGAATTCGCCAAAAGATCATGAACAAATATCAGGGAATTTAGATCGTCACATTCATTCAACTAAGTTGCGCTATAATGGGCAAATGTGCAATAATTTTATTAATAAGTAAAAATTCACAATAAATTTAATTCGTCACTAGAACTTATGCCATTAAAAATTCTGAAACGATGCAAAATCTGGAAACTAGATCTGGATTTACTCCACCTACTTCCACCACCGGTCTCTCAAGGCACTTCCTTGGTCTTTGTCAGAGGCATATTAAAACTTATGTGATCTTTCTCACACTTGCACAATTTCTATGTTCCGGCTTTAACTGGTGATACTAGTTTTCCACCGTCTACTCAATAAATAGAAATTTCCGATGAAAACAGTGAAAATCTGACCGTCTGTATTTTATCATTGGGATACTAATTAGTTGTTGTTCAAGCCCTATATTCACAAATAATTTCCATAACTCCCTCTATTACTTAAATGCTGCACTTTTCATACGATTTTCCGAACGAAATATCTGCATTTTGCTGCTTAAGACACGAATAGGGAAATGATCAGAGCTTCAGGTTTTGTTTGTAGTGTTCTTTCACCGGGACTGAAAGATTCAATAGATACATCACAAGTCACTGTTCACCATTTCACGCTGTTAGTAGGACATGCAATATATTGTCATAATCTCGTGAAAATATCTTTAGTAGGTATCTCCGCTTTTTTTGGAGATTTTTGAAATGTGTATTTCTCAAAAGGATTGTGCAACGATTTTTTTCATTGTGTTGGGAAAGCCCAATGCTATCTAGTCAATGATGAGTTACGGAAAGATAATGACTTTTGTTCATTTTCCCAGTCACCAGAAACAGTCTATTACATAAAAACCTAAAAGACTAATAACATCACAGCTAACAAGTGCTACTCGTGCGTTAAGAGATTCTCTTGCACCTGCGTTGAGTACACGGTGTTTCCCACGACGTTAAACCTGGATCGTCACATCTGGTTGTTACAGAAAACGTTCAACATTGAAGCTCAATAAGTTAACGTCATTGATCGTTGCAAATCTATGCAAAATGGCTAACTAAGCGATAATACTCACATTTAGTTGTTGATCATTTATTATTTTTACTATTTTGGAGATAGGTAAAATGTAGTTAAATGATTACTAGAGACGTATTTTGCTTAATTAACTAATACAATAGTACGTATATTCGAATTTTTATGCCAAAGTAATCCCATTAAGTTGGATTCATCTCTCATTTGAGTTTTCAAAATTTGAACAATAGTTGAGAGTTTTCCCACCCGCAAGCAGCCACTCCGGTTAATGTTGTTTGACGAACAAATTTGACGTACCAAAATATCGTTAACGTTTGCCGTTAACGCTAATTAAGGGTAGCAAGCGGATGGTAAAATTTTCGATTAAGGCGAAGCTACAAAAAGTGTGTGCATTGCGCTCTGCCGAAGCGCCATCTATCAAACTTCGTCAGCCATATTTTTATTTATTTTTTTAGTTTATTTCAGTATGGCCGCATTTTATCTGTTATTTTGATCGCTTGAAACTTTCGACGCGAACGCGCTAGCTGAAGAAAGCTGTTTTCTGAAACATCGAATTATAATCGACTTTTAAAAAAATCAACTTTAAACCGCAAAACGGAGCATTTTCGTTTACATATAGGTAAGTTGAGCGGAATCACGTTTTTCTGGGAGTTGCCATTAACTTTACCGTACATCTCTGACATCTGCACTAAACTTTTCCACGTTGCATTTTATAGCGATATCATTGGGCTTTTTAACACTTTCTATCAACGTATGCAAACATGTTTTAATGAATTCAATATTTTCTCCTTACCGACATGCAGAAGGAAGTGCGAGACCTCTGTTCCCTCAATGGTCCCACCACGTCTACCCTCAATTCCTACCCGGTTCCCATCCAAATGCCGTGTCGCACGCGAATTATGCGCGGCACCGGCACCATTCCTATCCTAAACACAACCACTATAACCTGAATAACAACCACCATTCCCACTACCATAATCACAAATTCGACCATCGGTACCATCGAAATTCGTTGGGTACCAGGACAGGTAATTCTGATGATCCTATTAAATCGTATATGACTTACTTGGTACGTCTCTGGTTTTGTGGTTGCACCCTAATTTTTGAAGCAGTAGTACATACAGTATATCTCAAATTTGTTTCTCTACATTGATTTACGAGTAATTTTCCCAATTAATCAACGGTTAAATGATGAAATTTTTAGATAATTTGACATCACCGCAATTTCATTTCTGAGTTATCATACAAAAATATAAAATGGCGGAAGTGTTTCAAGTATTACGTATCGATATGAAGTTATTTATTTGACAGCCGTCAATGTAGTATATTATTATGTCACTTTTTCATGACATATGAGATGACAAGTCCCGGGCATTCTTTGTTTTTCTGAAGTGCGCTATAATTTTTGCTTTTCTTGCGACTGTTGTTTGAATTTATCTATATTGCAGTCGCAAGAAAAATGAAATTGCACTGCATCCTGGATAAACAAAGGACGATTGGATTATGAAAATGTCCTAATAACGTTACACTTTGACAGCTGTCATAAGAACTTTCTGAAATTTACCCAAAACAAAGTTATAATCAAAATTTTACTTTTGCGTTTTTTATTTAATTCGATAAACTTTTACGTTTGACCTTCGCTGTGGCTAACGTAGTGAAATGAACCTGGGATAAACTGTACACTTTGACCGAGATGGATTAACGATCGTTTAGCAAAGATCGAAGTCAAGAAGGATATTAAACTGACAACATGGCACATAAAGCAGGGTAACCTCCAAAGGCTTCTCCGACTTACTTTGTGAAACGATAGAAACGATCTGTATTGTTAAAGACAATATATAGGGCGCCTCATACATACAAGAGTGTGAGAGCTTAATAATTATTGTGCTCGTAGTCTAATTTAAATAGGACTGACGCTCAGATCGTGTAGCAGGTACCAGTTACTATAAGCTTCCAATAAACCCCGATGAGCACATTCTTTTGGAAGTTGTTAAATCTGACAAAAAAACATAATAATTATTACACTGCTACACTCTTAAACAGGGTATGCTATATGAAAAAGTTAATCTGTTGCGGTCGCATGACACCATTACATATTTTAGCATTTGGTAAAATAAATCAAGCATCTCTGTAGAAAGTGGGTTCACAGGCATAACTAACTGCCTAACATAAAGTCTGCAAATTTTATCATCGTCATTTTTAAGACCTTTGATTTCAAAATGTCTCCTACTGATTTTTAAAATGCAAGAAGCGTCTTAGTCCACTTCTACATACAACGATGATTCAACAGTTCGTATCGCTAAAACAGAACTGATCTTGAATCACCCTATAGAATCGCATTACTGTCAAATTACCTTTGTTGGTAGCAGCAATATCATTAGTGGGACCACTCAAGTTAGCTGAAGGTTAATTTGAGTTTAGTTTAAGCGTTGTATAATTGCGTCATAGAAGGATTCAGAATATGTAATGATTTGTCATTTTTATGCAGGGTTATTCTAAAGGTGAATTTTTTTAACAGGATGTACCGTGTGTCCCTGGATAGGTAAACCGACTCTTGTAAAAGGTAATACATTTTCGATTTTAATTTTAATTTTTTCGGGGTTCAGCCCTGCTTGGTTAAAAACTGATATCTCTTATATCACTTTTAGAAAATCAAGAATGTCGTGGAAATTTTCAAAAAATATATTTTGCTGTGGAGTGCCTATTCTGTGTCAAATACGATATATGTTATTTAGAAAAATTGTTTAGAATCGGGACCTAAGTCTATGCACAAAATTTAAAAGACCTCAACTAAGTTTGATTTCTCATAGTTTCTTGTATTTCCCAAATCGCAGAATTTTATTTTTACCAATTTTTGTTTTATAAAATGATAAATTATTATTATAAGATAAATTAAAAAATATATAATATCATATTAAACTTAAAGTTTCAATAAATTTCCTCCGAAACTTGTACATTTTTCAATATGGTTTCGGCATTTTTGAAAAGCTGCCTGTACGTATTTTCGAGGAATCAAGCAAACTGCCTGTTTTATCCGTTTTTTTTTTATATTTCTGTATTATTTGGAATATGTTCTTATTGATTAATATTTTCATTTTTGCGCAAACAAGAAAATTTATTACCTTAAGTTCTGGCGACCTGGGCGGTCAAGATGTTTGGCTGATTCTCCCACAATTCTTGACACACCAATTTTTCACACACCAAATTGATCATTTAACCAATCAGTAATAATTTATGTAGAATGAACAGGGCCACCGTCGTTTCGAAATAAATGCGGCTGTCGAATATTGAAAAGAAATTTGTCAATATACCTTGGGAGGATTTGTAAATAAGTATGCTGTTTTAAACCTCCTTCAATGAAGAAAGGTCCAATGATCCATGGATCTCCAAAAAAATGGGATGTCATTTGAAAAATCAAAGTTGACCCCAAATGACAGGTGAAGGTGACCTTGAAAAAAATCTGATAGCATAAAAAGTTGAGCTCCCGAAAATGAAAAAAAACAAAACATTTTTTTGACTTATTTTTTTTTTGTAGATTTTCTGAATTTCAAGATATTTGCTTGTCCAATTTATCAAGAATCACACGATATATCCTGTTAAAAAAACCTCCATTTTTAAATTCACCCTGTATAGGACGGTAAAAATCATGTTACTAAACTGTGCGCAATTGTCAATTTGCTGTAATTGTAAGTATTGTTAAGAATAGGTGGATAAGAACACGGATATAGATGCATACGTCACACGAAACGCATGCGACACAACGCGCAACAGTGTTTTATAAAACGCAAAAGATTTAAAAGACATTGTACAAAAATATTATTAAAACATTTTTGAGTACATGTCCATTGATATTAAAAATAACTAATTTTTTTAGATATAAAAAAATATGTTTTAATTGTTTTGCAAAACGTTTAATCATATTGGAATTAAAATGTCTAAAATTATTTCTCTTATAGCTATCCTTTCGTCGCAAAAATAGTTTAACGCACCTTGCAACCAGGTTATTATGTTTGGTTATAATGTATGTGAAGTGAAAAAATGTTAATAATATTGAAAACGATTAAAAGATAACTTTGCGAGACATAGTTCAGTCGGAATTTTTAGCGTCTTCACCACACTGAAAGCACTGAAAAATTCTGCTTTAAAATAATTTTTACATCATTTAATTTTTAATGGGAAGTGTAGTCAAATATGGCGTCTCTAATGAGGTTATTTTGTAAGCTTTAAAAATACACTGACGACCACATAGCTTTTTTTCAAAGTGACGAACCTATAGCTATTTTTTTAGATTTAGTGCCGCACAAAGAAGGGAGTAAACATCCATACAAAAATAACTAATTCCAATGTGGGTAGAAACTTATATAAAATTCTTTAAGAAATGTGGAGTTTTTGCTTAATAATTCCTAAATCATTCAAATAGGGTAGCTTTTGATTTTTGACTGTTTGAAAAGAAAATGACCAGCTGTGCCATGCGGCCGTCATGGGTTTTTTCAATTTAATTACGGTTTATTGGTGGTAATTTTCTTTCCACAAAACAAGAGACTTTCCCTTGATTCACTTGCACGCCGTATGTCACTTTTTTCTGTAGTTTTGTATTTGCTTGTAGATTAGTTATGATTGCTTCTACTTAAGTATCAATCCTCCATCGCACATTCATTTGCATCTTTTAACTTGTTTGGTTCCATCTTGTATTTTTTCACAGAAAATATTTAAAATAATACTAATCTTGCAATTTATTAAATTCTTATCATATTTATGTCGAACTTATATTCATTTTCTTTGCCCATGTAGGGGCGGACATTTAAACCTTAATATCTTATACACACAGGGTGTCCCAAGGAAAAATGTCAACCCCGTTGTTTGTTGAAAAAAAAAACGCCAAAATATGTCAACCTTGATAGGGAGAGGCATATCATTTGTAGAAAAAGTTTTTTTCAAAATATCATATCTCTACCATTGGGAACTACCCTTTTGAAATTTTGAAATTGGCAATAGAGTTGTTTTATACCTCATTTGAAAGGTAATTTTATTCTCTACATGGTGAAGGTTTTATTTTTTATTTTTGTGCATTGGTCTTGTAAAAATTAAACAAAAACTAAATAACTTGATTTCAACCACGAATGTAATTGTAATGAATGCTGAAAATGTACAGTTCGACTCAAAACATCTCGAAGTTCAAAATATATAAATAACCATGACATTTTCAACATTCCACTAAAAATTCTTAAACTCCAATATTTTTAGATGAATAATTTATTGATATTTTCCCCTGCATCTAGAGGTTTAAAAACTTCGTGACAAGACATCACTTTGGAGTTCGTTCAATTTTTAATTTTATTAAAATGGTTTACACATTACAAGATAGACACGAGATTGTATTACAAAAATCATAATTCTGCAAGAGCGGCAGCTTATGTCTTTAGTTTAAATCATCCCGACAAAATAGTATGCCAATCTTATGTATCTAAATTGCTAGTGAAATTCACTGAGACTGGGTGCGTCCAAAGTAAAAAGAACGAAATTGACCACCCTGTGAGAAGTAGTGAAGTCCAAATAGCGGTTATGGGATAAGTTCAAATAGGCAACAGAAAGTCTATACGAAAGATGGCTGAGGAATCTGTCATTTCAAAAAGTACTGTTCATATAATTAAAAAAAAAAAGTAAAATTTCCCCCTTATGTCATAAAATTAGTACAAAAATTAAATGAGGATAATTTCGACCATTGATTACACTTCTGTGAATCCTTTAAGTTTTAGTAACTTAATATATTTAAAGAGACATTTGTCCTATAATATGACATTTTTCTGATGAATGTTCGTTCCACTTAAATGGTGAAGGTAACAGACATAACAGTGGTTACTAAAGTGACATCAATACTCATTTGCTCCGCGAGACCCATAACCAACTCTCTCAAAAATTGAACGTTTAGGCAGGGGTTTTGGGTGATCACATTGTTGGATCATTTTTCATTACTGGAAACTTAAGTGGAGAAAAGTATCTAAAACTTTTACAAAACCCCATATGTCCCAGGATAATTGAAATACTTGAATAAGATTTCAGCCTCTTCGAGCAACTATTACTTTTTCAACACAATGGAGAGCCTCCGCACTACGCTGCTACTGTCAGAAAATTTCTAGATGAAGAATTCCTAGGTAGATGAATTGATAAAAGAGGTCTAATGGAGTGGCCCTCGAGAGACCCTGATCTTAGTTTTCTGGATTTTTTTAGGGTGAGATTTGAAGACCAAAATCAATGAAACGAAATGACTCCTAGGAGTTACGTATCCGAATCGTCAAAAAATGAAGACCAAGAACACCAAAAATTATAGATAATGTTGCGACAATATTTTGAAAATTCACTGCGCATGTACATGAAAGTCATTGAAGATTGTTTTCACCATTTGTTCTAGATAAAATAAATAAAATATCATTAAAAATGGTCAAAATCGAGTGATTTAGTTTTCCTTTCATTTCTAAAAGACCAACGTACAACATGAAAAACAAAAGCCTGATTATGGAGAGAAAAAAATTATATTTCAAATGAGGTATAACACGACCCTTCTTCGAATTTGAAAATTTCAGGGATAGTCTCCAGGTGTAGGAGGATGACAATTCGAAAACAAATGTTTCACCAAATGATGACTCCCTTCCTATCAAAATTGACAAGTTTTAACTTTTTTTCAACAAATGAGAAAAGATATACAAGGCAGACACTTTTCCCTGGGACGCCCTGTGTGGTGAACAGCGATATATATATTGTCATATTTTATATATACAGTACTTGTACATTATTCTGCGAGGTTGTAATCAGGTCTTTACAGTAAGTGTCCAAAATAGCTGAAAATTCTGGAATATTTCCTTGTTTTCCAGTAATTATTTCAACACTTAAAATTATCCAAACAAATTCTAATATTGTCTTCTATGAGTACTCCAAATTTTAAATTTTTATAAAAAAGGTACAACTTTGCTTCCGCTATTTTTTTGCGAAATTCGAGGTTTGGTCTTAAAAACTACATTTATGATTCACAGTAGTGCCCATCGTCGACCACTATATTTTCCCATATTTTGGGTAGAGTACGAATTCCACGTTGAAAAAATTGGTCATTGTTTAAGCGATTCCCGAATCGATCCATTTTTTTACTTCTTTATAGGACCGGAAATGCTTGTCAGCTAGGCTATGTGTCATTGATCGAAACAAGTGATAGTCAAAGGGAGCAAAATCTGGAGAATACGGCGGGTAGGATAGGACCATTTCAACGTTTTCGAGTATGTCTTGACTACTTTCGCAATATGGCGTCGACCATTATGATACTGTAGAATCATTTTATCGTGTCTTTAGATGTGTTGCGACCATTTGCTTTTCACTGCTAGGCTTCAACTCAATTTACCAATGAGTGTGCCCATTCTTCTCGACTTTGGCACGAGTCTTCAATAAGTAATGCCTCCAACTTTGCATCTATGAAAATATTTTCTCTTTCACCTTTATGCCGATTGGTGATATGAAAATCACCATTCTTGAAGCGTTTAAACCACTCACAACAGATTTTTTCACTAGTAGCAGTCTCACCACCAATCTGAAAGCAATCGTTGAGCCTCGACCTCAGGTTTCTTCATGTCGAAATAGAAAATTAAAACGTGGAAATGATGAGAATTTGACTCGTAAACTGACATTTTCAATTGAGAATAACGTTATGATACAGAAATAAACGACTAATATTTCTATGGGTTTATATATATGCGCAAGTTTATTGTACGACGTCTATGATCTATTTAGGTCGATTACTTGTCACCATTAAAGCCTTCTATAGAAAAATGGTGGAAGCAAAGATGTATACCTTTTATTAAATATCATAAAAATTACGGGGTGTACCCGCTTTCTGTTGTCATCAGGTATACAGAGAGATCCGTTTAGAACAAAAAAGTTTAATTCTATTGAGTCACCTCTCTCGTGTATGAAATCATAGACAGCCCATACCTTGTTTTTATCTCATAAATCTTGTATTTAGACCGTTCTTCAGTTTCTATGAGGTTTTAGAGTTATTGCTGTCACATAAAATCTGTGGCTGAATAAACTCTGCCGCATAAACTCTGTAGATGATTTCAGTTTTAAAGAATTTAAGACTACAATATAGATATAGAATATTCATCGCACTATAAGCAAAAATACCCGTCCAGGACAGTTTTTTCAACACCAAACACTACAGAATCCTTAATGTTGTTATACTAGTCAAGTCTGCTTTTTTTAATGTCAGTAGCGTACCATGTAGGTATACAGCTCCATTTTATTTGTATATAAACCTTAAGTTGACACGCCCTAAAATGTATTTCGTAATTTTTGTAATTATTTGATGTAGTTTAATAATTTATAAGTTATCAATACCGTTTTTTTTCGTATTTTCCCCAACTATATATATACATATATATAATGTTCGCTTCGCTGTTGCCAGAATTAACCAAAAGTGGTAAAACTATTTTCTACTTTTCTATAGCTCCGAGGGCGTTGCACCAGAGCCAAGATGATGGCGATTACGATGTCATCACTGCCTACGTCATGGAAGATACCAATTCTTTGAATCACGAAAATGAGTTACACTCAGGACCTGCATCCATTAAGGTAAGAACGTCTGTCTGTTTGAACGGATTGTTGGAGTTTTCGTTCTTTTATACTATACAAACATTTAACAGTACTCAGTACCTATTAGTTATTTAGTGTGTGATAATTGATCATATTTTACGATATTAGAGGTGTAAATAACTCGTGTAAATATGAATTTTAATTGGATAAATTAGTAATTACAGGGTGTTCAAACGAGGTATCAAACCAATTTCAGTAAAATCGCTCTAACACGACGATTTGGCTTTCATTTTGCGCATATTTTTAAACTATTATGAGATAATAATGGTGAGCCAAAAAAATATATATACAGGGTGTCTCAATATCACTGTGACAAGGCGAGATTTCTGTTATGGTTAGAGATACTCAAAAATGTTTTGGGGCAAATTGTCTGGTTTGGTGATGGGCGTTGTGTTGTGGGACTTTAGTGTGTTTACTAGTTCTAATTAGATCGGAAGTCAATGTAACTTTCGTTATTTCAAATAGAATACCTTGTATATTTTTGCATTTTTAGATTTTACACATTAAAATAATTAAATAATTATTAGGTCTCCCTATTCTTACACCCTAGGTTTAAATGCCATATGCGATTTTTGGCTGTGAAGAAGTCACAAGCACGCGTGTAACTTCGTTTACACTTTCCTAATAGTACTAACATGTCTTCAGAATCATTATCCATTTTTAATCAAATTCGCAAGTATTAATATTGAATTATACTAAATCGAAATATATTTGATAGCTTTGTAAACAGTATAATTGGTTTTTGGCAAAATAGAATAGTCAGTAATAGCAGTTACTTGTTTACTCATTACCATGGAATTTTGTGTAGAATAGTAAATAAAACACTTATAGAACTAGACTAGTGGAAGTGCCTCTGAACATTAATGTTTATTTACTTTCCGTTATTGAAATTTTTAATTGTTTCTTAACGCTGATTATAAACATTTCATAAAAGGTGCTAGTGAAGCAGTCTAAAATTTGATGTTTTGAAGAAATTATGTTTTAACAAAATGTACAAAAAAATAATTTAAACAAAATTATAGGCGTGGTTCTAACTGAAATTTTGAGCTCTGCGCAGCCAAAAATCGCTTACAACATTTAAAAGTAAGGTCTAGGAACACGGAGGCCTAAAATTATTTAATGACTTTAATGTGTAGAATCTAAAAATATAAAAATAGACTGGATGTTCTGTTTGAAATAAGATTACTGATGTTGACTTCTGGTATAACCAAAAATAAAAAAGACAGTAAAGTCCCACCACATAATGCGTTTTATCAAGTCAAAGAATTTGTCACCAAAAACATTTTCGAATATCTCTAACCGTAATAGAAATATATCCTTATAACAAAGTTAGTGAGACACCCTATATAACTATTGTTATGAGTTTTTAAACAGAACTAACTAGTTTTTTATCTCTAGTTCAGTCTATAACAGGATGGCTAAAATATATAACCTAAAAAGATAATTTTATACTTGAATATTTAATAAACAATCAATTTAAATATTTTGTGGTAATTCGAAGCAGCCTTAAAATAATGCACCAATCGAAAAGTAAATCGATGGGTCTCTGCAATTTTACTAAAATAACTTATTCCAAAGATTTTGATACATTCTCTAATAAGTCACAATCTGGTATAGGTAGAAATATACAGGGTGGCTCTTTAGCATTTTCTGAGTCGGGGTACCATATTCTTTTCTATAAAATTCTTACATTATAATTAGGTTTTTACAGAAAATTTATTGTGTATTATAGCGTTACATGTAGTATATTTACTTTTGTTCTATAGCTCATTTTAACAAATTTTAATTGTTTTTTACATCAAGTATCCAGTTAGCAATATGAAGTGAAAAATGCGTTTTTTTTGTCACTTTTCATGCGAAATGAGTTGATCAACTAACATGAAAATAACGTTTAGTTGCTGACAGAATCTCACAGACCCATCACGTTATATGTTCACGTGAATGCAACGTCATATTTGATTATTGCGGCATATGATCAGCGAACTATCCTAATATGTATGCAGTGTAATTAAAATTGGGCATTTTTGAAGGAGAAATTAGAACTTTTCTGCTAAAACTATTCAGTATCAATCACGTTCACTTATATGCAGGATAGTCCAATACATTTAAAAGGATAATCCTATTTTTGATTTATTATAGATTTATGATAAAATTGATGTCGGTATCAGATACTTTTAAAAGAGCACAATTTCGAAAAACCCCTGTATCTCTCAAACTCTAAATGATGATAGATAGCAAAATGCTATTTTCTCCACTAAGTTTATTACAAAATTTAATCTTACACATCGTTTCTTCTACAGTGTGTTTCCAGACACGTGAAAAATTTCTTGTGCACTATGTTTCACGATGAAAATTTTTGGCGATCAGCCCCCACCTAGTTAGGGACAAGTTTTTCGACATAACTAAGAGTTAATTTCAGTTTAGAAAAATTCAGTGTGTATTAAAAATGTTCAAAACACAAAACCTACTTCGCTACAGAGTGAAACTCTTTTTGCTAGTCAATTGCGATAGGACGCTATTAAAAAACCTGTTTTTAACCTGATTTTAACATTAACTAAACAAGCTAAGATGCAAAGTTCTAATCAACAATCAAGAGTGGTCAATAAACAGTCAGTACATCATATTTCTTTCTAGTTGCAATCGCATCCTGCTTCACACTCAATCATCCAGTTAAAATCCTCAAATTTGTTTAAAAATATTTATTTATTGTTATTACTCGATTAAACTTTAAAGTCCAAATTCCCTAGTCTGCCATGGCAGTTCCCAACTTTGATAGATGCCATTATAGTATATTAATAGTATAATAGGTCAGTGTTCGATTTTGGTTTGATATAACGTTTTGGTGTTGGCATTTTGGACAAGTTCACCTGCACAACGCAGCTCAGTGCACCGGAAAATTTCTTCGTTCATTGTTTCATTTTTACTATTGGAGTACCTAAATGGAAAATATTTCTCAATTTCAAAACACCAGAGTAGGGCCATCAAATGATATTTTCTCATTTAATGTAATAATGTGATGTCTATGGTATCTGTAACTATCTCCCTCCGATGTTCGCGTTATTCATCTGCAGCTATGGCAGTAATACATCGCTGTAAGTTAGCTACATCGAAGCAAGATATTTATAGAATAGTACCATAAAGAATCCATGGGAGAAATTAATTCCATATTAAGTAGGTAGTCCAGATTAGTCGCCCACTGATTTACTAATTTTTAAATAAATACCTTATATTTCCTTCGACTGCTAACTAACATTGCTCTGCTTTGCCATTACGGCGTTCCGTAACCGTAGGTTAACGCTAGACCACGCCCGTCTTTGGGACATGGGTTTACTGTAGATTACTCTTTGGATGGAATAAGGCATGCTCGAGGTTGTAACAGTGCTCGTGTTGTAAAAAAGGTAAATCCAGCTCTAGCCGTGGTCAAATTTACGGAGATTTGCAAATGAACTGCTTTTTACTTACGTTCAGTTTCAATGTTCTGTTATCAGGTTTTCTTTATAATTTGACCAGGGCTTTAAGTGCGTAACAGGCTTAATTCAGTTCAGTTCACTATTACGTAAGTAACAGGAACAGTAATTTTTCGTCGTCAATAAGAATTGCACATTATTTGCTGATTTTAATACTGCGCTAGGTACGTAGTAATGAGCGGACCTGAACAGGGCGCTTTGAAAAAATTTCTTGAAGTTTATGATTTCCTCTGAGTTTGATGAGTACACTTACAAGAGACTCAACGAAGAAAATGTATTGTTCTGCACCGTAATTCACTATATGAAGTTTCGAGGCACGTAATGCCCTCTCCTTCTTCCTGGACTCGTATCCAAAATTAGAGAATTTTGGGATGTTTCCACACACGAACGAGCAGATGTGTACAGTTGCACAATAACCTCCGCAACCAAAAGCAGTTTTAGGACTGAGAAAATTCCCAGTGGCCCTTAAGATATTCGAAAAAAAATTAAATTACAAAATCGTTTTTATTTAATCCTCTGCATGAAAAAGACATATATCTGTCCTTTTTCGTTGATCTGTTATCATTCCGTTCAAATCTAGTGCGGAACTCATAATTTCATGGAATTTTTCTTACCCCGGATGTGACTGTAATTATTATCATTAACGACAGTTTGCTTGAATGTCGCCTTTGCATGAAACTGCATGTAGGATGTTAATCAGGACCCCACTGAATGTTACGATATCGTAACCATATCAAAAACTTCAATATTTGCCTATTAGCGTTTATATATATCGTAGAGTACCGATTCGATGGATGACGTAAACTCTGTGAACTCAACTGATACCAACAACGTCGGATCTACCACGGAACTACCGGAAGATAACAAAATCTTGTCAAATGACGACAACTGGACTGATATTAATCTAAACGAGGATGATCCACGGAATGATCTTAAAGAGGAAGCCCGGAACGCGGAAAACATTTCGCATTCTCATGGGTTGGACATGGAGGGTAATATTGAAAGTCCCACGTCTGACAGAGGTGAGTACCTTTTAGAGTTAAGTAGAAATTGCACTCAAGTTTTTTAAAGTTGGATATATTTGCGAGCCCTAAAAGTATTTCTGTTGTTATTCTTGAGTATTAAAAAAAATGTATAATAAAATTTTCTTATCAATGATAAAGGTTTTAATTTTTCAAGTCCTAGTATTGAAATCAGGATTATCCTAAGAGATACGAGGTTGTCGAAATCAGAGCAAAGTTGCACAATCTAAAACTCAATAAGAATATTTTTCAGAATCAGAAAACTTTTCGTCTTTTATGTATAAATCGAAGTTACGTTACATACTGAATGGGCCATTATATAGGGTGTAACATTTAACTTGAAATATCGCAATATTTCGAATAATAAGAGTTCTACAAAAAATACCCATTATGAAAGTTTAATTATTGCATGGGGGAAACACATTGATTCTAAAATCGGTGCCCCTCTGCCCTTTCTTGTAGGTGGGCATAGGGGGCATTTTTGAATTCTGAAATGGCATCCTTCACAGTTTATTGCTGATTCGAATTCTACGGCAGAAAATACATAGAATTTGTCTAGAATTTTTTTCCAATTCATGATAGATAGCATTCTAATCAACGAAATTTAATTTTTCTTTTGCGTGTAACTTATTGGAATGTTAGATGAAACGTTAAAGATTGAAACAGAAACAAATAAAAGTATGTTATTTTTATTTATCCTCAATAACACGTGAGAATAACATTTTTTAAAACATATTTCATCAAACACTTCTATAAGTCGTAAGCAAAAGGAAAATGATATTCCGTTAATTAAAGTGCTATCCTGAATTGAAAAAAAATTCCAAACACTCTACGAATTTTTTTCATAAAATTCGAATCTGCAATAAAAAGTGGGAAATGCCATTTAAAAATTCAAAGTAGCTTCCCATTCTCATCCACAAAAAACTACAGATGAGCACTAATTTTAACATTGTTGCATCCCCCCCCCCCCCCCCCCCCGGAGAATAATTTAAGTTTCCTAATATCTTTTTTTCCTAGAGCGCTTATTATTCGAGATATTAGGATGTTTCAAGTTAAATGTTGCACCCTCTGTACTAACAGGACTCTAACATTAGATCGGCAATCTTATTCTAAGTCAAGTGCAGATGGTTGCCATATAAATGTTTAAATATCAGTACGAATCAGTTACTATTTTGTGTATAATAATATAACATAATACTAGTAAAGTTCATTACATAGCACCTGCCAGCAATTTTTGATTTTGTTCTATAGGTCATTCTAACATAAATGTATTATGTAGGTATTAAGGTCTATGAAGTGAATATATTCAACTAAGCTTTCTCGTCGTGAGTCGCTCAGCAATTACTAGAAATCAGTATTAAACTTGAAAAGAATAATTTCAAAATGAAAAGTGGTTTATCAAAAAACATTTTATATTAGAAGAAAAATTATTAAAACAAATTCAAAAATATAAAAAATGTAAATTTCTCTGAATATGAAATATAAGATAAATAAAAATTTAAGAAAAAATAATAGATTTTGTAAAATTTAATAATCTATATCGCCTTCTCTAGCGATAATACAGGATGTCCGTTTTACGAGCTCAACCATGGGGATTTCATTTGTTTGAAGAGATAGGAGGTCGGTTAAATTAGGGCAAAGTTGCTCATTTTCGAGCTTTACAAGATGTCGTTTGAAGAATTATAAAATTTCCATTACTTCCGGAAAAATACGAAATAAAAAAAAATTTTTTTATTTTTTTCTGGACTCATTTGAAAAGATAATTGAAAATGGCTGGCACATTTCGTAGTCACTTTTTCTCCTCGAATACATGACAGTGTCAAATTTGGTATTCAACGTTTCTATTTTCCGGAAGCATCATCAACTTTATTTTTTCTTATGGGCGCCATCTTGGATTTTAACATTTTTGGATTCATCTTTTTTTCCGATTACGATGATGTATCACATGTTAAGATTCGGACTGGAATGGAAATTTTATAATTCTTCAAATGGCATCTTATAAAGCTCAAAAATTCGCAACTTTGCTCTAATTTAACCGACCTCGTATCTCTTCAAATAATCGAGATCCCCATGGTTAAGCTCGTAAAACGGACACCCTGTATAAGAATGAGTTGGTCGAGTCATGCTCTTTATTAAGTTGTTAATAGCTTTTTGAGGAACATTTCTCTATTCCTTTAAAATTGTTTATTTTAACTGTTCGGCGAGGTAAGAGTTATTTTGACTTGATCCAGTTCTTCTTTTAATCTTATTCCACAAATGTGCAATTAGATTAAGACCTGGTGAACTAGAAGGATGATCTAAAACTGTCACATCTTTTAGGAAAGGAGTTTTTTCACCAATCATAATGGCACACCAAATTATCATAGTTCCTCCTATGCATTTGAAAATAAATCGAACAATTCGAATTCTAACCTGTCTCCCACGACATCTTAAAACACGAAATTCGTGGAGAAAAACCTTATACCTTCACCAAGACTACATCGTAATATTAAACCTGACAGTACAGAAACAAATCTAATCTCGATTAAGTATTAAACATTCGATTTTTATTCACTTGTTAAGTTTTTACAAGATAAATTTTTTTCCCGTAAATACTGAGTGATCCCATATAAGTTTGATTGTGTACGTTAATATAACAAAACAGTTTTTCTTCTCGGCTGACGTATTCAATCAAATGGACTACGAATAATACGTAATGTGTAACATCATGGTCAATACTCTTATTTTCGAGGCTATAGCAAATTTCATTATTACTTTTTTTTAATTGTGAATAATTTTCTTTGTTGGTTGACAGGCGAGAAGCATTTGGCCCAAATCTCAGTTGTTCGAGTCCCAGAAAATGTTCTGCAACCTCCCACCACCCAGGTGTGCCCTGATGACCTCCCAGTAAGCAGCATTGTGGACCACATCTCCCTTCCTACGCCTTCACGGGAAGCGTCTTTAACACAAAAACTGGAAATGGCTCTGGGTTCCGTCTGTCCCCTTTTACGAGAAATTATGGTTGATTTCGCCCCATTTTTGTCAAAAACTTTGGTGGGATCTCATGGACAAGAACTTCTCATGGAAGGCAAAGGGCTGACAACGTTCAAAAATAGCAATTCCGTGGTTGAACTAGTTATGTTGTTGTGTTCTCAGGAGTGGCAAAATTCGCTTCAGAAACACGCCGGTTTGGCCTTTATCGAACTGATTAACGAGGGAAGACTATTATCGCACGCCATGAAGGATCACATTGTTCGAGTGGCTAACGAGGCGGATTTCATACTGAATAGGATGAGAGCTGATGATGTATTGAAGCACGCCGATTTCGAGGTCTGTATTGTATTATATGTATGCCCTTTTTACTTAAGATAGTTTCTCTCGTAGACGCAATGTGCTCAAACGCTAATTGAGCGCAAGGAAGAAGAACGCATGTGTGATCATTTAATAACCTCAGCCAGAAGACGGGACAATGTAACAGCTGGAAAACTGTTGGAAAAAATACGCAATATTTTGTCCAATAAACATGGTGCATGGGGAGCTGCAGATCCAAATGAGTATAAATTAACTGAATTCTGGAAGTTAGACGCCTGGGAGGATGATGCGAGAAGAAGGAAGCGATTCGTTCATAATCCTTTAGGTAAGAATTATAGGTACTTACATACCGTGATTTTATTATTCATTAAGTTAAACTCTTTTAGAGAAATGGTACTTTTGATTTTCTTTTTCCGACTAATAAGTATGATTTGGCTTGTCTATAAAGCTGACCTTTTACTTTTAATTGCATTTTTCAGTAATGCTACTTTCCATTAATTTACAAGGTTGCTCTTCCACAATTATACAGGTGTCTTTCTCAGCTCTGTATAACTAAACTAATTAAAAATGATATTTACCCTTTACTAATGGCTGGGACGTACAAGGTATCCCATATTCGACTCTCAATATGAGAATCTCAGAAACCGTAAGAGATACAGTCAGCTAAAATGACGCAAAGTTGTGTCTTTATTATAACGGGATTACTTTGTTTTTTTTAATTTAAAAAAAATCCAATTACTTTCAGAAATTTCCGGTACAAAACGATAATTGGAATTTTTTTCTGCTGTAAATGACATAGAAACATAAAAATAAAAAACGATTTCTTAAGGCATTTTTCCCGCCCTACAACACGAACATAGTTTTTCAGAAAAAGACATTTCGGTTTTTCAATACCATCATCAGTTTTTTTTTTCCAATAGAGACCTGACCGTTTTTTTTATGAATTCCACTAATCATCGATAATTGACAAACAATCATGTGTCAAACATGCCAATTTTCAAGGCCTAGATAAAAAATATTCATTATCAGGACAAACAATACCTTAATATATTCACATTCTGCATTGGTGCATCCTATTTACTCCACTTTCATGGTAGGAATTGAAAACCCCTATGTCAAAATTGATAGTTCAATAAATTTCAGATAGTGATGACATGACAAGCATGGACGTGTTGCGGTGTTGCGATTGGTGTTATAGAAGCGATCTACTTGTTTATTTTGAAAAATCATTCATTAATGAAAAATTATGGACTATTAGTTAATGTGTTACTATTCGTTACCGGAAAATGAATATTTCATTTCTTTTCTTTTCTCTCTAACGAAAGAAAATGTGATGAGATGGTCAAAATCTACTATTCTTCAAATAAAAATATCGCGGTTCACGATATTTTGAAGATTACCCAGAACGTTTGCAATCACACAGAAGCTATTTCAGATTATTTGATAAAAACCTGCTAACTTATGGTACTTTTAACAAACCAAGAAATCGTTATGAACCTTAACCGGATGCTGATCAAGAAGCGAATATTATCAACGGAGTGAGAAAAACAGTTTTCTTATATAGTATGGCGTAGTATCTTTAACTGGAATAAATGCGATATCAATATGGTTATTTGATTTTTAGCAAAATTACTTAAACACGTTACTTCTTATTTTACTCAATACACTTTTTAGTAGTATTCTGATGCTACAAATATTAACTACTTAGCTAGTATAACAATTACCTTTAAAAGTTTGCATGGAAAGAAGGCTCAAGTGATACGTCATTTTAAAGGTCTTTTCAACCTGAGTGTATCTGGCATACTACTTTTCATCACGGAGCAAAATAATATTAAAAATAAATTGGTTTTCATACTCAAATGTTGTTTATTAAATTTAATTTTTTTTTACAAAATATTTCTGAAATGCCACAACAATCTAATTATTCCTTCAATCCAAAATTCAGTTCAGTTATTCATTTTATTTAATACAGAAAAGAAATACTTCAAGCAAGTTACAAAATTGTGAATAGTGACTTATTTAACTGAATTTCATAAAATCAAAATTTTATTAATAATTAGACAGGGCGACAAAAGTATCTTGATTTCCACCCATCTCATTAATCAAGGAACCATAAGTAAAATTAAAAAAAATTGAAGTCGTGATCATGCGAAAAATATCCCAAAGAACAGACTGCAAAAAATTGATGACGATACGAAAATTGCTGCCCTCTTGGAATTAGAAGAAAATCCGATTATATTAACTCGGCAAGGAGCTCGTAAAAATTTAATCAGTAATACATTCGTTGTGAAAATATTGAAAAATGCAAATATTCGACCTTATAAAATGCAAATATCAAGAATTGCTTAAGGATGATAGAGATCGATGAACTGAATTTTTTGAAAGGATTATGAATGTTGTTCAGCAATTAGATAGATATTTCTAATGAAATCTATTTTGGTTACTTATGAAGGAACTTTTACATTAAATGGACATGCTAATAAACAAAATTGTTAGTATTACACTGCAGTGAACTGAAAAAACAAATGTTTGAGTGGATATCACAAAAAACCAAATGTTGGGGCCAATATTTTGCGATGAAAATTTAAATGACGAACAATATTTAGAAGACGAATTAGTTCTCACATCATCTAATTTGTTTCCTAGTGAAGTAAATCCAGACATACCGGACGAACAAATTTGGTTACAAGAAGATGGAGCAACTTCACATTTTGCTCGCAATGTTCGCTTATGCTTAGATGTAACTTTTTCCAATCGATGGATAGGAAGAAGAGGCTCAATAGAATGGTCGCTGAGATATCTCGATCTCACTTCTGTTAATTTTTTTTATAGGGATACCTAAAATCGAAGGTTTACGATGTGAAACCACATGATATCGATGAACTCAAAGAACGTATAACACAAAAATTTAGGCAAATTACTCCAAATACTTTAGAAAATGTAAGAGATGAGTTATCACCGTTTAGGGATGTGCCAAGAAGTCAACGGTGGACATTTCGAACAGTTGCTGAGTTAAAGGATATAATAATTTGATTGTTTAAAATGTTGAATATTGTTGGTATTATTTTACTCGATGATGGAAACTAATGTCAGATAAACTTAGCTTGAAAAGATCTTTAAAATAATGTATCCCTCGAACCCCCTTTCCATTTAACCTTTTAAGGGTAAATGTCATCCCAGCTGAGGGGGTGACATTTATAGCATTAAAATACCACAAAAATATGTATTAAGTAAAATAAAAATTGACCTGTTTAAATAATTTTGTTAAAAATCATATGCCACGTAGATATCGAATTGGTTCCAATTAAAGTTATCATACTATATAGTATTTCACGCATTATTTACAAAAATAACAAATACTATGTATTTTATTTTTAAGAGTTTTGCGTTTGTTTAAGGTTAAAAACAAACCCCGATTTAAAAAAAAAGGTTAATGATAGTATTAAAAAATGGAATATTCGAAAAATTATTTTCATATTATAATGTGAGAAAAAGTACCTTAAGAAGCTGTTCTACATTTTTATATTTCTATGTAATTTAAGCCAGAAAAAAATAAAGAGAAATTAGCAATTAACATTTATTTTTTCGAATATCTCTGGAAGTAACCAGAATTTTTAAATAATTAAAAAGGCAAAATACTTCTGTCATAAAGACACAACTTCCTCTATTGGCCTCAAACTCTTTATCCTATGGTTTCTGGAATTCCTATATTGAAAGTCGAATATGGAACACTCTGTACATTCAAATTAATGTTTTGATGACAACTCTGTCATCGTCTTTAGAACCTAACAAACAAAAGTAGAGATATGAAACCAAATGATAAACTAAAAAGTATCAGAGGTGAATATTAAAAATATGTAAAAAACTGTGAAAGTTCTTTTCTCAATCGCTCATCGTTCTTCAACGTCGAATTACCTCTTAAGTAACCGATATTAGGAACATATTGTGTTTTATGCAATTATTGTATTAAATAAATATTCCAGGTACGACCCATCCCGAAGCAAGTCTAAAAGCTGCAATAGAACATGGGGCACCTGAAGATGCGCTGTTACAGGCACGTGAAGAGTTCCATGCTCATTTGGCGAATAGCCGAAGTTATCAACAAAATCAGTCCACCGAACTGGTAGATGATAGCGAACTACTAACGGAGGATCGAGAATTAGATAGCGACCTTAATGGTAAGATGTACCGAGGTTGTACAATGTGTGAATAATAGGGTCAATCGCAAGATTTCTCGCTTCACCTCTTCTTTCACATATTTGGGTGGATGCGATAATGAGCTGCTTTGTAAAATTTCTATTATAATACACGTGTAAAATCAAATATAACAACATAAGGTTTTGAATGTTTTTTGTGCATCTTTTGTGCTATTTTTATGCGGTGACCATACTAATTAATTGTACTTCTGATTATCTGTAATCTATATATGGGTTAACATTTATACGAATATCCAATAAGGTCATTAGAAATCTGCTACGTATATCATTTAGGATAGGAACACAATTGTTGATCTGTCTAGCATTTAGAACTCACGTTTTCAAAAACTTGCAAGTATTAGAATTTACTTCTTTAAAAATTATTCTCTCTTCATATTCATTAAAAGGTGACGCTTGAATAAAAACTGAGTTTATGATTTCATTATTTTTGTGCCGGGTAGTTCATTGATAATGGTCGTTGCGTTTATTCCAACGATTATAAATGGTAGAAATTCGTAACAAGAATCTTGTTAAGAAATGTGACCACAAAAAGTTGAGAGTTGTGTTCGAAACTAGTTACATCATAGGAATGGTGAAGGACAATTCTTTCACCCATATCAATTTTTTGATAAACCCTTAATACTAGAACATTTCTTGTCATATTAGGTTTGCGTATAAAATTCGCTATTTTCGAAAAACATTCTTAAAAAATTAGAATTATTACTTTTTTGAGGACTGGGAAATACAGACTATTGACATTAAAACAAAATAACTTGTATTTTCGTGACCACTCTGTAGATTCATTGTGATTTGCTTTTATTTCAAATGTTTTCAAAATGGCGGTTACAGCGGAAGATCTCTGGTATACAGTAGGTGATAAACAAGGAGGAAACAGCTAAAATCAAGTTTTTCCCAAGTATTTCAGGAATAACCAAATTTTCAATAATTTAAAAAGTATGTTAAAGCGCATCTATCTTCAAATATAATCATTCACGTGCTTTACGGAGTCCCTGTGGAGCATATTTTATGCTGAATCTCTCTATGGTATTAAATCGTCAATCGGTGAATCATCAAATTCTCTCGATGAAGGTAGATTACATCGTAAACTAAAGTATGTATATGTAATTAAAAATGTGATGACACATTATAACCGGAAAAAAGAATTTAAACGATTGAATTTCGTGCTATCGAGGCGTTCACCGATGAATAAAAGAAAGCTCTAAATAATAAAATATACATGGTAATATAAGTAGTTATAAAATCTAACACAAATATACATAATATATGTACATAGGAACCACAACCGCATCAAGATAAAAATCGTTTAATTCTGTGTTTGAAGGAATTCGTCCACATTATAAAAACGCATTGATTAGAAAGTCAATAAGTTTAGATTTAAATTTAATAGATAAATATTTAATAGTTGATAAATATTAAATAATATATAGGGTGTTTAATTATTTTTAACCGGCAGGGTACCCCGAAATAAAGTTGTATCAACGGTCAAAAACTTTATTTTTGGAGTTAACCAAAGGAATTACTAATTATCATTTCTCTCATTTCAGGTCCAGTAAATATTAGCACCAAAGCTCAATTAATTGCACCGGGAATTGTTGCCCCTGGTATGGTATCAGTGACGTCAGCGGAGCTATATTTTGAAGTGGACGAAGACGACGAAGAATTTAAAAAGGTCGATAGCGAGGTAAGTTACGTGCTTTTTTGAAGATAGGCATCGTGCACTGTTTGTTTCATACCGGATGTTGACTTCTTGAAGTTCTTCACATAAAATGAGTTTTGAACGGCACCTCCAGAGACTCACTTTTCCATTCCATCTGCTGTCCACATGGCAGGGGCCCCTTGATTATATTTAAATAAATATTTATTTATGCAGTGCGGCCTGTTAGCTTCGTGACCAACATAAGGCACTGCAAAGCTACGGCCCAAAACCAGCTGCCCATAAAATTGCAATCGAAATAATAAAACACGAGAAACGGCTTAAAATCTGCATTCAGAATCCATTCCCATTCTTGTTATCAGGCACATATAAAACAATAAAGTCCTACTCGCCGATTGTTTGCCACCGATAAAAAAATATCTCTTGACTGGGAAATACAACCCCGATGGTTTTAGTCATATCAAAGTGAGTGGTAATATATCCAT
Organism: Euwallacea fornicatus; assembly: GCF_040115645.1. Classification (NCBI taxonomy): domain Eukaryota; kingdom Metazoa; phylum Arthropoda; class Insecta; order Coleoptera; family Curculionidae; genus Euwallacea; species Euwallacea fornicatus. The sequence goes on along the minus strand of NC_089567.1, from coordinate 2,431,868 downwards.
TATCCTAAAACTTCTACAATTTTTTTTTGCTTGGTTTTACATATTATAAATCCAGAACTTCAGTATTCCCATTCTAGCATAAAATGGGGAGATTAGTGTAATTTTCGTAGCTGTGGTCCACGAATGAAACAAAAAATGAACAGGAAACTTTTGGAGGGTTGGAGGGTTTTATACAGGGGTGGATATAAAAATATGAAAATTTAATTCAGTTTTTTGGAATATCCTAGAAATCATTGCATTTTTTCATCTTGAGACTCTGAGAATATTTCCTGCAGCATTTATTTATTCTGTTAGTACTTATTGATAATTAAAAAAACAACTATTTGCTTCTCTGTGCTATTACGAGGTGTCGAGATAAGATATTCAGTGTCCGGTTTATAAAAAAACATAAATATTTAAATACTCTTCGGAATGTTCCACATCCAAACAACATTGTTGATTAAATTTTGCTAAATTTATTGATATTTACGAAATACTTATAGATTCAAAGATATACTTACATACCTTGTATAAATTAACTAAACCATTTTTTTTCCTAATTCATGAGATGAGGGAAATAACAACAATAAAAATATAGAATATTTAACGTTTACGCCGAAGTGAGTGCATGAATATGAAGTAAGTAATAAAATTACAAAATGGAAATTTATAAGCAGATCTGTTTTGCGGTTATTCCATTCATTGCAATTGATTATTCCAGGTAGATATAGAATTATATTGACCATAAATAACTACAAGATAAAGCGACTAATTAAAGAAATTAAGCAAAACATTTAATTTAATTTTTAAATGTGAGTCAAAGTCAGTGTATGACACAGAAATTGTAAAATGACTTGCTACAGCTGCTCAATTTCCCCTGCTTAATTGCTTGATCAGCGTCCCTTCTCTGCAAAAATGTCGATAATAATATAAACAAATCAACATCTCACTACCTACATCAAGTATTTAAAATGGTGTTCGTCTGCTTTTTTTCCGAAAAAAAGGTTTTTTTTGCCAAATATCTTTGCAATTTGAATTTAACGAAGCGATGGAGATTAATAATTGAAATGTTTTAACAAGTTAATGGAAGTTAAAATTATTAGGCAGTCGATCAAAATTAGTACTCAGGCGAAATTAAGTTGAATCCAAGTTTTATATCCGTATAATAATAAATCTTAATCGTAACGATATTTTAGGTGAAGTACCTCCTGAAAATTTTATATTTTATTACTTTCGAAGTTTTTTCAAAATTAATCTTTGTATTTACGGGACGTCCACCTTATACAGTAAATCTTCATCAACTACCTACTTAGGGGGCGAATTCGAGATGTCAAATATGATAAATGATTGATGTTAGAAATTTGGTTACTGTAAAATTTTATTGCGTATGGCCATATCACTTTATTTTCCATTAGGGCACCGTGGGATTGAAGATTACTCAAAAACAGTACGTTGTATGAAAAGCAATTTCAAATAAAATTTGTCCGGTAAAGAGGGAGACATGTCATGAAGAGAGTGACTTAGCTAAACTGTCATTGTAAGGTCATTTCAACGGCCAACTTTTTTTTCCAAATGGCAACCCAATATTTTTTTACATATCCTTGTATATCTTCAAAAAATAAATTTATCTTATTTGAGCAATTTTTTTAATAGATGTTTTGCTGCAGAGTTATCTTTGATTTTTGTCCAATTTTTGAAATAGTCAAAATTATTGTTTTTTTTTTCTAAAAAAGTTTTGCAATGCATATTCTGTTTAAAACTCATAACAATCCTTTTATCTAATAAAAAAAAAAATTATTTCTATGAACAAAAATATTTCCTCAAATTTCATCTTGTCAGAGTTTATCTTGTAACGAGGTCTATAAGATATCGATATTCTTTTTTTGACAATTAATCTGATTGTTTTATGTGAAATTACTCAAAAATTATTGTTTTCATTTCAAAATTCAAGAATTGAAATGGATCGTTACACCTCGAATGAAAAATTAGAAATGGTTTGATTTTTGAAAAGGCTGGAAGAAATATTAGTCGGACAGTTGAACTTTATGCTGAAAGATTTTCTGATAAAACAGTTCCCTGTTAGGCGATTTTCAACAGCATCGTTAAAAATTTCAAAGAAACGAAAACGTTGAAAAACACTCAATCGCTCCCGAAATCAACACATAAAGGCAATCAAATAATAGTTCTTGCAGCAGGTACCTTTAATCCCCTCGTAAGTTGTCAAATTGCTGCTAACTCAGGAATATCAAAGACGAGTGTCCAAAGAATTTTGAAGTTGACTAAATACCATCTTTACCATATTTCGTTTCATCAGGAACCTCATGGAACTAATTTTGAAAATTAAGTCAATTTTTGTAATTGGACAAGGCAGGAACCAAATCAACATGCAAATTTCTTTTCCAACGTTTTGCGCATTGCAGTGAATTACCATAATCGGCATTTTTAGAGTGCAGTAAACCCATACGGGCTTAGAGAAGTTGAACATCAAAGGCCATGGTCAGTGACTGTAAGGTGCGGTATTATTGGGGAATGCTTAATTGAACCTTTCTTCATTGAAGGACACTTAAATGGAGAAATGTACCGTAATTTCTTGCGTAATAATATTCCGGAATTGTTAGAAAATGTTCTACGTGCGATTAGAGGGGTAATGTGGCATCAACACGACGGTTGTTCATTTTTCTAGAATGTCCCGTGAGGTTTTGAATGAAATATATCCAGATCGATGGATTGGATGAGGCGGTCTAATTAACCGGCTTCCTAGGCCGCCTGATCTGACCTCATCAGATTTTTTCCTCTGGGGTTTTTTGAAGAACAAACTTTATGCGGAAGTACCAACAACTACAAACACCATGAATAGGAGAATTGAAAATGCGTGTCAATTAATAAATGGGGATATGTTGCGTGGAGTAAATAATCCTTTTCGAATAACAATTAAGACGTACTTGGAGCAGGAAAGGCATTTTTTTTTAATATTTGCTTCTGTAAGTTGCTCAAATCAGGATTTTAAGTTAATTGGCCAAATTAAAAAAGAAATCATAGAAATCATTTTGTTTTTATTACACGGAAGGATTATTATGAGTTTTGAACAGAAAACTTTTTTAGAAAAGAAAAATGGAATCATTTCGACTATCTCAAAAATTAGACAAAAATCAATGATAACTCTGCAACAAAACATCTAATAAAAAAATTGTTCAAATAAAATAAATTCATTTTTTGAAGGTCTACAAGGATCTGTAAAAAATACGGGGTTGCCATTTGAAAAAAAAAGTTGGACGTTGAAATGACCTTAAAATGACGGTTTAGCTAAGTCACTATCTTCATGACAAGTCTCCCTCTTTTCCGATCAAATTATATTTGAATTTTTTTTCATACAACGTACCGTTTTTGAGTAATCTTGAATCACAGCTTTAAATGGGGCGCCCTGTGCATCACGCTGATCGCGAATATCAAAGCGGAAAATATTAAGTCGCGTTTCCCAAAAAAGAACGATTTATTAATTTTTCTACTGGTTCTGGATGGTTATTTGAGTAAAACTATCCATAACTTTTCGACTGAAAAATCTAAATAGCCAATGATAAGCTTCATATTGCCATTCCTACGTAGGTATAACGTATATTAGAACCTATCAATAATTTTATAGCCGTGTCCTATTAGGATCATGCAAAAACCATTTAGAAATTTGGAGTATGCTTACGGTTTAAACTTTGCCACAATGTGTTAAACTCGGCAAACGTAACTGTACTTTATTTATGCAGGGGATAACATTTCCACCCCCAAAATTTTTAATCGCTTGTATTAGCATATAGTGACACCAATAATTGTTTTCTTGGGAGCCACTGAAATATACAGGGTGGAGCACCAAGAGCGCCTCGGGGTATTACTTCCATATTAACAATTTGATCGAAAATTGTTTTTAGAGGTGTATGTAGAACCTTACAAGGTACATTTTAAAAATATTTTCATTTATACAGGGTGTATATAAAAAAAGATACATCTCAAACATATGTTTTTTTTTAATGGAACACCCTATATTTTATTAAATATTTGGAATTATAAGAAGAAAATAGTACAAGTTTTGCATAACACACATTGGGCCTAAAACAATCGCTTCTCGAGAAATTTTAGAAAATATAAAAATGCAAGAGTTAAGAAAAATTGTTTTTGATAGGTGAAGTGAGTTACTTGGCTATTATTTTTTTACTATTACTTCTTAAGTACAAACTAATCTACAAACTAGAATGAATTATTTACTAAACTGATATACAGGATAAGCAAAAAGAGTGGTCAAATTTTATTCCCTTATAATTTAACATAACTTTGTTATTTCAAATGGAATATATACATTTTTATGTATTACTTAGAATCACTAATTATCTCCCTTTCAATTGATTCTATAGTGTTCTATATTTATCTTTTACCGTTTTCCCATAATATGAAATTTTATTTAGTTTTTAATAATAACATTAAATAATACAAATTTTTGTCAGGTTATGCCTTGGATTGGTTGCTATCGTTATTAAAGAAAGCTAATTATGTAGGACGAATTTTAAAAGTATTTATTACAGTTTAACGGATTCCCAAAAAAATTTAAAATTTACAGTAAATGTTCGAAATGATGGCCATCATTTTCAATACATAATTGAATACGTTTTTGAAAAGAAAATTTCACTTTTGATAACATGTCTGGTGTTATTTCTTCGAATGCATTTTGAATTCGAATTTTCGTGTCCCCCTTTGTTGTTGGTGGTAACTTGTACACTTCATCTTTAATGTAGCCCCACATAAAAAAATCCATACTGGTAAGATCGGGCGATCTTGCGGGCCACAACTGAGGACCACCTCGCCCAATTCATCTTCGGGGAAACATAGTGTTGAGAACTTCTCTCGCATCCCTATGAAAATGTGTGGGTGCTCCATCTAACTGAAACGACATTTAATAAAATTTCATATTATGGGAAAACGGTAAAAGATAGGTATAGAACACTATAGTATCAATTGAAAGAGAATTAATTAGTGATTCTAAGTAATGCATAAAAATGTATATATTCCATTTGAAATAACAAAGTTATGTTAAATTGTAAGGAAGTAAAATTTGACCACTCTTTTTGCTTACCCTGAATATCAGTTTAGTAAATAATTCATTCTAGTTTGTACTTAAGAAGTAATAGTAAAAAAATAATAGTCAAATAACTCATTTCACCTAGCAAAAACAATTTTTCTTAACTCTTGCATTTTTATATTTTCTAAAATTTCTCGAGAAGCAATTGTTTTAGACCCAATGTGTGTTATGCAAACTTGTACTATTTTCTTCTTATAATTCCAAATATGTAATAAAATACAGGGTGTTCCATTAAAAAATACATATGTTTGAGATGTATCTTTTTTTATATACACCCTGTATAAATGAAAATATTTTTAAAATGTACCTTGTAAGGTTCTACATACGCCTCTAAAAACAATTTGCGATCAAATTATTAATAAGGACGTAATGCCCCGAGGCGCTCTCGGTGCCCCACCCTGTATATTAAAAAAATCATCGTTACAAGACAATATTACAAATTGGGAATTTTTGGCAAACATTGTTTGTGACCGCTGTATTTACACTATGTAACAGATGAGTAGGTAGTCTGCCAGTTAAACGGTGGGCGTAACAAGTCAGAAGTGATTAGATGCGCTGTATTTCGGAACTATGTGGCAGCTTGCCATCAGGTCGATTATAGTTCTTGGGTGGCAGGGTCGTATTTGAGTGATAAACTGGCCTATCAGGCAGGTGTGTTAAAACTTTAGCCAAACAAAAGAACTATAATTAAAAGTGTCTGCTAATTAGTAGAAATTATTTTAATCACTACCTGGTAAAAATTTTAATACCTTCGTGGAGAAATTTTTGCTCGTATCATTAAGACTCGATAAGATATTATAATTTATAATAAACTTTCGCGTAATGGCGAATTTCATATCGGCACCATTACAGTCCAGATAAAACCGGCATGGTGTGTATCGAAGCATGTAGGTATGCACAATATGAATAAGCGACATCATTTAATATGACACCTCGCAGCATGCCGTCGTATTGGACCAATTCTTAATATTATATTATCCACAAAATACCTAAATGCAGGCAGAACTGTGAAAGATATTACGGGAAAGATCTACATAGCTTTATGATACTTGCTTGAAGGATATATTCAGATATATATGTGTTAGTTGATCTTTTATCTCCTTCGCAAAAATAACTTAGGACGTAACTAAGAAATTAAAAAGGTACCATCCTTTTGTAAATTCTCTGTAGGTACCTAACTTATTTAAATAGGTAAGAAAAAACTTAAGTGGTACCTTTAAAATTAAAACAATGTATTGACGTATCTATCTACAGATAATGTATCTATAGGCCGATCTGTAAACTAATATGATGCATTTTTAAAAAGCCATTTCAAGTTTTTCTGATGGAACATGTCTGGAACCAACATCAACTTTTCTTTTAGGGGGCATATTGAATTTTTCCATTTCCAGATAAAGTAAAAAATGTTCTTTTGTGTTCGTGCCTCACACGTCACATTTATTGCTCTGTTTTACGTTAAAAATTAATAGTTTTCTACTTGGCATTGATTCATATGTTATGTTGAATCAGCTATTGTGGAAAACATAAGATATGACGTAAATGATATGTGGTGATGTGTGGTAAATAAAGAACAATTCACGATTTCCTCGTTTCCCATGTTTCACTCTGCTGGTTTATTTTCGAGATTAAGGTATATTTATTTTATTGACGATCACGTTTCTAAAATGTACAAAATCATTTCAGGCTAGAAAAACGTCGGAAATAATTTGTTTAGGTAACAAAACCGTGCAATACGTACATATTTTTCCGAAATTAAGTTAGTTTAGGTAACCGACAAATTAAAGAAAAATTTTAAAAAGCAAAAAATTGAGTCGACCCAAAAATATTGTACAAAAAGCGACAAAAATCAAATTAATTCATATTGGTCAAGCTATTTGTCGACCAGCTGCAGTGTGTTGTTTTTAAGACAGTTAAACCGACTTTGGGATTAGTAAAATATACAGGGTGGTCATTTAGTGCGGTCTGGGAAAATTACGGCTAAACAATTTAATATTTTGAATTTCTTTTTTTTGCATTATATACAACTCGATTATGGGTATATTCTAAAATTGTTTTCGTTTCATACAGGGTGTTCTAAATAAGTGAAAAATATCAAAGTTATGTTTTTTTAAATAGGACACCCCATATTTTATTACTCGAAATATAACCATAGCAACTGATATAAAAAGTAATAAAATTTGCTACCTTTTTTTAAATCTTATTTTTCGAAGAAAACCTGTACATTTAGGTATAGGAAGGTGTAACGATTTTTGATTCGTCATATGTTTATCTCTTATTTCGAGTAATAAAATATGGGGTGTTCTATTTAAATTAAGCAAGTATTTTCCTTTCAAAAAGAATGCAATTTTCATGTTATTTTTTGGACGCACTGTATGAGATATTTCAATTTTAATAATTCTGGCATAAAATACGTCTCATATCTAAGGTTTGGTATGAATTTCGATTTACTCCAGTTTGAACTTCCTTCAAAACAAAGTTTTTAAAATTGCATGATTTAAAAAAAAAAAATTAATTATTTCGAAATCCTTAAGATTTAGGACAAGTAAACCTTGATGAAACTTACATTTATTTTTCTCAAGAAATCTAAAACGATATTAATATATGGGGTGTCCTATTTAAAAAAACATAACTTTGATATTTTTCACTTATTTAGAACATCCTGTATAAAACGAAAACAATTTTAGAATGTACCCATAATCGAGTTCTATATAACGCAAAAAAAAATTCAAAATATTAAATTGTTTAGCCGTAATCTTCCGAGACCGCACTAAATGACCACCCTGTATATGTACATGGCGTTTGTACGGTTTAACTTAAGGAAAAAAATCCTGTTGCAAAAAAATTGCACATAATAAGAGATCCAGACTTAATAAAATGGAAGAAAAATTGAACGTTCAAGAATATAGGTTCACAATCCATAGACATCTGCAAAATTATGTTTTTTTTTTTTTTTTTCATTTATCTCCATACTAACCTAAACTAAATTTTAGAATTAAAAAAATATCCGGGTACCATAAAAGACAGGTGAAAACTAAAACCTTTATTCCGTTGCAGTTTTTTTTTATACGCTTGAAACCGACAGTGTTGGTTTCATTTCATGCCATTTCGTGATGATTATCAACTTTTTTATATGAATATGGCCTTGATAAGTATTTTTTCGATTTTAAAACAATTTTTTGCTAAAAATTCATTAATGCATCACTGTCAGTCATTACGCAATGTTGTAGAATTGTGTGCACCGTAATACTACTCCCGTGAATGCGCAACTTTTCTCCCATTTAACTAGGTGTGTACCTACTACCGTTTACGAGATCCTCGTGCTGAATGTTCTTGTGTTGGATACAATATGTAGGCATTTGAAGAGAGGATTTCTGAGACCTGTATATGTAAAAAAATTGATTGATATAAAAATTTGCAATAAACTGTAAAAAACAAGACACTGTTGAAGGTTACTCAAAATTTGTTAAATATTCAAACTTAAATACATACAGTGGGTCAAAAAAGTATTTACACACTCCTATTATTTTCAATATACAACGAGAAATAAAACTTGCAGTCATTTTAATGATTTTAATATACGCAGTATTACAAAATAAAACTTTAACAAAAAAATCTTTCTTCTATATTAACTCATACATGTTATAAAAAATAAAAACACAAAAATCTAACTCAAATAAGTATTTGCACATTATCAAACTATTAGAAAAAAAGACGTTAACTTAATAAAAAATTATCTCTAATATTTAGTATACATTCCGTTTGCATCAATAATGTCCTTTAGTCTTCTGGGTATTGAATCAATGAGATTTTGAATGTATTCTAAAGGGATTTTGGACCACTCTTCGAGCAAAGCTGTCTTCAGGTTTCCTTTGTCCGAAATGTGCCGTTTTCGAATTTTCGGATCAAGGGTATTCCACAAATTTTCAATAGGGTTCACATCAGGACACTGTGGTGGAGTAATAAGTCTGTGAGGGACATTGTACAACAACCACTCCTTCGTCAAATTGGCTGAATGCTTCGGGTCATTATCTTGTTGGAAGAAAAAAATATTTTCCAGATTTAATTTAGCAGCACTTGGTCTTAAATTATATTGTAATATGTCAATGTAAGTCCTGGCTGTCATTATCCCATTAATAAAAGCCAGATTTCCTACCCCATTGTACCCCATACGTTCCCAAACTAATACGCTTCCTCCCCCATGTTTCACCGTAGGTTTCAAATTTTCTGGTTTCAGCTCTGTGTTTGGTTTTCTCCACACGAACCGTTTCCGATCTGGACCGAAAAGACAAAACTTACTTTCGTCAGAAAAAATTACGTTTCTCCATCACTCCAAAGGCTTGTCCATGTAATCTTTGGCGAACTGTAAACGTTTCTGGCGATTCTTCTCGGAGATGAACGGTTTTTTCCTTGCTGCTGTTCCAGAAATGTTTGCTCCATGTAGAATGTTTCTTATGGTTTGGGGATGAACATTTGTTCCTGATGTTGTTGCGATATCAGTTGTCAATGTTTGAGCGCTAGTAAATGGATCTTTTTGAACTTCTCTAATTATAAATCGCTTTTCTCGCGCGTTCAGTTTGTTCGATCTTTCCAGAACGGGGTTTATTTTGTATGTTTCCCGTTTCGTCATACTTTTTTATTACATAACGAACTGCCGAAAATGACACATTAACACTGTTGGCTATTGTTCTATAACTTTTACCACTCTCATGAAAGCAAATTATTCTTGCACGTTTGGATATATCAATTTCACCTTTTTTCGGACTCATCTTTCGACCGATCAAGTTTAAACTAAACAAATTTCTCCAAAATATCAATAACATTGCTACTTTAATAAAAAAAAAACAAAAAATCCAATCCGTACAAAATATAAGTTGATACGATTTTGCAAATAAACATTAGTGTGCAAATACTCATTTGGCGCGCATTTTGAACAGTTTTGTTTATAACATTGTCGGCATGCAATTATATCAAGATATTTTAATAAACTTAACTTAAACCTGATTTAATGTAACATTATAACTGACAATAGGTTTTCACAGTTTTCTCATACGTTAAAAAATATTAGCGTGCAAATACTTTTTTGACCCACTGTATATGGAGTTGGCCTCACCCTATACTTCGACATGTAAGAGAATAATAATAATAATTCAGTTGGCTACTTTAAAGGCAGACAACGAAGATACTTGAAGAGAATCTAACATACTCAAAGAGTACCTAAGTTATTCATAATTATTTCAGGTATTTTTGCGGCTCTCTAAATACTTTTCACGGGTATATTTTCGAGATTCTGTAATAAAAGAAATATCTAAGTTACTTTTTGGACCATTGAAGGAGCCCCTGTGAATCTGGGTAATGGGATTCTCGATACTCTAAAGTATCGTTTCATAAGATACTTTTACAGTTCTGAATGCGGGGAACACTCCCTGGCTTCTCAGTGGAATCGGGCAGGTTTCTCAGGCAATATCAGCCAGCCGGAGGAAGAAAACGTGGCAAAAATAGCTAGTTGGGCCTCCAGCTAAGCGAGTCTCCATCGATCACCCTCATAGGGTCTTGCCTCGTGTAATCGAGTACCTGATAATCCCTAGAATTAGCGGGGTCGGTCTCGGTGGTCCCGCAACTACTGCCAAAGTCCCACGCAGCATCATAACACCCTGTCACAATCGCCATATAATTATGTTATAAATTACGCCCAATAATCGGGCCCGGCTACCCGCCCGACCCCGCGGCTATTTGGTTTGTTCGACGACCGCTAATTGAAATCGACGCTGAAAAGTGATTCCGGAGTAGTCTGGGGCCCTATCAATGACGCCACTTCAAGTTTGGTGCCTTGTGGCTCTTCTTTGTTTTAAATCTGACGTAATTTTTTCTTTACTTTTGTGACTTTTTGTGGATCTTGTGAAATTGTCGTCTAACCGACGGCACCATATCGTTAAGACCGCCGCAAACCAGCATCGATTGAGCGCTGAACCGGACGGGATAACCCAAAATATCTTTAGTCTGAGCACCAAGTGCATCAAATACTGCGTATCATCCGATACAACTACTTTTGCAAAATATAAAACTTTTTCGATTTAATTTTTTTTTTTTAAATTTTTTTTTTTATTTTTTTTTTTGTTCAGCACTGCACGGCTAAATGCTAATTTCTAATACAGCGGGTCCAAGGTAACGATGTCTGGTGTAAAGAACTCGTAAATGGCGCTCCAATAAACCATAAAGTGATTCTACATACACTAATGGACAAAACTAAGGAAACTTTTCAAATATTAGGGGTACAAATAAGTTTCCGCCGTTTAACAAAGCATGGTCCCACCAGAAGGTTATGCTGAAATTGCTAGATGTAAATCTTACTATCGCAAGTTTGATCAACTAGTAACAACATAACCTAGAAGTATTAGTGGTTTCGTATCAGCATCACATTTTTTTTTCTTGCAAAATGGGTTGCATTTTCTTCTCCTTTGACTTGAGTAGATCTGCTGCAGACCTTTAAGTGGGCAATAAAACAAATTTTCCACGGACTTAAAAAAATGAAATGAAAATCTGCATAAGGTGGGAGTTAAGCAAATTACCATGAGTGAGGAGTTCCATGTTTGAAAAGACACTGGTTCAAAAACATTTCAAAAGTACGGTCAAAGAGGCGGAACTGCAACTGCTTTAAAGTCAGGAAGCCCTGCGGTGTTGAGCAAAAGGGCAGAAGAAAATTATGAAACAAATTTCATTAGCAGATCCAAGAAAATTTTCTACCGAAATCGCCAAAGAAAAGAGCGAAATGGGCATTTTGGCGTCGTCACGAACTGTCTGACGACGTCTAAATGATCAGGAATTGCTGGGAAGAGTTGCAGTACTAGAACTTTTATTTCCAAAAAGAAACGGAAGATTCTTCGATTTACACGTGAACCTCTATGCCGGTCACCAACGCAATGGAACACTCTCCTTTTTGGTGACGAAAGTAAGTTTCAGCCCTTTGGAAGTGATGGAAAAAATGTGTCAAAAGACCGAAAGCTAAACGATGTGATTATAAATATCAATTATGATACGAAACACGGAGAGAGCAGCGTGATGGCGTGGGGCTGCTTTTCTAAATCCGGTATTGGGCTGTTAACTCAAACCGAAGGTATTATAGGTCGTTTGGTCTATCGAGACAAGTTGAAAAATAATATGTTGCCTTATGCTGAAGAAAAATGCCGTTACTGTGGGGTTTTCAGCAAGACAATGACCTCAAACATAAATCGTATTTGGTTAAAAATTTGTTAAACGAAACCGGGGGGGCCGGCCCAGTCACCAGATCTAAATCCCACAGAGAACCTCTGGGAGCACTTAGGCCGACAAGTTCATCAAAACGGGATTACTAGCGCTGATGAATCATTCAATTTATTAAATGGAGAATGCAAAAAGATTTCTACGCATTATTGTTCCTCTGGCGGACTTTATGTCACGAGAATGTGCAACAGTCGTTAACGCAAAGGGTTGTGCAAGAAAGTAACATACACTAATGGACAAAACTAAGGAAACTTTTCAAATATATAAAAATAAATTTAATTTCACCCTGTACATCATTTCTGTGTATCTTATTTACTTCTGAGGAAATATTTATTTAATACGTACCATATGCATTTTTTTAATTCTCAGTGATAAGAATAATTTTTCGTTATTTGTTTATTTATTGGGACAAATCTGAAGAAACTTTTTGGCAAAACGCATTATCAGTTGAATTCTATTTTCCAGAATATATTCATATTCACCACAGTGTTTGAGTCTGCTATGATATTTTGAGAATGCCTACTGGAAGGTATTTATTTCAAGATTTACAATCAAAAATTGCTGAAGCTTTTCAAAATGGAACAAAGCAAGCTGATGTTGCAAAACATTTTTCTATTCATAAATCTGTGCTATCCAAAGTTTTAAGTAGATACAAGACTCGAGGAAACGTGGTTATTTGTAGACGTGCTGGTGGTAGGCCAAGAAAAACCAACAAAAATCTACACAGACGGATAAAACGTATAGCCATGAAACAACCGAATATGTCTGCAAGAGGAATTTTAAACGAATTGGGTGTAGACAATCTAAGTTATAAGACTATGTAATGAAGTTGGCATAGTAAGCATACGACCAGCTAAAACCCTCTTTATTTCTTCAAAAAACAGAAAGGCCCGACTTGAATTTGCACAGAAGTATTTACATTGTAATCAGACATTTTGGAAAAAAGTTTTATTTAGCGATGAGACAAAGGTCAATTTATTTGGATCTGATGGGATTTCACGGATAAGGCGACCAGTGGGCAAAAGATATGACCCAAAGTATACACTACCTACCATAAAACATGGTGGAGGTTCAGTTCTTCTCTGGGGATGTTTTTCGGGTTTTAAAATGGGTCCAATTTATTTTATTGATGAAAGAATGGACAGACTTCTTCATCTAGACATTCTTAAAAATACAATGGAACCATTTTGTGACGAAAATCTGCCCGTTTCTTGGATACTCCAGCATGACAACGACCCGAAACACAAAGCGGCAATAGTTACTTCCTGGCTTAAAGAAGCAAAGATTGCTGTTTCGGACTGGCCAGCGCAAAGTCCGGATCTGAATCCCATTGAAAACTTATGGAGCCAATTAAAAGTTCAGGTTCGGAAAAAAATATATCAAATAAAGCAGATTTAAAGCAAGCCATTCAAGAAGCATGGAGGGACATGGATATGTTGAAAATCAACACCCTTCTTGAATCAATGCCAAAAAGATGCGCAGAAGCCATTGCAAATAAGGATACCATTTGCAATAATTCTACCCATTATTAATTTATTTTGTTTTTTTATTGTGATATGTTCAAATATTTGTTGTTTTTGAAATAGTTTCTTTAGTTTTGTCCAACCTATTTTCGCTTTTTTTTTGTTCCTTTCTTCTTGGAGATATTCAACACATTATTATGTTAAAAACTCTTGTTATTTGTTAATTAAATACTTTTATAAAAATATATGATTTGTTTCAAAGGTACTAAAAATATATGTGCATATTGAAAAGTTTCCTTAGTTTTATCCATTAGTGTATATGGCACAAACATCTTGAACTCGTGAAGATCTACAAAAAACATGTTTAACTAAAGTTTTTTTTTTAATTTTCGGGGGCTCCCCTTTTTATGCTGCCAATTTTTTCCCAAGGTCACTTTCACCTGTCATTTGAGGTCTACTTCATTTTTTTCAAAAACGGAACACCCAATTTTTTTGAGGTTCAGATTCTCTATTGACAGTAAAAATGCTTTTACTGGAAACATTTTTTGTTGGAAGTGATAAAATTCATCATCACTAGACACGAAATAGAGGCTCTATTAAGCTTTATTAAAATATTTAACCAATTTTACTTGTTACATAGTACGTTTCACTTTATTATAAAAAAATCAGTTTAACAAATACGCGAAATAGTACCCCTACTGTTCAAGGCACTTGATAATTCCATTTTAAAATGAGCCTGTGATATTTTCTAGCATTTCAGGTATAATACTTCTACAAGCGGTTCTGATTCGATTTTCCATGTCTTCGGCACTTGATCATAAACGATATGTTCCAAATCTCCCACAAAAAAACGGTCTAGTTAAGTCAAATTTGATGATTGAGTTAGCCAGTTAACTGTGCTACTACGCCCAATCCACCTATGTGAATTAAGTGTTTCTTTAAAACTTCTGGCATTTCTAGCACAATGAGCAGGGCACTCATCATGCTGAAACCATATTGTGATCCTTAGATCTAAATTAACTTCTTCAAGAACGTACGACGAATCTTTTAGCAAACATTTTTTTGAGGGTAATGGATACTGAAATCTAGCCGTACCGGGCACATGGCTAAGAAGTGATGAAATACATGGGCGTACCATAAGAGTACATTACGGTTCATTAATATCGAAAACTTTTTGATACTAATAGGTGTACAAAAAGAAACTGAGCATTTTTTGGTGAAATTAAGCTTTATTAAAAACATAGTTATTGAAAATATTAGTAATCAAAATAATTTCCATAACTGTCTATGGTCTTTTGCCATTTACTGGGTAGATGATGGATGTCCTCGTGATAGAAGCTTAGTGCTTTCGACGAAAAATAGTCATCGAGCCATTTTCGAATATCTTCAACGTTAAAGAATCGTTGGTCAGCTAAATGAGACTGCATGGATCTGAACAAGTGGAAGTCGGAAGGAGCCAAGTCTGGAGAATACGCAGCATGCTGGAGTATTTCCCAGCCTAACGAGAAGACGAGTTCGTGGGTCGGTTTAGCTGTATGTGGACGAGCATTATCACTTTCCGACTTCCTTGGCCCGTAAATGGTCTTTTTTCCTCCAGAGCATCGCTTAATTTGATCATTTGGGCCTGATAACGGTCAGCTGTAACAGTTTGACCGGGTTCCGGAAGCTCATAGTAAATGACTCCTTTACAATCCCACCAGACACACCGTAAGATTTTCTTGGCATGAATGTTTGGTTTTGCAACTGATGTGGATGGCCGGCTTGGGTCAGCCCATGTTTTTCTGCGCTTAGGATTGTCATACAAAATCCACTTTTCATCTCCTGTAATAATATTATGCAGAAAATTCTCTCTTTTATACCGAGAAAGCAAGTTCACGCAGATCACGTCAACTCTTCGATTTTTATTGTCTTCGGTTAGCTCATGAGGAACCCATTCTCCTGCTTTTTGAATTTTTCCCATTCCATGCAATCGAACTGAAACTGCTTGTTGAGTTACTCCTAACTGCTCTACAAGCTGTTTTTCAGTTTGGCATGGATCTTCATCCAGTAAAGTTTGCAGTTCTTAGTCTTGAAACTTTTTCTCGACACCCGCACGTGGATCGTCCTCAAGACAAATGTTTTCCTCACGAAACCTCTTAAACCATCTCCTAACAGTTGAAGCACCAACAGAATGATCTCCCCAAGCCGAATTAACCATTTCTGTTGTTTCAGCAGCATTTTTTTCAGTTTAAAACAGTGATATTCTCAAATATTGCTTGGAAATGTCCATGTCTCTGTTTACGTTTCGTGCACTGAACTACAGCTCCTAAGCAACTGAAACTTTTATCATATAAAAAGTCATAGATAAACAACACCAGCTTACAATTGCAGGCGAATTGAACGTGTTTAAATATGTTTTTTTATTGCATATAACTTCACTGCTCAGTTTCTTTTTGTACACCTATTACATATGCAACTAATACGAGAAATTTGACTAGACTACATACGTGTCTTTGAGTGTAAAATTAGACTGATTAAACTTTTAAATCGTAAACTAAACATAAACAAAATCATAATAATAACAAT
The DNA here is from genome assembly GCF_040115645.1 of Euwallacea fornicatus. Classification (NCBI taxonomy): domain Eukaryota; kingdom Metazoa; phylum Arthropoda; class Insecta; order Coleoptera; family Curculionidae; genus Euwallacea; species Euwallacea fornicatus. The sequence goes on along the minus strand of NC_089567.1, from coordinate 2,415,485 downwards.
TTTTGCAAACTAGCCGAATTGCGAATAAAGGGGCTACAGTCTAGAATAAAACTAAATATAACTAGAAATTAATGCAAAAAAATCATCGACGCTAACTGTAGCACTACCGAGATGAGAGTTAATTTTGAATCTAGTATTATTATTAATTTTATCACTTTCACCAATAATCGTTTCACGTAAAAACATTTTTACTATCAAATAAGAATTCGAATATCCAAAAAAATTGCGTTTCCCATTTGAAAAAACAAAGTCGATTCTAAACGACAGATGAAGGTGACCTCAAAAAATGACAGAATAAAAGTTAAGCCTCCAAAAATAAAAATCTTTATTAGAACATTTTTTTGTAGATTTCGATTTCAAAATATATTTGCTTGCCCTATTCATCTGGAATCGACCGGTATTGCCAACATTGAAATGCAAAATGGACGAGATGGTATCAAAAAGAGCTTCATTTCGATACTGCTTTTACGACTCAACAGTGCGAGAAAGCTGCTATTTTGGTTGAGAAACAAAAATGAAATTCGCTGTACGCAAATCAAACTGACATGTGTGAATCTCAAAGATGGTTTGGACAATTTGACGGCTGTGACAATTGTCCCCAAGAATTATCAATAGACAATGATCCAAAATCGGGACCGGACATAAAATTCTTATTTTTACATGTGGATCATTCCAAAAATACTTCTATTTTCTTCCATATATTAATTTTCAAAGCTATGTCCCGCCGCTCATAGTTAATTATGTAGTAACGTTCATTAGACCCGACCGAATAGATAAATGAGATTGGAATCTAGTTCGAATGGTATCAACATACCATGGGCGATGTGGTGTTTACCTGCGATCGCGCCAGCCCCATAAATCTGAATCAATTTTCGTTCTTGGGGAAAATATTAATGACCTGCTCAGTTTCACAATTCTATCGTGATTTATCCTCTTGGTTGGCGACTAGTTTATTATTACCATATGACTTTTAAGGTTGAAGCGTGTCCGTTTGAATTTGGTTCCCAAATGACAATCACGAAGGTTTCGTAATATAAAAATCACCGAGACTCATTGATTAAAAAACTGGTGGTAACATGTATAGCGTGCGGCATGGGAATCGAATGCGTTTAGAAATAGAATTGTTAGTTTTTGACATATAATTTTTTTTAATAATAATTATTATTATAACAGTATGGTCGATAACATAGCATTTTATAATCATAAGCAGAAAATTATATCTGGCGTGTGCTGTCCATCCTCGCTGACGCAATGTTGAAGATGTTAAAGAAATTGACCCCCACTCTTTCCAGCAAGTCTCCGTTGATGTCGGTGATTTCATGTCGGATTGCTTCTTTTAATTGTTCTAATGTACGTGGCTTAGCCTCGTAGACACGCGTCTTCAGACAACCTCATAAAAGGAAATCACATAAAGAGAGGTCAGGTGACCGAGGAAGCCATAAAAATGTTGTCAAATCTGGACGTTGAGGACTGGCAGATTTTTTTTTTCCATTATTTATCCTCCTGCTCGTAGATTGTTAATCCGACATGAGATTGTGTCACGTGTGGGAACAGAATCATTTTGATTAATATTAAGTCTGCGACGAAACTCGCGCCGAACTGCAGTTACAGATTTACCACTCCTAACAAAACAATCGTAAACGAATATTCGATTTTCTAACGTCCACGACGAATCAATCGTGGCAACTGAGAGATAATAATTAAACGGTTTGACCGAAGGAATAAAGTGCCTGTTAAAGCACAACCTTTCCATTGAAAACGGTCGAGTACTACTCGTTCTAAAAACGCTTGGTTCCCGCGCCGCACCCTGTATTTTGACAGTTGCAACCAAATTTGCTGTTCATATGAAGCATTTATGTCAGCAACAATACAATTCACTCCGACCTCTCAATCAAAACAGTCCGAGAAGAAATAGAGAGCTCCTCAAATAACTACATGCGAAGATCAGATCACCACCCAAATCACTCAGCCATAAATTAACTTGACACAGCGACATATACAGCCAGGTTGAAGAGATTCAACCCTCTAGATTTGCCACATGGATTCAACCAAGTAAGGGACTGAAATGTTGGTCCTTTTACTACACCGCTTAGTACTATAATCTGTAATTGCCAGCATAGATATTGAATGTCCAATTTATTTTTACCTTTATTGTGACAGATTGTATCTCTACAAGTAATTAAATTAAAAAAAAATATATGAAGCACCTTCATTTCGTTACTAAATCAAAAACAAATTGAGGGAACAGTAATGGAAAGTGTTAGTGTAGTTTTCCAGGTGCAGGGTGCGGTTTCAATAAGTTCAAGGTACTTTTCTGGTGACTTCTTCATCTATTATAAAAAATAAAAACGGGCATGAAACTCACTAAAAATTAGGATTAAAATTTTTTTTTTTAATTCATCTCATGAATGTGCCATTTATTGGCTGTAGCTCATTTCATAAAAAAAACAATATTTTTTTTTCTAATTTCAGAAGTTTTTGTATAAAAATGTGGTCACAGTACGATCATATTGTGAGTCAATGCAGTGTATCGTTACAGTGACTCAAATGTCGTTGGCGATAAAATGAAACATTTGGGGACTTTACAGCCCAATAAAATTCTTCCGATCGTGTTCAAAGATCATAAAACAAAATTGGATGAAAAGTTCCTATTTTTATAAAAAATTCAAAATAACGGGTTCCAATTAGCGTTCAGGGATTAAAAAATAAAATGTAATTTAAGCAATATTAATTAAAGTTTTCTCATACTTCTATGTGCATTTATATGTATAAATATCATTGAAAACTTCGACTCGGACCCTGAAAAGCCACCTGTGACGACTGCACTACCTGCTCGAGCCCGATTATACAAAATTTTACGGTTGTCCACTTAAAACTAAATATTTTAATAAGTGTGGCTGGGTTAAAAAATCACCGACCCATACATGTTAGTTTTCATTATCTTTTTACTGCAAGGTCTTCATAAATTTGGTCTGATGAATCGGACGGGGACCACTGAACTACTATTATAATATTATAAAGTACAGTGCAAATAAAATGGCAATGTTCATGCAGAGCGAAGCACAACACGGTAATTAATAACGGCAATAAGAAAACAATTTGCCATCCATCCATCTCAAGATACGTAACGATTTGCATCAGAAAATCATTAATATCGTTGCAGGATAAACGGTAAAAAACAAGGTACGCGGAGTCCAAGACTAACTGCATATAAAGAGGCTTTTAAATTAAAAAGTAAATTGAGTCGGTGGTAATTGTTACCATTTAGAAGAGTCGTCGGAAATTGGGTTCTTGACGGGCAGACCCCGAACGGCAGCTACCACGTTATTAATCAATCTTACGACTGTTTACTTAGAACTTGTAATCAGGATATGGAACGACCACCCGTAAAGGTGGGCCACAGGACATCGATTCTCTGGTCTATTGCAGTTTCGTGTAATCGCGGTGTCGAGAAATGTTGTGAATCCTAAAATGAGGAATATACACCCCTGGCCAAATTTTAGTGTACAATTGAAATATTTGCAAAATTTAGTAATTTTAATGTGTTATTCAAGTTTTTTCGGTTTAACACTTCGTCTACACACTTTTAAGAAAAATATATGATGCCCATCACTTATTTGTGTATCAATCTTTGACAATTCAAATGAGAATTGGATTAATAAATAAACAATAACAGATTCCTGGCCAAATTAAAGTGTACATCGCATATTTTACATGTAAACATGAGATTATTTTTTAAATCAGTCTAGTTCTTTCCTTTTATGTGAAAAGAACAAATTAAAAATGTATTCTTTCGATTTAATCACTAGAGTTAAAAAAGATGTTGAGCGTGGTACGAGTAATCGTGCTGTAGCTGAAAAATTTCATCTGTCTCATTCTACAGTTGCAAAAATGTATAAAACGGATTACAATCGAGTGAAAAAGAAGAGAGGACCCAAATCAAAGTTAATTATGCGAAGCCAAGCGCGTATTAAAAGAGAAATTCGCCGGTTAGCAGGAGAAGGTGAGTTGGTGACTTCTCGGAAATTAAAAGAAAACTTGCAATTGGTCGCATCTGCAAGAACCACAAGGAGAACTCTTCCTCAAATGGGTGTTAAATGGAAAAAAGTTCACAAACAAATTCCTCTCACCAAAGCCCACCGTGAGTTTCGAGTGGCAACAGCTCGAGAGTGGTTATCTTTAGGGGACTTTATCTGGACAAAGACAGTATTCACCGATGAAAAAAAATTCTCAAAGGACGGTCCTGATGATGAGTATAGTTACATGGAAGATAGATCTACAACATCGTTTTATCGCCCAAAACGCCACATGAGAGGTGGAGGGGTGATGATTTGGGGAGCAATAACTGCTTCAGGGCATTTTCTGCTGGAAAGAATCTCTGGAAGAATCAATAGCCAAGGTTATTTAACTCTTTTACGGGAGAAAGTTTATCCGTGGATGGCATCATTGTTTCCAGTTGGAGATTTTTACTTTTTACAGGACAACGCACCCGTTCACTCTTCCAGAGTCACAAAAGAAGGGTTGTCACAAATGGGATTGAAGGTTTTTGATTGGCCGGCGCGCTCTCCAGACTTGAACCCAATAGAAAGTTATTGGCAAGCAACTCGCTCAGGTGAAAATCAATAAGGAGATTTCAAATTTTTTCGATATAAACTCTGGGGTACCTCAAGGGTCAGTTCTGGGACCCATGCTTTATACATTGTATACGTCTGACCTGCCCCAAGATGGAAGGATTCTTACTGCAACGTTTGCAGATGATACCGCACTTTTGGCCTCACACCACATTGCAGTGGAAGCAACCCAAATTTTGCAAGAGCATATCAAGATCTTGGAAATTTGGCTAAAAAAGTGGAAGATCCAGGTTAATGAAGGAAAATGCATTCAAGTACTCTACACTCTTAAAAGAGGCACCTGTCCTACCATAACCATCAATAACACGCCGATCCAAACTGCAAATCACGGAAGATACCTTGGCATGCACCTTGACAAGAGACTGACTTACAAAATCCACATCCAAAAGAAAAGGAAAGAACTGGGCATAAAATCTAGGAAAATGTACTGGCTGATTGGAAAAAAATCCAAGTTAAGCTTGGAAAACAAGATCCTACTATATAAAACAATATTGAAGCCCATCTGGACCTATGGCATCGAGCTCTGGGGAACAGCCAGTACAAGCAACCTAGAAATCTTACAAAGATTTCAGTCAAAAACACTAAGGCAAATACTAAATGCTCCGTGGTTCGTCAGTAATGCAACAATTCATCAAGATCTGAATATCTCCACAGTCCAAGGGGAGATTAGTCGGTTAGCAGCAAAGTACCGGAGTAGAATTGAGGGACACCCGAACCCCCTGGCCACCAACTTATTAAACGATAATCGGGAGAGAAGACTCAAAAGAGCCATACCGAAGGATCTACCGGAGAGGTTCTAGAATCGCTTATAGTTTTAGTTTATTTTATTAGTTGTTTTGTTCTTACTTTCGCTACTAGCAATGTTTGAAATTGATTAAGTCACATTCGTTAAAAATCGTATGCGACTACTGAGCTGTGTTACGAGTACAGATTAATTTAAGTTTAATGATTCATCTGATCTTCTGAATGCTTTCTGAAGTACAAATGTAAGCAGATTGTAGATAGTTACTGGAAAGAAAAAAAAAAAAAAAAAAAAAAAATTGGCAAGCACTCTCTGGGGAAGTGTACAAGAAAGGAGCATACAACTCCGACTCGGAACTATGGGAAGAAATTTTAAAATCAGCGCAGAATTTAAAATAAACAAACTCAACCTTTTGAAAACTTTGTGTTGTTCTATGAACCGTAGATCGTTGACAGTTATTGAATCTAAAGGAAACTCAATTGATTACTGATTTGTTTTAAAAATTCATGAAATTGGATATTTTTTAATTTGAAAAAAATGCATATTTTGTTGCTGTGCACTTTAATTTGGCCAACTATCACTTTCTATGTAATTAAAATGTATGACTGATTTGTTAATAAAGAAATAAAATAATTAACGAATCAAATTTTTGTTTCCGTCCTTAATATAGAAATTATACAGCAGTAACCGTCTCATTTTTCTATTTCTTTTTGTAAAGAAATCAGCTGTACACTTAAATTTGACCAGGAGTGTGTAATTATTGTGGTACGGTGGTTCACGTTGCCCATTAGTACGTCACAAAATGATTCACATAGGAAATTGTGACAAATTGAAAGCGATAACTTCCTCAAATCTGACGTAGAGTGCGAGCCAAATTGACAATGAATACAGGTTGCTAGTAGGAGTTGTTTTTGTGCAAGGTTCTCCTCTATTTTCCCAAATATTTTATACTCCATAATAACCATCGTCGATTTTTCATAGTGAGAATGGCACATCTTCGTGTACCTTTAGTCCACCCCAAACTTGAAGTTGATATCTCATTAATTCTAACAGAGGACACTGAGCGCCATTTTCAAACTTGAATACCCAGTATCTCAGTAACGAACCATTTGCCGATGTATGTTTATGCGAAACTTCGAAGAATTACCTCCTAGAATTCCTGAGCAGAATTGTACATTTTCTGAATTTAAGAATTTTTTTCTTTCATGTGTCAAATAGACCGATTTTTCAAAATTTTTAAAAACTTCACGTGATATTATGTGATTACAATAACGCAGCTCATGACCAATTTGTAATCTAAACTGAATTTTATTCTTTTTGTTAACTTGCCTATTACACTGTATGAGATTCAACAGAAAAAAAGCGGTTATTGAAGTGTGATAACTCTTTCTACCGCCCTTGTCGTGGCATACACATAGGTTAGCCAAGCTCTACTTATAAAGCAAATTACTACTGATACTCTGTTGTTCACCACATCATTTAAGTATTCATTAGATTGCAGGCTGGGCAGAGCGTCGCCCCTTAATGCATTTTGCTGCTACCTATTTTGATGTATGTATATATTTAAATCCAGCTATCATTAAATACACCTGAGTCCTGAGTACGCTTTTTGATATAAACTATTAATTAGATATGCTAGTGCCCCATTAGCATTAGTCGACGGAAGGTTATTCCTAAAGACAAAAAGATACCAAAATGAAATTTTGATATAAACGTGATATACGGTGGGTTTTAAACGCTCAACATAGGGTTTTAACAATTATGTTTATAACCCCATGTTGAGCTATGTTCTGTTACTTATACAGGTAAGGTAATGTATGCAGGGTGGGCACGTGAAGTTATTTTTTTTTTTAGGAGACACTCTAATCGTTTTGGTTCGAGAATATACATATAAGCCTATGCGGGGTTGACACATGAAAGTCCCAATAAATACCATGCAGTAATGGGATCGGTTTTCGACATGAGCCGGGGGTTTAACACGGTGACCCATGATATTTTGTTGCGTAAGCTTAATTCCACGGACGTCAGTAGCACCGTTAATGATTAGATAGGGTTTTATCTCAACTATCGCACTCAACAAGTCGAGATACGGCAGCAATCCACATTTGTCGTTGTCAGAAGTCATACTGCATGGATCATACCCGCATTATTTAGTTGTTACGTTCATAACCTTTAATGATAATTTTCAATGTCAGAAGAAATTCCTGAAACGTTAAGCATGGCGACATTGCCGGACCGGTCACTCATTGTAGTGTGATTATTAAATAATTATGTTAACAGTCGCAAAAAAACCCAAACGTAAAAAAATATAGAAGCGCAATAAAATAAAATTCGAATTTAAAAAGCGTGCCAAACTTTCGTTACACACTGTATACGTAATTTGGTCGAATTGTGGATGGTATAATGAGCCATAATTTTGTGGGGCAAGCATTCGGGTCATTTACAAAACGCCCTTATATTAGGACGTCTATTTTTAGTGCCATAGATGAAGAGATATTTCCTAAGTTTTAGAGTGAAACCTTATACTTTTATTTTTCTTTTTCCATATTTTATTTTGGGTTCAACAACCGTGTGACGTATCATTAGAATGTAATTTTTTATTGACAGGCTTTTTTGAATGTTTATTACACCGGAATTTCAAAGTTTATAGCAGGTTTTAATGATTTGGACATTTCTTCATTAGTCACCAATCGAGTTGACACCGAGCCGTGTGAATGCTGGATTTTCCACTTTAAATCATATTAAGTAATAGGTGTACAAAAAGAAACTGAGCAGTGAAGTTATGTGCAATAAAAAAACATACTTAGACACGTTCAATTCGCCTGCAATTGTAGGCTGGTGTTGTTTATCTATGACTTTTTATATGATAAAAGTTTCAGTTGCTTAGGAGCTGTAGTTCAGTGCACGAAACGTAAACAGAGACATGGACATTTCCAAGCAATATTTGAGAATATCACTGTTTTAAACTGAAAAAAATGCTGCTGAAACAACAGAAATGGTTAATTCGGCTTGGGGAGATCATTCTGTTGGTGCTTCAACTGTTAGGAGATGGTTTAAGAGGTTTCGTGAGGAAAACATTTGTCTTGAGGACGATCCACGTGCGGGTGTCGAAAAAAAGTTTCAAGACTAAGAACTGCAAACTTTACTGGATGAAGATCCATGCCAAACTGAAAAACAGCTTGCAGAGCAGTTAGGAGTAACTCAACAAGCAGTTTCAGTTCGATTGCATGGAATGGGAAAAATTCAAAAAGCAGGAGAATGAGTTCCTTATGAGCTAACCGAAGACAATAAAAATCGAAGAGTTGACATCTGCGTGAACTTGCTTTCTCGGTATAAAAGAGAGAATTTTCTACATAGTATTATTACTGGAGATGAAAAGTGGATTTTGTATGACATTCCTAAGCGCAGAAAAACATGTGCTGACCCAGGCCAGCCATCCACATCAGTTGCAAAACCAAAATTCATGCCAAAAAAATCTTACTGTGTGTCTGGTGGGACTGTAAAGGAGTCATTTACTATGAGCTTCCGGAACCCGGTCAAACTGTTACAGCTGACCGTTATCAGGTTCAAATGATCAAATTGAGCGATACTCTGGAGGAAAAAAGACCATTTACGGGCCAAGGAAGTCGGAAAGTGATAATGCTCGTCCGCATACAGCTAAACCGACCCAGGAACTCGTCTTCTCGTTAGGCTGGGAAATACTCCAGCATGCTGCGTATTCTCCAGACTTGGCTCCTTCCGACTTCCACTTGTTCAGATCCATGCAGTCTCATTTAGCTGACCAACGATTCTTTAACGTTGAAGATATTCGAAAATGGCTCGATAACTATTTTTCGTCGAAAGCACTAAGCTTCTATCACGAGGGCATCCATCATCTACCCAGTAAATGGCAAAAGACCATAGACAGTTATGGAAATTATTTTGATTACTAATATTTTCAATAACTATGTTTTTAATGAAGCTTAATTTCACCAAAAAATGCTCAGTTTCTTTTTGTACACCTATTAAAAGCTCTTTGCAGCAAGGTTTCGTCTGGATTTTTCAGCACAGTGTCAGCAATTTTTACAATAATCATTCTATATTCGATTTTTCAGGAAAGTATTTTTCCTCGAAATTCAGTTGATCGCTGCATTTGAGAGGCACACATTATACTAGAAATATGGTATGTTTGTACCATCAAAGAAGAGACCAATATACTCTCTAGTTTCTCTTGTCGCTTATGGCATTTTTCGTATTAACTAATTAATTAGCTAACACAATGATAATCATTAATATGGTATATTGCATTATTTGTATTATACTTTTAGCTGAAGCTTGTCGCGTGATTTAAAACCTTCATAACTCCTATTAATTTGCTCCACACCACTGCTTTAAAAAAATTGATGCTACCCATATTTCATCATTCTACATATTACTTTGTGGCAACCCATAGTTATTCCGACATTCTCATAAACAATCTTAATTGTAAATAGGTATTGAATTAAGGATATTTCTCAACATAATGAATTACTTTTGTTCGATAGTGCATATGCGCAGAAAATCGCCATTGTCCCACAGCGTGAAAGGTATGAGCAGGAAGAAGCACTGTTACTCAATAAATAATATTATCATTTATTAAATTTGGAGATCCTGATGTTTATGTAGCTGAATAACTAATTCAATTTGGAAAATTATTTCGAGTCAGCGGGACGCTTTGGTTGTTATATGAATCCCGAAGTGTCAAATTTATTGTCTATGCTCGCCCATACTCATGGTAATTAAATGTGTTCCGACATGAAAATGTTTACATACTAGTTTTCAACTGTACTTAATTTTTAATAATTTATCTTTAACGTCAATTATTTGCGTTCTAACATAAAGATGGATAGAGTTAGCATATCGCTCATAGTCCAATTTACGCGTTAAAATATAACTCTACAGGGTGTCCTGTCGGTAAGAGCCTTGGAACGACCTCACCTAAAATATTTTCAATTACGTCATACTTCCGGTTACACCGGAAATATATACTTGCTTGCTGCAGAGATAATATGTCCCTAATTCTAAGCTACAATGCGAATATGGTAGACGTATCCATGAATAAAGGAAATACCAGTATAATGCCATTGTTATGGGACATGTCATATACACTTAAATAAAAAAGTTAATTATATAAAACTAATTTAATTATAGCTTATAATTAGGGACGTCCTATCCCTGCTTCAACTTATAAAAGGAAATTACCCATAAACTATGCAATTTTACTTCAAACGATTAAATGTGAACATAAGTTCCTTTTCAACGTAGTTTCTGTTAAAAATGGAATTAGATTAGAAGAATATTTGAGCCTTTATTTTTAAGCTCATATCTAATCGCTATTTGGAGTGATTTATTCTTATTATTCCAAGCTGATTCTGCTTAGAGTCAATTCTCTTAGGCGGCAAATAATAATCAGAATCAGCATTGCCGAATGCTTTTCTTTTTAATCATAAGACATTAGCGTTAGTTAGTTCATTTTTACCGCTTCATATAGCCAGAACTTAAATTAATAATAAACTCTTTTCGGATCGACTTGTGTTTAATTTAACAGTTTCATAATACATTAAAATGATAATAGGGTTCCATTTAAAATTTTTAAGTCTCGACCATTTTTTGATCTTCAAGTTGGCTCCATTGTGGTCGACACCCTATAGAAAATGTTACGCAAAGCTTGGCAGCATACTAAAATATGGACCTTCCGCAGTATCATAGCAAAAAAAATTACAAAATACCCTTCAGTGTGCCAACAATTTATGATTCTGCAGACATTTGCATCTGTCACTTTCAACATTGAATTGCATATACATATCTTGAAAACAGTTCAGTCTAAGAAAATCCATGTCTTACGAAGAGTGCATTAAAATTAAACATACGATCAAAAAATGCAATCATATATAGTGTCCCATTCGACATTAGCATGGGTCGACTTCCGGTGCAACCGGAAATGTGACATCATTGAAAATATTTTAGATGAGACGGCCCCAAGGCTCCTCAAGACCCAAACCACTAAATTTTCGTAACTGTACTATTCATAGTTTCCCCAAAACATTTGGTGGCGATTTCGGGTGAAACATCCTGTATATGACTAAAAAATGAATCAAAACGAAAATAGCTGAAGTGCTTATTAAAAGAAATTTTTTACAAGCTGCCCTAAAGTGCAACATTATTCGCCCAGAAACACATACACAAAATGCTACTTCAATGCCTTGGCGTAAAAGTAGTTTCATCAATACACCATTGACGTTGACTGGAACGGATTGTCATTTCGCAGGGACAACTTGGGTGTCACTTACCCGATATCATCTATTTTCTTAATAATATCAAACATAAACCTAGATGCGTGATAAAACCAAATTCATTGAATTGAATATTTAAATGCTTTCGGTGGAGTAAAAAAATTAATAAATAAATGGGCGGATTCGACCTAATGGTGATTTCTAGGACGAAAACTTGAAACTTCTGTTAGATGTCCAAAACAAAGGACGTCCCTATATTCGTAATCAATCATTATAAAATGTAAGAAATAATCGCATTAGTAATGGGCAAGGGCGACAGTCCCCTGCCTATGTGATTCATTATTTAAATTTTGTAAACAGCTATACTTTATGCATTTCTACCTTTTGGATTTCCATTACTTCTTACTTCTTCTCATCTTCTATTTTCAGTTTAAGAAACTCATTTTTACTGTTAGTAATATAATCTACTATTAAGTCCTTCAGTCACTGTTTAGCCATTGTCAATTTTCCCTGCTTTATTTTACTAAGATTATGATCGCTCCTGATTGATTGTACTCAGACCCTAATTAATCAGTTTATAACCTCAAAGGACAACAAAAAAACCTCTTAAATCGGGCATAAAACATGATTTCGTAAATTAGTTCATAGGTACCGGTAATTTGCAAAATTTTAAGGGGAATATCCGTGGTAAAAGCTGCAGTGAAGCAATTTAGCATGAATTCTACATGGTAGAATTAACATACTTTTTCCAAGGTGTGAGCGGCAACACTCCAGTTAGTTAAACGGGAAGAGAATACAAGAAAAATGAAACCGCTACAAATGAGGCATAAAACAGCTGATAATAGGCGTCCTCGTACACGCTAACCTGAGCCATTGCACATGCGTCGATTTGTCCAGCAAGTCAACAGTCATTTTTCAAACAGTAAATGGTGTATGTAGAAATGCACCGCAAAATTGTTTCAACCCATATACCAGAGTTTCATACTCAACTGATGAGCTTCATTATCGAACTATTACGTAACGTTGACATTAGCCATACATTAAGCCTAAAGGTCACGTGAACCCAATCCCTAAATTTCAAAAGGCGCTACTATGATGAAATAACTTTGTAACGTTTTAACTTTTTCGGTATTTTTTAGTGTTGGAGGCCCCAACGGTTGCTTAAAAGTTTGGGACACCCGTGCCGTGCACCAATACATAATTTGTAATGTTTAAAAAATAAATTGGTCGATAGGAAATCAGTGTGAGCGTGATTTTTCGGGTTGTGAGAACCATCCGGAACCCGTCTGGGGTCGCCCATCAATCGGCCGAATTCCTGGCTGCGTGGCGTCGGCGCCGGTGACCTCCCGCCGCTCGCAGACAACACGCACGCCCGCCGCGTTTTATTGTTTTACCGTTAAACCTAAGGGACCCGCGAGTGATTTATTGAATATACAGGGTGATCGTTTTTTATTCACCGATTTTTGCCCAATCAATATACACGGGACGAAAGGTGCGTGCCTCTGCAAGGTCAAGAAGCTCGACGTTTACAAGCAAGAGCAACGTTCTGAGCAAATATCGCCCCATCAAACAAGGTCTAATTACAGGACCGTCATTATCATGTTAGCCCGTACAAGCCCCGTCTGTCAACTCTCGGTTAAATGCTGTTTAGGCCCGTTCAAGCTGCTGACACTCGTCATTTACCACGTAATTACAACAGTCCCGTTGATGGCGCTTGGAATTCTTCTACCTTTGTTTTGCAACCTGCAAACCCACTTAAAGTTAATAAAATTGTTTATGATACACAAGGTGTTCCCTAAATATACTAGGATGAAAATTAGAAGAAAAGTTCTTATTCACACACAGTGAAAGTCGCATATAACGAAGGCGAGGGAACCGAGTAAAAAGATCGCTATATCCGATCGTCGTTACATCAAGACTTGTTATTCTATGATTGGAGAGACATACAGGAACACAAAAAAATATTTAAAAAATTAAAAACTATAAAAGTTAAATAATAAAATATAAATAATTTAATATAACTTCTAACTTATTTACATTTACGAATGTATGATAAAACACATTATTTATTCAAATAGTCTGTCATTTTTTTTTTGTTTTCAGCGAAAAGAAAAATAAAGAAATTCGGTTTTTTTCCCTGTGGAACTGATTTCATTCGGTGGCCTTTTGTCGGTGTAATAACTGTATAGTGAAAAACTGTTCAGGGTTTTTATAGCTTGTACGCTTCTACAATTGATGATGTCTTAAAATTTTCATCCCCTCATAGGCTTCATCACTTTCATCTTGGACTTCTTGAATGGCGAGCACTTCGTGTGAAATTTGCTCGTCACGTAAAGTATCGTTTGTTCCCAAGTGAAGGTGATCATTTACTAAATCAGTTTAGAATTCATCTTACAATGTAAAGTTTTCTTTTATCATAGCAAGAAGAACATCATCTTCTTTTTCAAAATCATTTTTTATCCTTTTTGTCATCTGAACTAAAAGAAGATCGTCCTCATCTTCCAAAGTCTTCAGCTGCTGGTGATAGTTACAAACTTGAATGTTTAGAACAATTCATGATTGTTTGGGAGGTGATATTCTGTTCGATACTTTAGAAATGATTGATATTACATCCAAAAGATTAATAGTACGCACTTTGTTTTGCTGATTGCTCTTAATAATTTTCATTAACAGGAGCTTTCAAAAATGAATTTTCATTGATATTATGATACCCTAATCAACCCATTCCTGAATTAATGTGATATTTAGTGAGAGATATTGAACGTTAATATTCTTTAAATTGAATATTTTCGAGTGCACTGGACAATTGCTTTCCAACAGCATTTTTTTCTTTTTTTTCTTCAATTAAATGTCAAGTTTTGAAAAATTTTTATAAGCAGGTCGGAGGTTATTTAGGATTTTATATTAGAAATGTACAATAGGACAGAGGAGACGACTTAATATTTTTGAAACAGTAAGGGTTTTTGATTTTCCAAAAACAATCAAGTTACTTTTTTCTGATTCTGTCATATTGATAGCAATAAAGAACTAACACTTTCCATGGACATTTTTCCACCTGTGCACTTCTCTCTTTCAAATTTCAGTGTTTTGTTTAGAATCATTTTGGAGAAAAGACTTGTTTCATCTACGTGAAAAATCTTGTCATTTTGATAATTTGTTCCAATTTCTGGATACAGTTTTGAGTGAGTTTTCTGTCATTGCAACTGGTCCACTAGCAGCTTCTCCACTGATTTTTCCATGAACAATGTTATGTTTTTGTCGGGAGTGTTTACTCCAGCTTTCTGAGCATTTATATTTCAGGCATTTATTCATTATTTTGGAAAACTGTTCTGCTTTTGCCAATAGTGTTGGGCCTCTGATTACTAATTCTTTACTTGTTTTCTTTATAAACCATTTGAATCATGCCCGCTCAACATCTCCATGATTGGATTGGAACGCAAGGATTTTCCTTGTTAACAGATTTTCATTAAATGCCTTTTCAATATTTTCTCGATTTTTCCAAATTCTAGACACAGTGGAATACAATAAGCACGACTAATTTACAATAGTATTGTTGCTTTCACCTGCTTCAAATTTGCAAAATAATTATGCATTTCTCCTCAATGGTTAAAACTTCTCTATTTCATGAAGTTGTTTTTTTTCAAATAAAAAAATTTAATATATACAGTGAACACAGTCCCTAATTTAAATAGTTTTTGTTCACAATTTAGTCATTTTTACCGACCATTCCTATTCTTTCTGCAGTTTTCTATAAAAAACGAATTTCTTTGAGATATTTAACGACACAAAACGTGAATGAAAATATCGACACGAAAAACTCAGATTCTGTGGTTTAAGCCAATAAATCTCTTGTCGCAGTTTTAATTGCGTAAAGTCGATAAATCGCTCAAAGAAATTGATTTTTCGTGAATTTACAATAATTCCAGTATAAACTCTACGCTATCAGCATTTAATTAGAAATTTTGCAAAAAGGGACCGAAGCTTGTAGAAAAGCGGTGCTTTAGCAGCTTTACATACAAATCGCAGCAAAATCACAACCATACATACATTCATACAGGTGTATCAAACATGTATATTAAAAAGAAATATTCCGGAATTTGGCTATAAAATCATTAAAAGATCTGATTTTAAAAAAAATGTGGGTCACTTTTTGAATGATCTTTCAAAGAATGCCGACAGTACCGTCTTTATACTACAATTAGTATACTATATCTCGTAGTGTCGTTAAACCCGGCTGGCAAACCACCAAAAATGTCTTTCGCAGACGTTAAAACGGACTTTTTTACAATGGTAAATATAAATGCACTCAAATGTTCAAATATCCGTTATCATATGTAAATTGTCATTATTTGCGACTTTCACTGTATGTCCAAAATTGCTTAATTTTCCAGATACAGGATGTTAAAGATAAAAAAAATTACTGCGTTAAATACTTTATTTAAATTTTTGCCGTGAAATAATATTATGGTGTGTCTTTTAGACATTCCAAAATTCATCAATTTCTGATTTTCAATAATCATCGTCAACATTTCATTGGATCTTTTTAAGTAATACTCTAATGGCCCGCTTTTGTATCTCGAATATGCTTAAAGCATGATCATGAGAGTCATCTCACTCAGTATGCAGAATGTTCGAATAGAATAAGGCTGAACATGTGGTTCTCATGATATATGTATCAAGAGACTACCATAAACACCTCAACGGAATACTGCTGATAAAAGCCTAATGCAGATAGAATATATATGAATATCCCGATTCGGCCTATCATCAATAGAAATTCCCAGTAAGTCTACACTGAGTCCGATATACTTCGTTCTCGGCACTATAAGTACCTGTGTTTTAGTTTGAATAGGAAGGTGTGGTCGCAAAATCAAGTTCTGGAAAAATTTATATAAACGAAGAAGAAGAGTGGTCATAAAATAGAGCTTTGAGACACACCAAATCTGAAAAATGATACCGACGATTTTACTCCGTTGATATTTATGAGTTACTGGCACCTGCTAAAGTAAGAAATTTCAATTCGTTCCCAAAAACGCCTATTACCAAGAATTTTCTCCCCATGGAGTCATAATTGATGCAGTCAAATGCCTTAGACATGTGAAGCAAAGGCAGAGATGTTTATCAGATGTATTGTCATTTATCTCAATGACTTCAACCACAGATCGAATTGCAATTGTAAAGTGGACTTTCCAGGCAAGATCCCAAAACCCACTAACAATTTCAATGGTTGCCATGTATGGACCTATGGCATTGCTCACAATATATTTTAGTCAAAAGTGTTTCCAGTAACTCCTACATTTTGTGTCCTTTTCTAAAATATCCACTTGCGTACCAATAAAATGTAGTATTGAAACCCAGCAAGTTCATCTCTTTTACGTATTGTAAAACTGAAGAATACAGAAAGATTTTTCCAAACAATCCCTAACCAAGTCAGTTAATGCTTCTTTTGCGAATGGTTTGGGGTTTTCACATTTATTGATATATTGAACTTCTTTATCGGAAATGTGTCTCTGACAACTAACCAAAAATTTATTAAAAATAATTTAGAGTGCCCTTGGAATTAGAATTTCAGATTATGCGGCATTACTCTCCTTGTTCAGGGTGTATCTGGATATTCAAACAATTTCGTCGAATTATTTTTTTATTAAACCCCTCTGACTTACATACAGTGTGACCCACATAAGAGCGGGACACCCCTGTAAAATTTTTATTTGTGGTCCGATTTTGATTATTTTTTTTTATATGTTGTAAAGCATCAAAAACTCTAATTTGTGAGAAGTTCTTGTTGTGCTCACTTTAAAATCCAAGACTTTGCTTCTTTTTCATGCCGAAAATTCAAGAAAAGACATTAGGGATTTTTTTATTTTAAATTTAACTATAACAATATCTTTTGAATATTTCAAAATGGTTGTATCTCAAATTTCGTTGAAAAATATTGATTAATAAAAAAGTTATTGAACAATCAAATTTTAAATTTACTGAATCGTCCACATTTTTATTAATAAAGATTTTCGGTCAAGTTGGTTGAGAAATCTCTCCTCTTTTTGATTGAAGAAATAGTTCAAATATGAATAATCAATTAACTTTAAGGGAAAAAATTGAAATAGTGCGTCTTTCTGGTGATAGTGACCGAAGAGTGCGGGAAGTAACTAGAATATTGAACGTAAAATATCCTAATCGACGTCCTATTTCGAAAAGTACAGTGAATCGAATAAATCGTGCATTTAATGAAACTGGAGCCGTTGACAGATATTTACAAAAAACCAAACGTCCGGAAAATAGAAATGAAAATGATACAAAAATCGCAATTTTAAATGATTTTATTGACAACCCATATGCTACATTAAGAACAGCAAATTTGGAGGGGGGGGGGGGGTAAAATTCGAAAATGCCTTAAAAAGAATAAAATTAAGCCATATAAACCAAACTTTCTGCATACTTTAAAACAAGGAGACCAGAACAGAAGGTTGGAATTTTGTGGACTTACGGGGAGTATCAAGATACCAATTTCCTAAAACGTATTCTCTTTAGTGACGAAGCTACATTTACTACTAATGGGATTGTTTCCTCACAGAATTGTAGATTTTGGTCTCGCGAAAATCCACGCTGGATTATTAATCGTAAAAGTCAATATTCCCAAAAAGTAAATGTTTGGTGCAGAATAATCCACGACAAAATTATCGGTCCATTTTTTCTTGAAGGCAATATGAATTCTGCAAGTTTTTTAGAACTATTAAAAAATGAATTAACCGATGCGAATGATGATCTTCCACTATTATACGCACATAACATGTATTTTCAACTTGATGGAAATCCTATTTATAACGCGAGAATTGTTCGGGAATGGTTAAATACAAACTTTCCTAACCAATGGATCGGACGGAATAGTCCATTAATACAATGGCCACCCAGATCGCCCGATCTGACCCCATTAGATTTTTTTTTGTGGGGACTCTTGGGCAAAAAGTATATAAAAACCGCCCCAGAAATAGAGAAGAACTGTGCATGAGGGTGAGACGCGCCTGTGAAGAGATAACTCCCCTATCCCTTAGGAAAGTAATGCGGAATACTAGAAGAAGATACGAGAAATGTATCCAGTTGAACGATGGCTTAATCGAAACAAACGCTTTTTAAAATCAAGTAAATATCTTTTTGTTATAATTTTTTCCACATTAAATGATTGAATATTTTACAGGGGTCTCCTGCTCTGAAGTGGATCAAATTTGATTGTTCAATAACTTTTTTATTAACCAATATTTTTCAACGAAATTTGAGATACAACCATTTTGAAATATTCGAAAGATATTATTATAGTTAAATTTAAAATAAAAAAATCCCTAATGTCTTTTCTTGAATTGTCGGCATGAAAAAGAAGCAAAGTCTTGGATTTTAAAGTGAGCACAACAAGAACTTCTCACAAACTAGAGTTTTTGATGCTTTACAAGATATAAAAAAAATAATCAAAATCGGACCACAAATAAAAATTTTACAGGGGTATCCCGCTCTTATGTGGGTCACACTGTAAATAGAAATATTTTCTTATATTTTTATTATGGTCCAGTTCCTTAAATCTTCTACACAGAAATGACATGCGAAATGCGAAACTCTTGTTTTTTCCAAATTTCCAAATTTTTAACCGAAACATACATATAAACATCACGTGATTTACTAATGCTTGCTGCTGAAAACGAATGTTAAGATGGGGACAAGAACAGTAAACGATTGTTTAACAATTTTTGCTATTAAAATTATAAACATCGAAACGAGGTGAGTGTTTTAACGCCACCAATGCTTAAAAAACCGTCTCGTCGAAAATAACCGGAAGGCTTAATGAGCATTTAGAAGAAATTTTCTTCTGTTCGGAGTCCAAACAATAATTAAAGTCAGCATTCAAAAATGAAATCTACGAGACCAAACGATCCGCGACCATTCCAAAGTGCGAAATGAATTCTTCAGGATTAATTTCAATAACTTGTTTTGATGTAAATTTATTCAATTCATGGCGTATAAGCCTTCAGGAACTTTTATTTTACGAGTTCGTAATTAAGGGTCCGTATGCGCCTCTCGTTGTTAGATAAACTTCTTTTTTATAGTCGAATTTAATCCAAGTCTAATCATTTTTCTTATCGCAAAAAATCATTTAAGTAAACAAAAGTTCTTTCCTAATATCAGTTTAACGAGAGCCTGCAACATTTGATTATCCAACGTGGTAGAGAGTAGCAAAATAAGACAATTTTTATAAATAAACATTAAATTAAAAAAACGCACAGTAGAAACATACAAAGTGTTAGAGTTTCAGGGTTGTTTTTATTTTTCTGCGGAGTTATAAACAAAGTGAAATTTTTGGATGGGGCAAGCCCCATTTTATCGTACCGAGCTTTTTGTGGTGCGTCGCCACTTGTATTTGCTATTTAAACTTTTTTATTTTCTGTATTTTTTCACATCTGTCACCTGTTTATGAGCAATTTAAAAAGTATTAAGAAAAAACAGTTCATTTTTATTATATTTTATTATATTATACAGGGTGGTCATTTAGTGCGGTCTCGGAAGATTACGGCTAAACAATTTAATATTTTGAATTTCTTTTTTTTGCGTTATATAGAACTCGATTATGGGTACATTCTAAAATTGTTTTCGTTTTATACAGGGTGTTCTAAATAAGTGAAAAATATCAAAGTTATGTTTTTTTAAATAGGACGCCCCATATATTAATATCGTTTTAGATTTCTTGAGAAAAATAAATGTAAGTTTCATTAAGGTTTACTTGTCCTAAATCTTAAGGATTTCGAAATAATTAAGTTTTTTTAAAAAAATCATGCAATTTTAAAAACTTTGTTTTGAAGGAAGTTTAAACTGGAGTAAATCGAAATTCATACCAAACCTTAGATATGAGACGTATTTTATGCCAGAATTATTAAAATTGAAATATCTCATACAGTGCGTCCAAAAAATAACATGAAAATTGCATTCTTTTTGAAAGGAAATAACTTGCTTAATTTAAATAGAACACCCCATATTTTATTACTCGAAATAAGAGATATACATATGACTAATCAAATTATAAATTTTGCTACCTTTTCTTAAATCTTATTTTTCGAAGAAAACCTGTACATTTAGGTATAGGAAAGTGTAACGATTTTTGATTACAAGAATGCAATTTTCATGTTATTTTTTGGACGCACTGTATGAGATATTTCAATTTTAATAATTCTGGCATAAAATACGTCTCATATCTAAGGTTTGGTATGAATTTCGATTTACTCCAGTTTAAACTTCCTTCAAAACAAAGTTTTTAAAATTGCATGATTTTTTTAAAAAAACTTAATTATTTCGAAATCCTTAAGATTTAGGACAAGTAAACCTTAATGAAACTTACATTTATTTTTCTCAAGAAATCTAAAACGATATTAATATATGGGGCGTCCTATTTAAAAAAACATAACTTTGATATTTTTCACTTATTTAGAACACCCTGTATAAAACGAAAACAATTTTAGAATGTACCCATAATCGAGTTCTATATAACGCAAAAAAAAGAAATTCAAAATATTAAATTGTTTAGCCGTAATCTTCCGAGACCGCACTAAATGACCACCCTGTATATATCCAGGTATAACGAAATTTATAGAAACCTGCTAGTTTTTTTTACCAATTAACATCCGCGACTCTGTCCCTGGAGGCACGAAAAATTAATAATTTAACATTTAGTGACAATACATTTAGGGCCTTTGGTTAGTCAATGCCAGTGGCGTTGCACCGGTAAATCGAGACGGCAAAAGAAGGCGTGACCTCCCAAAAAGTACCACCTCGTAGATTTTCGGACTGGCTTAAGAGACCAGTTGATGTGTAGTTTTACTAAAAATGAACATCTTAAATTTGAATTCAATCTCTCAAAAGTTGGAAGCGTTGCTAAGAAGAAGTGGAACAAATCGTCTTCGCCGCCCTGTAAAGTCCACTTTCATCACCCTCTACGTTTGTCAATATACATTTTTGAACTAAAATTGCTTGAAAACGTCGTCCTATTTTGCATTGTTTTAACCACTCCCTGAAAGGATGCAAGTTAAAACTATAACACCCTGTATTTTGACAGAGTGGTGGAAACAGGCTTAATGAAAAAAATTATTACTTACTTCCAGGAATAGCCTGTCTACCATCTAATGTACTTCGAATATGAAAGATTAATTAAACAAATTTTTTAAAAAAGCGTTATTAAAAGCTCTTATACGAGATTAGAAGCGCACTTTCCCTCACGAATTCGAGTGCGGCAACTTGTCCTTGAAAGAAAATTGGAAAAGGATCAGATGCCATTTTTCCACAAAAATTACATTGACGGTTACTTTCCCGCACTGATTACATGAAAGTGACTCACATCTGTTCACCAAATCTAATAGTACATTCCATACGTCCATGCTTTCCGCATCTTGCACCTGGTTATAATGAATTTTAGAATGAGCATTATTGCCCTACGGAGATATATCAAATTCGTGCTAGATAGATTTAGTGCCTTCATTTCTTGAATGAAACTCTTATTTCACTTTGCCTATCAGACTAGTCATAAGTATAGCGAAAATTATATAATTCCTGTCCTTCCTCGGGGGCACACGGTTTCCCAGCTAGCTATCGGCGACATAATGATGACTGCTAATCCTGAAATTTTGAGTTGGACAAATGTCCATTGTTACATCATTCAGATATCATCCAACAGTATTTTCTTACAAATAGGAAGTGGGCATCTGAATTTGTATTTGTACGTGAAGTGGACCTTCACCTCTCTTTCAACTTTAAAAGTCCAATTTGTCCAATATAAGTAAAATCGTTTATCAGAGAATGTTGAATATCAATTTAAATCTATCATGTCAGCTCTTCTAATTATACAGGCGACAGAAACAAATATGAAATTGGATATTCAGTAGTGCCATGTTTTTTACGTGGGGCCTAACTCAAGTCTGCGCAAACGGCCCCTAAATTTCTATAAGGTCGGCTTCGCATGAAGAGTTCGGTTATATCGACGGACCTGCTGCCCCATCAACTTCGCTCCAATGTGGCCTGGAGTGCCAATCCTCAATAACTGACATAGGTCTAACCACGAAGTAATTAAAAAACTATATCACATCGATGAACACTAAACGAAAACAAACAAAAATCCGAAGAATCTAATGCCCCTTTTAGAGCCCAGAGGACCCCGTGATCTCTGCGGGAGCTGCTGTAGCACCACAGGCGGGTATTGTGTGCCCGTCATGAGGGCCCAGAAAGACCGGCCAGATCGTAAACTATCTTTATTACGATTGTGGGCAACAACAATTGAAACTTTTATGCAATGTTTGTTTACTACCGGGTGGATACGGGACACCTGCCGGGATGACATGAGCCACCACTTAAAAAGGGTAGGTATGCAGCGTGTTCAAGATAAAGATGTCCAACATATGTATTTCGTATAGAGTAATAGATACAAATTTGCTTAAATAGTATAAAAGTTGGGCATTCAAGGGAGTTGTTTGAGGATATAAACAAATTTTCAGAATTATTTTTGGTTTTTCAGTTATTTAAAACTTTTAAAATTTCTTTTTTATTTTACAAAATGTTACGTAAATTACCAAGTGTGATACATTAATGAGTTTAACAATCAGTAAAAGCACTCTCTTGAACGCGCAAGCTTTTCCCAATTAGACCAAGTCTGCATGCATCACCATTTACGAGATTCCCCTGCTGAACATTCTTATCTTGGACACACTGTATATTTCTACCTGCCAAGGCTTGCAAAAGTGCAAATTTAGGTAGGGAAAGATGTTTTTGACTTATTCTTGTTAGTAATAATTTCCTAATCAGTTTACAACCACTGTCATTTTTTTGGGGGGGTAATTGGTGGAGGACATGAAGTTGACCGGCATTATATATCATTCGCCTTTTATCTGAGATTCAGATTATATTTATCGCCAACAGGGTGCTCGATAAATTAAAGTGGTTAAATATGTATTCTTGCGGACTCAGCCGTGTCCCGATGATGTGGGAGAGGAATGTTAACATGGGTCCTACGTACCCATACCTGTGGTATGATGGATAGGTTCGCTCCGTCCGAACATTCTGTGAATCGTAATGTATACTTTAAGACAATGAGACGCTTTTCGATACAAGCTGAATACAATATTCATAAACCCTACATCTTCATCCGAATGCTTGATGATCATGACAGTGCCCAGACGGACTTACACAGTTTATCAGTTTTTGGACATTCTTTCACAATCATTCACTTAACGGGATTCTCAGTTGTCACGTATAAATAAATTCCTTTTCGGCTTAGATATGCATGGTTTTTGTGCATTTTTATGCCATGTAAACGTCTGAGTACAGCTTCAGGATTCCTTTCGACGCGTGACACAGCTCTGAGCAGCATCAGTGCATAATACCTGTTTTCCTTTCAGAGATACGCTCGTGTTGCTTGTTACTCCTGAAATGTTCGTACTTGTCCTCCGACGCGTAAGGTGGCCTTATGAGGTGGCGCTACCTCGGAAGTTCTTCGTGATCATTTCCTGAATTTTCCAATAAAGACCTACGTACATTTGTGGTTCTCACAACAGGAATTTCACAAAACCGACCAAAATCGTGACGTAATGTGTCACTAACATGTGTGGATTAGCAGTTCTATTTTTTCCAAAAATAGATCATTTTGTAATATAGTGACCATATGTTTATGCTATAATTGCTTATAGTGCGATACGTTAGAGAAAGAAACTCGTGCTGCTAATAAATATTGATGTACAGAGTGCGACAAATTCGACGGTTAATACAGGGATTTCTGTATCCCTGAGGGTCGATTGAACTGAAGTAAATGTGGTATTTTAGTACTTCGGAGATATTTTTAAAAAATTTCGATTATTTAACCTCTCAGCTCCCTAAGATTTTAAGCACAAACTTTGCCTCTATAAGAGTTATACCAGATTTATATTACCTATAGAAGTGCCGTAGCAGTGCTAACGTCGCGAAACTCGGGGGTTTACGGATGTCAGGACTTGCCCAGATAGCCGCATCAATTGGAAATGTCACTAGAGTCAGAATATTATAACTCAATCTTAGAAGATTCTAGATCTAGAATTGACGCATCTTTAACCGACCCTGTTTTCCTAACTTTCTCTGAATTCCCTGTACTAACCCTTAATTTTATATCATAATAATGCTGCGCAGCCCTATTTAGATTAATCGAAAAGCTATTTATCGCATCTAATTATTGTCTTTTGTGTCGGTGTTAATAACGGACTTGATGCCACCATCCGGCGATCTTTAGTGCTGGTCGGACCAGTTCTTTGTCTTTTCAATTATTTATAACGCGCCTCTGAATTTTGGGCCGCTTTTTGTGTAACTTTTGAATTATTCAATCTTGGTCTCAGTTTTTCGTCATTGTATAGCCAGAGTCCGAAAAAAGTTGACAAGTTTATAATAGATTCCACTCATATTTGGAAAACGACTAAGGTTGGTAATGTAAACCTGCAATACTAAAAACGTACATAAATGTTAAAATGCAGTTCCCTGCATAAATTCGCCTTTTTTAAATCTTGTACCTTTACGTAACTAGCTAAAGTCGCGTCGGTTCGGATTAAATGTTCAAAAGGCAGACACCGTGCCTCACTTTTCCACCCAGATGCACTAAAACGAATAAAGGATAAGCTTAGGAGAGGTATGCAAGGGAGCTTTTTCTTATTGTACCAGTCATACCCAACAAATCTCTTTGTAAGATAACATCTTAAAAATCATAAAAGGCCGGGTCATGCGAAAGGGATATATGTTCTATACACGATAGGTATCGAGAGGTATTACTTGCCTTTTTGAAGTACACAGTGTGTCTTAGATTAGTTCTCCTAAAAAAGACTTCGTTTACTGTAGGGTCCGAGATAAAGGGTAAACGAATTTTAGGTAAAAATCTTTCGGATTGCAACAAAAGCATTTTTGGATTTGCTGAAAGAACTCCAGAAATCTAAATGGCGAACGACGACGCATCTGTGGAGATTGCCTTGATGGTCCATAGCTGCGGGCAATTGGAACAAACTCCAGACATTTTTGCTAGATATAATAAGATCAACTCAAAATTCTTCTCTCAGCTCGTTATATCAGATTTTACTAAAATAGAAATTTAGTTTCACTTATATATCTGTGTAGCATTTTAAGAATTGACATAACGTTCGATTTTTTATTGATTATGTATGTTTATTTCAGGTAAGCAATATTTTTGTATCTTCTCACTGCTTCAGCGAACGTAAAAACCTTATACAGGTAAGTCAGGTAAAAGGACATCCATTTGTTTGAAATTTATTAGCATAAAATTATTTTTATATCAATCAGTCATTGTCTGGTTGTTCATGCTTTTTATCGGATACGACTGTCGAGGAAATATATCATTAATTATCATATATCAAAATATGCCGTTTCACGAAGTGTTTTTTTTTTTATTTATACGAGTTGGCATAACCGAACCGGCCTACACCATTACTATTTAGCTTCTATATTTTCATTTAATTGTTTATTTTTCTCTACAATTTCTTTCATCCAATTTATAGCCCCCTGTTCCTCAGGAATTGAGAAAATTGATACTGCTAAACCTGTTATTGTGTGTTATTATTTAGCCTTGATTTGAATACATTCTTGAGAAAACTATTCGAATATTGAAAAAAATTGGATTCCCCAAATTGACAATAAAAAAACCTTCCAAACGAGGTGCTACTCGACTATTTTCTCAATTTGAATTTTTTAAACTGATTGGTCATAGGAAGGCAAAATAACAGTGACCAGGTAAATTTTTATCTGAGAAGTGAATCAGATCTCAGAAATGAATGGCGTTTGTCATTTTTTATCAAGTATATTTCGCCGTGACGTTAAACTTAACTGAATAGTATAGAGTCGCGCGTTTTAATTAGAACGCACCGTATATTCAAGGCCTTCATCTTCGACAGAGAAGTTGTGCAGTTTCTCCGAACTCCAAGTTTTCCTCTGAGAATGTAGGATTTGGAAAATTTTATCATCCTTAGTATTACGGATTCAAATCCATAGGGATTTTCATGAATTATGAAGTTTTATTTTGACACTTTGAGGATATATGTTTTTAAAATGTGTAAAAGTGAGACGAGTAGAAGAAAAATTAAGATGTAGTAGCTGAAGAGATTTTATTTACAATACTTTTCAACATTTTGGGAAATATTTCAAAAAGGGTTTTAAAAAAACTGTAATTCTTTTTAGGAATTCTTGACTCAGTGGTGTAGTTACAACTTTTTTCTCAATGTAACGAAACTTTCAAATTTCAATTGATCATTTACTTATTTGCTAGTGTATCTTGAGATTATTGGGTTTTATCTGAGAAAATGTAATATGAGATCTTCTAATCTTACAGTGGTTGCGTTTCTCCTTCGGTGATTAGTGCTTGGATCTCGATAATTAGAAGAGTGAGAAAGTCCGTTAAATGGACAAACATTTGCAATTTAAAGAAGTTATTTAAAGAAACTATTTTTTTTTCTAAAGCTCTATGACCCACAAGATATTACGAAAAACGACGGCTTTTATATTTTTTTCATTATGTCTAATCAGTTATTGCATGACTTTAACCGTTGAAATGACCCATTTATGCTAAAACCTTCATTTTTTTTAATCAGTCAATCAAAATGAAATCGATCAAAAAAGTAGTTTAGCATTTCTCATATTACAATTTTTAAAATTTTAAATCGATGTCATTAAGGATAAAATTCCTTTCATATTTACACGATGTCTATAAAACAGTTAATACACAGCTAAGTAGATTTAAAGAAAAAAAAATCTCGTGTTCGGTGGTAAATATCATATTATAGGGAAACAAATGTAGAGCAAATGTTGATTAACATTGCCCCAATAAAGTTGCAAACGTTTGCCAATTTAATCTCCTTTGTAACTTTGAAGAAAACTTGCTCTGTATATGGCTATAGTAAAGGGCAATGCTTTCTTCCATAAATTGAAACATATTAGCTTAGTTGATACGGACAGAGTCATCTACAAATCATAAATTATAAATCAATATACAGTGGTGGAAAAAAGTATGTAAACTTTTGAATTTTGCATTTAAATTAGACATTAAGGAATATAGGCAAGAACAATTACTTGAAATATAAACTAGATATATTGCTCATTTATTTAAACAATAAAATTAAAATTTTCATTCGCAAGTACTCCCTGTAGAAAATAAATTCAAAATTTACATGGAAAAAAGTATGGAAACTTTTACGTGTTAAGAACACATTTACAACAAAAAAGTTATTAATATTTTGTAGAGTAACCATTAGCATCTAGAACTGCTTGGCATCGTTTGAGCATAGAATCTATTAATTTTTTAACCGTCTGGTTTGGTATTTTAGACCATTCCAATTTAATTATTTCGAAGAGTTCTTGCAAATTTTTGATATTTGAATGGGTTCGAATCCGTTGATCCAAAATATTCCACAAATGTTCACTTGGGTTCAAATCTGGAGACTGAGGTGGCCATTCAAGTTTGGTAATATTGTTCTGCAAAAACCATTCTTTTACTATCTTTGCAGAATGCTTGGGATCATTGTCCTGCTGAAAAATCCATCTAATCGGCATTTCTTCTTCTGCAAACGGTAACATTTTGTTCTCTAGAATGTCTTTATATTGAAATCGATCCATACACCTTTCAATTAGAACGATCGGCCCAACGCCTGATCTCGAAGAACAACCCCAAACTTGGACATTACCACCTCCATGCTTCACGGTGGAAATTTGATATTTTGCTTTAAATCTAGCACCTGTGGGACGCCTTACATATTGTCTTCCATCGGATCCGAATAAGCAGAACTTGCTCTCATCGCTCCAAAGGACCGTATTCCATTGTTGTTTGCTCCAATGCAGATGACTCCTCGCAAACAGTCTTCGAGCCTTTCGATTTTTGTTGGATAATGATGGTTTTTTTACTGCAACACGTCCATGAAGTCCTTCACTAATTAATCTATTTTGTATTGTTCTGCTGGTTACTTGACCATCAAACTGTTTCGAAATTTCAGCAGTAATTCGTCTAGCAGATTTTCTTAGATCTTGTTTTCAAATCCTTAATACCGCCTTATCAATTTCTGGGATGACTTAACGGGGACGACCAGTCTTGGGCAAGTTTTCTACACTGCCCTGCTTCTTAAATTTGGCTATTGTCTTCGTCACAGCACTTTTACTAATCAGAAGAGATCTTGCAATTTCACTTTTCTTCTCTTTCATTTGATATAAATCTACAACTTTTTGTTCCAAGTCAAACGAGAAATATGCTCTTTTGGGCATTGTTGAAACAAGATTCAATTGAAACAAACCGCACTTTTGGAAAATCGTACACAATTAAGAGAAAAATAAACCTGTTTACGAATAGTTTCCATACTTTTTTCCAGCACATTTTTGTTTTTGTTAAAAATATTGATAATAATAAAATTATTTTTAAAATGGAATTTCATATTTGTTTATGTAGAGACTTATTTACCTTTTAGATATTAAAGGCTTCAATTTCAATTAAATATATTATAGAAAAATGTTAATATATTAAAGTTTCCATACTTTTTTCCACCACTGTATGTATGTATTTTGTACTAAAACAGAAATGAGAGCAGTGCACTAAGCAAAATTACTATGAATACATCCGATTTAATTAATCGACTTCAGTAACACAATTGGAATAGCACGTGGTGCGCAGTTCAAATACGCCACAATATTGTTTTGAGCTTTTACCATAAACAACCATTATAGCTCCAATATTTACGAAGACTAAAAACATAACTAGGAACAATGTATAGGTACCTAGAATAACCCAGTTTGAAAAATTACTTCGATAATTAAAGATGAAGGCTAATAAATGGTCCGTTTTGCCACCTGCATAATATTATATTATAAGGAGGGTTGTAAGAATCCCATAACGTCGTATGCACGCAGCCGCTCAACAGCAAGTGCGTGTTACCATGAGCACATAATGACTTTATAACACGAATTTTGTACTTTCGACCGATAATCCCGCCCTTATTAAGATACCATATTTAAGACAAAAATTAGGACATTAATATATACGAATAATATTAAATTTGACAACTAGTTATGAAATGAAAACCGTTTCGTGACCGGTTTCTATTCAGATTGATGATATTAGCACTTTATATACTTTATATGTCCAAATTTGAAGAACGTATTTTTATTGTACGTAAGGAGCTTACGTGTGCTTACATATTAAAGATAAGTATTGTGCCTTATATGACACATTAGATTTGATGCTATGTTCCAGGTATAAACTGCCCTATGCATATGAACTTTTTTAACGATGTGTTACGCGTATCAATAAACCAAACTCTAACCGCTTCGCCTGCATTACTTCAAGATTGCCCAGTCTTGATAAGATTATCGTTTAAGAAGATATTATTAACCTTAAAATAAACATTTAATTGACATTATTCAGTTTAAATCCATGTTTTTCCTTCAATTTCTTAACTCTCTGTTTAGTTTAATAATGCTGTATATTTTCAAATAACCTTTAAATACTCCACCTCTTTAGTTAACGGTTTTTGTATTTAGATCAAAATTAGGTGTTTTTATTCGCATTTTTGTAACAACTCTAAAGCGGCCCAAGATACGAAGACGAAACAATAAATGTTTCTTTCGATTAAACAAGGAATGCGACATTTTAAAGATGGGTGGCCCAATGCCATAAAGAAAATTAGTGCCAAAATGGGGTTGATTCTAAAAAAATAATGATTATACAACATTTCGCAATTATTTTATTAAAAAATGTTGAGTATGTGATTGTGTATATCCGGGACTACCATTTTCGACGATAAGTGAGAAATAGTTTACCCGCCTGCATTTTTACTGTAGGCTTGACCAATAAACTGTTTACTCAAGGATAAAAAAACCTGCATGACGTCGAGCCCATAAAACTTTTTTTATATACAGTTTAAGAGACATATGATATTAATCCTTAAGCGAGCCACCTTGTACATTGCAATCACAACAGATAATATACAAAATTCTCGAGCGGTCTGTAGAATTGTCGTTCGTAAATGAAAGAAATGTGAGTTCACATTCTACCGGCGAGAAATGAACAATAATTAACCATTTCCTTAATTAAATAAATTCTGTACCTGTCAACTAATTATCATACAAACACTACGGTCTACCAATAACTCTTACTCCTCCACGGAAAGTTATAATTCTTATAATAGCCTTGTGGATGCATGGTCAAATAGGAGATCAAAGGTACGACGCCTTGGGAACGCCCTGTACCTCCCCCAATCGCCTTTCCTGTTCATTTACGGTCGGGAAAATGATCAACTTATCGCGTGCCACGTAGTTATAACCATTTGATTTTTTACTTATAGGATGGTCTGCACCAACGTACTTAAATGTATCCTTTGTACGCGCCTTTAATAGACATTTATTTTATTAGAAGTATAAGTTGCACTTTATGTCACAGAATATGGACGTTTAAATGCCGGGCGAAGCGCTGTGTAGTAAAACCCTGCTAGTCACATAGCAATTATTTGTTTCACGAGGCGAAAAAGTGGCCGTTTTACTGCGAAATTCATAGCCAAGTTGAAGACGATGTAAAAACTGTAAAAAATGTATAACCATTTATACAGTGATCGAAGAAAATCATGCCTAGGCAGTAAAAGTGACACTTTATAGCCTCTTTAAAGTTACTAAAAGGTCACCGCTTTCGTTAAAATCTGGGAAAAACGACTATATAAATTATAATTTCCTATTTGTAACAGAACGTGAGACCTTCAGTGGGTATTTACGTTCTTTCAGGTACTTCGAAACAAAAATGGTGTTATTATTTCTTTTTTAGAATGTGAACTATCGAATCTTGCAATATTCTAGACTATATGAACAGTGCGTGTCCTAAACTGGATTTGTTACATGGGGATATTGGTAATAATAAGAGATAAAAAAAGTCGTTAAATACCGAAAAAGTTTTCCGTGATGCTTAATAACAAATTTTAACATTTTACAAACTACTTTTCTACACAAACATACAGTCGCTCAAAAAAGTATTCGTACAGCGGGAAAAAAATTCTGTGACCCATAATTTTCGACTGATTTTGTTCAAAATTTGTATAGTGAAAAATCAAACCTAAACTCAGTTTAGGTGTTCGAGCAAGTTTTGAAAATTAAATTTTTAGAGTGCTTTTCATGGTCTTAAAAAAAACTCCATTTCGAAAACTTCTTGTGCGGTGGAAATTTTTCAGCAGGATTTTAATGATCCTGGAGAGGGGATTTTTCTACGCATATCCTGAAAATTTGATCAAAGTCCAGCCACAAATAAAGGAGTTGCAGTCTTTTGAAATCGTCAAAAAGTGACGATTCTCGCGCAAAATAATAAAATTTAAACATTTTTGACGATTTCAAAAGACTGCAACTCCTTTATTTGTGGCTGGACTTTGATCAAATTTTCAGGATATGCGTAGAAAAATCCCCTCTCCAGGATCATTAAAATCCTACTGAAAAATTTCCACCGCACAAGAAGTTTTCGAAATGGAGTTTTTTTTAAGACCATGAAAAGCACTCTAAAAATTTAATTTTCAAAACTTGCTCGAACACCTAAACTGAGTTTAGGTTTGATTTTTCACTATACAAATTTTGAACAAAATCAGTCGAAAATTATGGGTCACAGAATTTTTTTCCCGCTGTACGAATACTTTTTTGAGCGACTGTAGGTGGTGGTTTGGTTAACTGTCATGACGAATACGTACTTTATAAGCAAAGTAAATGAAACGACGATACTTTTTCATATGAAGATCGGACCCTATGTATAATGTTGGGGCAGTTTAGTAAATCCGCTCTATGTATTTCCTTAATCCTAATATAAACCAGGACGAATGATAAAACTTCATTAATTATTTATATCCGTTTTAGCTTTCCTCACGTAACCCATGTTACATGCTACGTGACTCCCCGACTTAGTTATTCAAATAGAATCCTCCGATTCTGGACACATCTCTGAATTCTAGATAAATAATGAAAACTATGAATGTAATAGTACATTTTGCGCACGTTGTGGCTTGAGTTAAGAGATCATGAATTATTCAAAACTCACTGAACACGGATTATGTTTGCAGCATTTTTTCGCTTTCGAAAAGGACCCACTAACAAAATGAGTAATGTAAGTGGAAAAAAAATGAATGTTTGTAGGTTGGAGGGAGAAATTTTCCTAAAAATATTCAAAGGCGTGGAATGTTCTCAATTTTAACTAGTGTTCACACTTTAGACGTCGATTTTTTTTAGAATGGTTTCGAAATGGCTACTTTGCAGCGATTGCGTGATGAAATGACACACTTTGGGATACATGTACCGTTTTGGCCACATACATAAGAACGATGATAAGATATATAAAACTAATTTACTATAATCGGAATTAAAAAAAAAATTATTGCAATGATTTTTCTTAAATAAATATCCACTTCCGATAAACATTTCTAATATTGTTAATAAAAACATGCCATAAGACGAAATAAAAACAAATTCCTAACGGCAAATAAATAAGAACGATTTGAAAAGACGTTGTTATTAGTTCTATTTGTAGCTTCTTATGCATCGGATCGGATGTAAAAAAGTCCAAATGGGTAAAAAACAACATAGTACTCCGGGTTTTCAGAAAGTAAAGTGAATAAATAGTAAATAAAAATTGGTCTTATAGGAAAAGTGTTAACATTCAGGTTGTTCAAAAGTAAATGTTTTCAACACTGTTGAGCATTTTAACTTGAACAAAACGTTAGAAAACCCTATAAGAAAAAGAAGGCAGTGAAAAACCACCATGACATTTGATCGAAGAATGATAATTCCAAAACTCACATCAAGTTAACTGCAAATGAAATTGTTTAACAACGAAACTCCCACAATGTCTACAAGAACAATTAAAAGACGCTTGAATAAAAATTAAAAAAATATAACGCACGAAAATAACAAAAACACCTTTAACAACAAAGAAAACTAGAACCGCCCGTTTGGAATTTGCAAACAGTCCTATCGAATGGACAACTATACAGTAAAAATATATTCTTTAATCAGATGAAACTAAAATTAATAAGTTGACTTCTGATGGCCGAATTTATGTTAGATGACTCCCTAACACCTAACGCTAAACACAACACAACTCTAACCCCCACTTCTAACACTGCAGTAACAACATTAAATTGTGGGGCTATACAGTCGGTCACAAAAGTCTACATACCCCTTGTTAATTGTATATAACTAACAAGGTAATGAATGTATTTTCTTTTGTCAATTATGAAACAATACTACTCTAGTAACAATACATAAATATAACAAAAATTATTATTTATTTTTCAGTATAAATAAAAAATAGAAATTAAGAATTTCTAGCCCACAAAAGTCTACATATACTTTTAGATGTAATTTATGTATTGGTTTGTATGTAATATTTGTTCATAATTAATATTTGGTTGGTTGGCTATTTGAGTCAAACATTGCTTGAAGACGTCTTGGCATTGATAGAACTATATTTTCTGTGGCGTCAGAGAGTATTTTTGCCCACAAAGTTTGTAAAGCGCTTTTTAATGTTTCTCTGTTAGTTATTTTTAATCTTCTAATCCGTCCTATAGGTGTTCTATAAGGTTCAAATCTGGCGACTGAGGAGGTATGTGCAACTGTTTAGATACATTATATAAGATCCATTCACGAACAACCTGAACTGTATGCTTGGGATCGTTGTCTTGTTGGAATATCTAACGATCGCCAAGCATCAGTTAATTAACTAATGGAATAAAATTTTCTTGAAATATTTTTAAATATTGTAGATGGTTCATAGTAATATCAGTAAAAACCAATTTTCCAACTCTAATCGCTGACATTGAACCCCAAACCATGACGTTACCTGCTCCATGTTACTAAATTTTGAAGTCTGAACTTTTCATTCACTTTTCTCCATACTTTACCCTTTCCATCACATCCAAAAATAATAAATGTACTTTGATCGGTAAATAGTACGGTTTTCCAAAACTCGAAGCCTTTCTTTAAGTGATTATTAGCAAAATCTAATCTATTCTCTCTATTTCCTGCAGATATTAGGAGTTTTCTTCTGGTTGTTCTTCTATGATAGTTATTTAATTGCAGTATTCGTCTTACTGTTTTAGAGCTAACAGTCTTTCCGGTATCATTTTCAATCTCTATAACAACTTTTGGAGCACTTGTTTTGGGTTCTGAAGAAACTTTTTTCAAAAGTGATCGCACATCTCTTTCATTTAATTTTCTGTGACTGCCAGATCTTGCTTTATTGCTTGTATTTCCTCTATTATTATTATAGTTTCTAATGATTGTTTGAATTGTACTGTGAAATCAAATAAAGTTGTTCCTATCTCCTCGTAAAACTTCTTCTGAGTTCTAAGTTTAATTATTAAACTTCGAATCACTGTTGATGTTTCTATTCTTCCCATAATTTTGTGTATACAATTTTTAAACAAGTGGAACATTAAGGAGTGTTGATCTCGCATTACTTAAAAATTTGATTTTATTTTTACAAGAATTGATAAGCACACTGTAGAAAGAGATAACATTTTTTTGAAGTGCATGTAGACTTTTTTGGGTTAGAAATCCTTGATTTCTATTTTTTATTTAAACTGGAATGTAAATAAATAATAAATAATGTTATATTTATGTATTGTTATTAAAGTAGTATTGCTATATATTTAACAAAAGAAAATACATTAATTACTTTATTAGTTATATACAATATACAAGTTGTATGAGACTTGTGAGTAACTGTATATCTTAGTAGAGTGTAGGACCAATAATAAAAATCGATGGTATTTTAAATATACGTAAATATCTAGGTACCCTTAAAAATTTGTTATCTGAGAATTCCAGCATAATAACCCCAAATATACAGTGAAATTTGTAAATAACCGGTTAATAAATAATCAAATTTCTGTTGTGTGGCCGGTTTGCAGTCCCGATTTGAATCTCATTGAAAATTTTTGGTGGTGTAAGAAGCAAGCCCTCAGGACTAAACACATAACAAATTTGTCTCAATTGAAAAATTCAACATATTTGGTATTCGATACCACAGGAACGATTCCAAAAGTTAATGGAATCATCACATCAACGTTGTCAAGAAGTCATTAGAAATAAAGGTTATCCAACAAAATATTAATATTCATTTAAATGTACGGATAGAGTGTTTTTAAATTAATTTAATCAATAACAAATATTAAGAATATTTTGATACGATAATTCGAGGTGAGGGCAGTCGTTCTTACTTATTTGTCCATGATAATTTCTAAGTAATTTTTTTGTAAAATAAGTTTTTTGTTTTTAATAAAATACACAATACAAAAGTATTTTGGTTTCAACGAAGAAACACATTAGTACCTCTACTAAAGTTTTTTTCTTATCAATAACTCCCCTTTTGTGAAATTTTAAATCTTTCTTATTTATATGTCCGCCACAGTATATAAAAAAGAATGAGGGATTTCGTTATTAAGAAACGATTATTGTGGCCTCAATAAAAGTATTTAAAGGTACGGAAAGTGCCACATTTCAAACTTTAAGTGTCGGTATTTTGAGATCCCAAATAGCAGTTACATTAAGAAAACACATCAAACAAACTTTCTCGATGAGCTTTATGAGCACGCACGGGGTAGGTTGCGCTCTTTCTTGCAGTTCTCGAGGTGTCCGCTAGTTTCAATAGTGATTTTCTCGATTTTGAACGCGCCTCGAAATGAAGGTGCTTTGGGGACCAAACTAAGCTGTATTGTATCATGTAGGCTTAAACATAAAATATTCAAGGCCTTTTGGTTTCGAATTCGAATTTCGCCTCGACTTTTGCAAGTCTCCATCTTATTAGCATGCGCATAACCAATAAGTCGTCTCGTCTGTCCGGTGCGGCCAATGCAAACTGACAAAGTAATGAAGGCAGATGTAAACAAGCCCGTTTAGCCTTTGGCGTCCCGCTAAAGCATAAAATAATATCAGACTATTATTTCGAGATAGCGCATAAATCTTCAATCCGTGGGCATTTCGGACTGCGCCAAAAGGTACCGACTGCCTCGGCACGCAAATATCCGACCGCATGCAATAATTTTCGTACTGCTATGGAATTGAAAAATAAGACGCTATTAATGATTAATAATTATCTCCATATACATTGCATTTCGATGAAACGCCGGTCTATGCATGCCCAATCGGGAAATAAATTGTGTCACTGTCCGCCGACGCCGACGCCAGCGTCGCGTCGGTGTCATTTTACGCACCGCTAGAGCAGGACAATTACAGGCGAAGGAAATGCACATTTTGAAAAGCAACGCTGCCAACTTTCTTTATTTTCAATCAACAGAGAAAGAAAGTCAGGACTCACTTTTTTCAACTTTGAGATACAACAATAATAATAATAACAATAATAATAATAATAATAATAAATAATAATAATAATAATAAATAATAATAAAAATTTCAACTACATATATACAAAAAAATTGCCTGGTCATCTGGTGTAAGAAAGGAGCAAATCGGAAATCGAGTATAAGCTCTAAGTACGGTTTTAGATCAGCTGCTTTATACGAATGGGAGGCAGTGGTAGGGAGGTCCTTCATAATCGCAAAAATTGGAAGCTCCAGGAGCTGCCTCCTGTTTCATACATTTAAATCAAATTTTTAAAACCGGACATTCAACCTTATTTATTAGAATACCCCAAACCGCCACTTTAGCTGCGCCTGCGCGCATACACGAAATTCCGATATTTATTACACACCCTCCATTTTGAGTCCACCAGACATATTTCAGGACCTAACACAGGTCAAAGGTTGACGAGAACGGTCGGGGCCGTCAGTGTTCGTTGCAAGTTAATTGTGTAGTGAACATTTGATAAGTATTAAGCAATTCTAATAGGCACAAAAGTAATGTCTGGTGCAATAAAAGGGCAGATCGAATGACAGGTACAGACGTTAAATACGGTTCTGGAGCTGCCGTTCTAATTACTCCGGAAGCTGCCCCCTTCTAGCGACAAGGTTCCCCCTTTGAATTCCTCGTTTGAGCCCAATCCGTCGCTTTTTTTTTGGCTCTCGTTTTTGGTTATAATAGGTCTCGTACGTGTGTTATAGCGTAACTCATATGTTCTTAAGTGTATTATACTAATTTCCATTGACTGCATGTCAATACTACGATTATTTAATTAGGACAAAATCATTCATCAATGAGCCCCATTAATTCATTGTTTTTTTTTTTAATTAAAACTCCAGTTTGGGACCCACTAAATTACCGACAGGCTTCTAGAAAACGCTGAAAGATTATTTATTAGTGAGGTCAAATTTATGGAATCGAAATTAGAAACTGTGACATCGAAATTTCATATATTTGCGCATAGAGAGCCCCTTTATGTGCCTCTATATCATTATGCACTACTGTATTAGGTAGGTGGCATCGGGTGGATGTATAAGACATAATACATGCAACATGAGATATGCATTAAATACTGCTTGAAGACGTAATGGCGGAAATAAATTGAATTTAAACAAATACCGCATGAAGCAGTAACGCTCCTCAAAGCAATATTTGCGTACGTTGCTCTGGTGGGCGATTATTTATTATTTATATTTTATATTTACTGCATACCTCACATTGCATGTCGTACGTCTAATGCATCTTTGGTGTGCGATACACCTGCCTGGCGTGCCGGCCTTATACGGACGCCTAACTTAAGGCAGTGTCAGATCAAGTTCAAAGTCAGACCAAGTAGCAAGAGCTTACCGGGGTGTTTCT
Source organism: Euwallacea fornicatus (assembly GCF_040115645.1). Lineage (NCBI taxonomy): Eukaryota > Metazoa > Arthropoda > Insecta > Coleoptera > Curculionidae > Euwallacea > Euwallacea fornicatus. Next base: position 2,377,104 of record NC_089567.1, on the reverse strand, counting down.
GAATACTTCAGCAACAAACAATTATTTTATCTTCAGTTCCGAGTTTCGCCCAATGGATCCGCTACCGCACTAAGGAAATTTCTCTGAATAGCGAACTGGTCCTAGTGTCTAATGAAAATAATGGCATTCAATCCGTTTACTTTGTCCCACTGCTGTATCCATACGGTTTTAGCGACACCCGGTAGCAGGTTCAGTTGGAGTGTTAAATGAAAACATTACGAGTAAAACTAGTTCCATGAGAGTAATTGTGACGTTAAAGTCCCAAATGAAGAATGAATGTTTATCAAGATATCAATGATTAAACGGTTTCGCTTTGATTGCATGCAATGGAAATGGCAAGTCGATTCGGATTAGCCGAAAATTGTTATACCTAAACATGGCAACCTTGCCCACCCATATTGAACAACCTCTCATTTAAGCACTTCATTAAATCTCAACTAAAAATCATAACGCTTCGTTGATCTCTGATTAGATCCTAAATCTAACATGCGGCGAACTAAATCCGACCCGTTGGGGTGTTGCAAAAATATGGGGACGGGGCTTTCGATTGATTTGACATGTTCATTGCGTCACGTGAAATTGCTTCACATTGACGAGGAAATATTATGTTATCGTAAAGCGAGAATGTTTCCATTACTCAAGTGCACTTAACATGCACATAAGATAGCAATTATTTTCGCGAAAGTACAATAGTTGTAATGCAAATCGACCATTATGAATCTCATTATATGGAGACAGACCGCTCGAATGTTTTGCCTTTATAGTTAAATTTGCGTATTTATTGTCAAAGTTCATTGCCAGGGAAGTACCTGGTTGGCATACCCAATGCATATTTCAGTGCTCTATTGACACCGAGGTAAATACGAGTATGAGTACTTGGATGCTGTAATTTAATATAGCTGTTATGGTATAATAATAGAAGAACGGATTACGTAGGTCGTATGGGTTAGCACATGGCAAGCTCTCCCATTATACAAAGAACTATAGGACTATAGTGATTTGTAAAGATAGGGCTTTTATGCCGGGACACAATAGCTAAACAGCTTTGGACAAACAGCGAGAGCAAAACGGGTTGAAATCTGAGACTTGCTGCGCTATCGGCAAAAACAATCAAATTCGAATGAAATATGCAGGGTCGGCTCCGGTTAGCTTCGGTTATAATGAGTTGTGGCTTTGGGGTATGATGAGTGGTACAGTTAAAAGTTATACCTACTTAATTGTGCTGCAGGTTTTATAACTGGTTTAGCAATAGTGCAAAATTTGTCGAGTACTGGCCCAATCAAAAGAAACAATAATCGCGCGCCATATTTAAATGCCCGTAGCTCTTTCGTGACTCTTTTCCTACGGAGTCATTTCTTACCCAAATTCATAAGAACTTTATTTCTTATTTTGATCTAAGACAGTCCTGCTTAAAACATACAGGGCGACGTATTTTCGTCGACGAAAATTTAAAAATAACCAAAATAAATAGAAACGTTCTTTTGAGTTTGTATGATTTCACGCTTTGTTGTATAAATATTTACAAATTTATTAAACTTTCGATAATGCTATAGGCTCACATTGTTATCGTAACATAGAAGATTTTAGTGAAATATTTTCAAGCCGGCTCCACTTTCGGCTATTCAGAGAGTACAGAGTTATTCCCCATCTTTTTCCTCGACCCTGAAATCTTTATTTTTGGAAATAAAAAAAAATAGTTAAGACAAATGTTTCAGTTTTTATTTTGAAATGTCAGAATCCGGAATCGGATGAAATGACCCAACATCGTAAAGCTGTCAAAAAATGGCAAGTTGTGTGTTTTTTTTTTAATAGAACACCCTGTATGTACCTTTTTGAAATCTGCTCGTCCTCCCTGGTTCCAAATATATATATATAGTCATTCATTTGTTCTAGCCGTGTGTCCTATGGACATGTTTAAAACCTTCATCCTCCTTGCACTTCGGAACATTTGATTACGTCATTTTTCCATTTTAATAATGTACTACTAATAAAATGGTTATTTTTTGTGTTAAGCAACAAAATCTCTTCGTTTAATTTATTTCGAATCATTTTGAGATTTTCAGGCCTATCGTAATAAATTTTGTTTTTTAGAAAACCCCGTAAAAAGACATTCGTTAAATTAAAACGGGACTATTTGCTGGCCACCTAATTGCTCCATGTCTGCCTATCCACATCTGGTACTTGATATTTAGGAAATTAGTGATACTTCGGACATTACGTGGAAATGCTGTAACCAAATAAGCCCTTCTCGATTTGGTACGTCTCCTAAAAGATTTTCAATTTAATTTTTTATGTATCTTTTATATTTCTGTGCAGTTAAGGAATATTCAAAAATAACTGGCCCCAAGACTATGTTGTCCGGAATTCCACACCACACGTTCATCGATTTATGGCTTTGAGTTTCGACTACTTAGTGCTAATAAGCATTGTTTATACTCCAATATCGTTTATTTCGCCGATTGAACGTGCCAGATGTCGTAGAAGAAGATTCATCTGTGAATATAATTTTTCTGGGCAAATTTGGGTCTTCTGCAAACGTTTTTAATATTTCAGAACAAAAGTTTTGTTTCTGAAAAATATTATTTTCGGTCAATCCCTGAACCGGTTTTACTTTATACGGGCGATACTTATGTTTCTTCAAAACATTATAAACTTTTTTGTAAGATTTATGAAAAATTCGAGCCACTGTAGGTATCGAACTGTAAGGATTTTCTAAAATATTGAAATGTTGAGTTACTGAAAAATGCTTTCAATAATCAAAATCATTACCTTCAAAATACAACAATATAATTAAATCAATTTCGTTCTCTTGAACGACTCTCTTCTTCCTTTCCAAAGTCTTTGTCTCTTCAAATTTTTTAAATTTTATTTCTTATAGTTTTGCTACATGGCGTTTGCATATTTGGAAAATGGTGTTGAAAATTTTGGCGTGTTGTTTCAGAATTTCCTCCATTTCCATAATATAGCCTATCTATATTTAATTTTTCTGCAAGAGAATATCCCATATGAACGTATTTTGTTATGGTTTGTTAGCAATGTTACTACTAACAATGGCTACAAAACAATGACAACTAGCTGCAGCTATGTTCTTTTCAATGACAACTTTGATTTGAGAATGAAAGTTTCTAACGTGTCTATAGGGCACACGGCTAGAACCAATAGACATCCTATATATATACAGGGTGTCTCTAAAAGGTTGAAATTAATTTCTTGCGTCGGATTAATCTTTGTATGCAAGTCAATGGTGGTCATTTCGAACATCTACTAAAAAGTATCATTTTTTCGTGTTTATGGTTGGTATCTAGGTTTTCAAGTAATTTGTAACCTATTTTTAAGTTTTGATTTTTTTCGATCCAACTGTAAGAATAGATATGTAGTACATTAAAATTATTGTTCAAGACATGCAGCGAACTTCAAGCTTCAAATATCTCAAGAAGGAAGCCTCGTAGAGATTTTTAACAAGAGACCTTTTTTCCTCAAAAAATGTAAGAAAACACAAGTTTAGTCATAAATAAATTTTATGCCGGGTGATGAAAAAGTTATGCCCTTTTAAAGAGGGTTCATCGAGCACTGACAACGCCCTCTACATTGTGCATCGAAAATGTAAACGGATTCTGATTTCTTATCCCCAAAAACTGCCCGATACGACATTTTGTGTAGATAGCAGCATTACCAACCAAGAAATTAATTTTTTGCTTTTTTTTTGTTTTCACTTTGACGCCCTGTATTTCGAAAACCGTCCACTTTTGGACTAAGGTAAATTGGGTTAAATCGTCATGTTTTGACCTCAGAAATCTGTGGTAGAATTTTGTACAGACTTTTTAGAGACACCCTGTATATATAGAATCACGGAGGTGAGCAGATTCCAAAAAGGTGTAAATATACAGGGACTTCTATTTAAAACATACAACTTGCCATTTTTTGACAGTTTTACGATGCTTCGTTTCATCCGATGGCAGATTCTGATAATTTACAATGAAGAGTAAAACATTTGGCTTAACTATTTTTTTCAATTTCCAAAAATAAAGATTTTAGGGCCGGGGAAAAATATTGGGAATAACCCTATACATAATTGTTAACTTTCTTGTCTAAACTTGAATTTCTTGTTTGTTATTATACTATTCGACTGGCTTTGCTGTTGTAAGAATATTTCATTTTGTGTGTTATACTCCCATTTTTCAACCGTTTTCAATATATTACGTTCGCAAAATTGCATTTTGTACCATTTGAGGTGTCGAAAGCCATAACTTCCCGGTCCGATTCAAGCTTAATGGATTTGCCAACTTTCCGTAAACACAGAATGAATTTTAGCTTATTTGCGGTCAACAGAACTTCAACCAAAGTATATTGTTTTTTTATAAAAACTTTTCTAACTTTATGCAAATGTTTAAGCAAAAATTTGCCAACAGTCATTCGAGCAACTATTGTATGCGTACATAGATAATAATATTATGTTGATTCCGGGTGGCATAAGAATGAGTTCAGAGCACTTTTCACCAACGGTACATAAAATCAGTTTTAGCATTATTGCATAATATTCTTACCCACGTCACTGTATCGCACGCAAAAAGTAACTGAAAAAAAAGTAATATCATAATTGATTCTACAAGAAAACGGATTCTGAAAGATGTTCACTTGTCATTTAAAACGGAAGCTGCAGGCCGAAGGCAGCAGCTCTTCAAGAAATTTAACGCACAATTTATACCTTTTTTCTAATCTTTCATCATTCATTTAAGGCCGTGCTAATATAAAATTCTACACATGAAAATCAATCAATTAATTTTAAACAATGCGATTTCAGCATGCACAGCATTTTGATTGAGCGAGCGTTTAAAAATATTTATTGAAAGATGAAATGATTAAATACGTTACTTAAAACACTCACATGATATCCTGCTGTATTTTCCCATAATCGTAGGCAAAAGGACGTACTGCCTGAAAAGTTCAAAATAATACAGATGGGTCCACTCCATAGGCCTTGAAAGCTCGATTTTCTCAAAATGAACTAATTTAACAGCGTCTTACACTTAAGCGGCACTCCGACGTTCCTCTGAAGTATGGGCACCACCTGATCTCGACTTAAAAGGCCCTCTTAAGTGGGTTATTATGTTTTTATGATACTGTTTAGGGCGCAATGTGTTAATTTTTCATGGTGTCTAAGAGCCAGAGCTATTGATTTTATGTATCCGGATGTAGGTGCAATGTCACAACAACGGCGAAGGCAGCAGTGTATAAGTGTTTGTTAATGTTGCAAATAATGGACTCGCAAATTTCTTGCTAAGTTTTGTCCACAACCGTTTCCTGGATTAATAATGGTTAATTATTAACGTACTAATTAACTCTATTATCACTTTCGTAATTTATGATAAAATTCTATTGGCAATTGTTTCTTGGTACCTTTGCCAAAAAGCGATCATTTTTCAAAATGGCAACGTTGGGTGTGAAATTATTAACACATCACTTAATGAATTGTGTATGTTTCAGAGGTTACAAAAAATTTAACGATTTATGTACCGAGCGGGTAATTTTTTTAAAACATGCTGTATGTGTGCGTGTGTGCATGCGTTCGGATTTAGGGTTTTAAAAAATCAATCTTTATAACACGATGTGAACATTAGTTTAGCTTTAAAAAATACTTTATGTCGTGCTGCAAACGGTAGAGCAGATCCCAACTTTGCATTGCAAGTTTTGAAATCTCAGAAATCGTGTTATAAGGAGTTACGAAGTCGAACGGAAACGCTGCATTTTCAGGAGACTGTTATAAACTTAGCAACTGCAGAAAGTGATGCTTTCCCTCATCCGCCTATTATTACTTGAAGAATGCTGGATTCAGGAAGCAGTAAAATGCAAGAAACGCACTTTTCCTAGCAGTTAGTAACATTTCGTTTTACCAATATGCTATCACACTAGATATTCTCATGAACAGTTCTTATAGTCATTTTCGGGTAGTTAGTGCGGGGAACTCCCTGTGATTGCCAGTTCGCGGGAAATTAGTACGCGGTCCTTTGCCCGTAATTGAGCGAGATCGCGTCTTTGACCCTTCCCGAGATCACAATGGTGAGTTCTGGATCTAAAACAACCTGCATATACAGTAGTGGCCATAAGTATAGGAACTTTTTCAATACCGCTTTTATTCAAAATGAACGATTATAATTTGAAATTGTAAATATAAAATAGATTCTATTTTTAATACTTTATCAACATCCATGGTATATTGGTATTTATTGGAATTTGATTTGGAGTAAATATTTTTTATTTTTTTATTTTATTTTAAGTTGCAATCTGTCACAATAACACAACAAGGACATTCAGCAACTGGATTTATGTAGTATCGAAGCTTTTAGGGGTGGCTGTCTTTACAGTCAGGTCTGTGATTTATTGAACCTGTCAGTTAGCTCCAACGGGTTGAATCTACGCAATCTTGAGGAATATGTTGAAGAATCCAAGAGGTTCATGGCCAGATGATTGGGATGGGTGTCTAGGCGGGATAGATATCTAGCGGAACGGCTCTGGATCACTTCTCTGACAGTTTCCACGTTGAGGTCGTCATGTAACGTGGCGTTTCTGACATACCATGGAGCTCCTGCTAGCGTGCGTAGAGTTTTTGATTGGAACCGTTGAATAATGTCCACGTTTGAATTGCTGGCTGTTCCCCAGAGTTCAATTCCATATGTCCAGATAGGTCGGATTATACATTTGTAAACAAGGACTTTGCTGTTTAGGCTCAACTGGGAGTGAAATCCTATTAGCCAGGCCAGGCTTCTAGTGGTGATGTTAAGTTGGGATCTTTTGGCCAGAATATGTTTTTTCCAGGTCAGTCTACGGTCTAGGTGGATGCCCAGGTATTTTACGTTATCCGCTTGGAGGATCTGTTGATTAAAGATTGTCACTTGTGAGTATGAACCTCGCCCTAGAGAAAATGTGACGTGGACCGACTTTGTTTGATTTATTCGGATTTTCCATTTAGTTAGCCATTTTTCTAGTTCATGCAGGTAATTCTGTGTGCTCTGGGTTGCAATCTGTGAGTCTTCATCACACGTTAGATGAGCTGTATCGTCGGCAAAAGTTGGAGTAAATATGAAATAAAAAAAAAATTGCGGACAAAAGCATGGAAACTATTTGCATTTTTTGATAAAACGAATCAAATAAAAGCTAAATTTATCGAATTCGCACAGTATACAGTAGAATTCAATAAAAGTGATAATGCCAAAGCGTCATTTATCTGAAGAATTAAAATAGCGAGTTGTACATTTGTTAAAGCAGGGGCACGAACAGTGTGATGTTGCTAGTTCTTTAAATGTACTCAAAGGAACAATATCGAAACGTTTTCATGAACGTGGTACAATAGAGAGATTTCCAAGACCAGGTAGGCCCAAACAGTATCCAAAACGCACTCAAGAATTAATACGAAGGATGTCGAAAAAAATCCACTATTGACTTCAACGGATATTTCAAGACTTCTTGCTGAAGAACACCACATAGCGGTATCGAGTCGCACGGTGCGAAGATTCTTGGTAGCTGGAGGTTTGTTTGGAAGGATTGCTGTCAAAAAACCACTAATTTCCTAAAGAAATAGAAAGGAGCGTCTTGCATTTGCTTGGCAACATATCAACTGATCACAGGAAAAATGGAAGACAATCTTGTGGAGCGATGAAAGTAAATTTCAGTTATTTGGTAGTGATGGTATTCGATACGTAAGACGTCCTAAGAATGCAAGATTCAATTCTAAGTATCAATTGCCTACTGTAAAACTTGGCGGTGGAAGTGTTATGGTGTGGGGGTGTTTTTCTGCGTCTGGGGTTGGGCCATTAATTAAAATAGAAGGGACTATGGACCGATTCGCGTACAAGGACATCTTAGCGAACCATATGCTTCCTTATGCAGAATGGGAAATGCCCTTGTCTTGGAGTTTTCAGCAAGACAATGACCCCAAGCACGCATCAAAACTGGTTGAAAATTGGTTTGAAGAAAATTGTGTCGCGAAAATGGAATGGCCGTCGCAGAGTCCAGATCTTAACCCGATCGATCATCTTTGGGAACACTTTGGAAGGCAAATTCGGAAAGAAAAAATTCATAGTTTACCACATTTATTCGACGTTTTGGAGAGAGAATGGAAATTAATTCCAGTGGAAGTTTGCAGAAAACTGGTGTATTCAATGCAACAACGGTGTCGTGCAGTAATTAAAGGAAAAGGATTTACCACAAAATATTGACACAATTTTGAAACAAAGGATATATTTTATAAATTACTGAAAATACATTATTGGTTTCCATACTTTTGTCCGCAGTTTTTTTTTAATTTCATATTTACTCCAAATCAAATTCCAATAAATACCAATATACCGTGGATGTTGATAAAGTATTAAGAATAGAATCTATTTTATATTTACAATTTCAAATTATAATCGTTCATTTTGAATAAAAGCGATATTAAAAAAGTTTCCGTACTTACGGCCACTACTGTATGTATGTACAGTGGGTGTAAAAAGTATTCGTACAGCGGCTTATTTGAAAATAAAACGCTGTGGATTTATATTAATGATCAATTTTATTATTTAAATATAATTTATAGATAATTTCTAACATCTATAGAATACTAACGATACAAAAAAAATGCCATCCTTCCTCGTATTTACGAAAATATAAACAAAAACAAATATATTCGTAACAATTCAAGAGTAAAAAGTATTCGTACAATTCTTATCATTTGACGTGCCATGTTACTAAATAAACATTGAGCCCGGAATGTGACGTAGATCGCAAATTTCATCCATCAGTATCGAGTATTTGTGAAATAAAGCATTCACACTTGACATGGAGCGTAAAGCTAAAGAAACTACTGAAGAAGAACGAAAAATCATTATTAAACTACATAATCAATGTAAATCACTTAGGGATATAGCTCGTACAGTGAACAGAGCAAGGAGTACTGTTCAGAGCATTATTGACAGGTTTGGAATTTTGAAGTGTTCAAAATAAAAGAAGACCTGGCCGTCCACGAAAAATAAACGATTATGAAGACCGATTAATTATTCGCAAAATCAAACAAAATCCTCGAATAAGTGCCAATCAAATTTCTGCAGAACTTGAACATTATAATAGTGTTAAAGTGTCTAGCAGTACTGTGAGAAACTACCTAAGAAGTTCAGAGTACCATGGTCGAGTTGCTCGTAAAAAATATTTCGTTAATGGGGCCAATCGTAAGAAGCGACTGGAATTTGCAGGACAAAATTCAAATAATCCTGTAGAGTATTGGAACAAAGTCATTTTTACAGACGAAAGTAAATTTGAAGTATATGGATCCAAGACACGATTTACAGTATGGAGAAAAAAGAATGAACAATTTAAAAAAGAGAATTTACAACCGACAGTAAAGCATGGCGGTGGAGCTGTCTCAGTTTGGGGTTGTATGAGTGCAGCTGGTGTGGGTGATTGCACTTCATCGATGAAATTATGGACCATAGATATTACATCAATATTCTGGAAAATAATTTCCAGGCTAGTGCAAATAAAATAGGGCTTTTTAACGATTATACAGGGTGAGTCGGGAGGATCGTGCCAAACTTCAGGAGCGCGTTGTACATGAAAAATAAATGTAAAAAAACTCAAATGTTGTTATCCCATTTTCGTTTGTTTACAAGTTATAGCGTAAATAAAATTAAAACATAAAGGTTAAGCAACATTTAGACGAAACGTTTCCTGGGCGTTGGATTGGTCGTGGTGGCCCTATTAGTTGGCCTCCAAGGTCTCCAGACCTGACACCACTAGACTATTGTTTGTGGGGTTGGTTTAAAACTGAAGTGTCCAGAGTAAAAGTGGACACTCAAGATGCACTAATTCAACGCATTAGAAATGCTGCAGCTCCTATTAAAGAAAGACATGAAACAATCAGGAGCGCAACGAATGCTCTTCATAGACGAAGCCGAAAATGTTTAGAAGTTAATGGCAATATTTTTGAACATTTACTATGATATCCAAACGTTAATTTATGGAATTTCTTATGAAATTTATAATTTTTTTAAATTTTATGTTTTACTTTTATTTACGCTATAACTTGTAAACAAACGAAAATCGGATAACAACATTTAAGTTTTTTTACATTTATTTTTCATGTACAACACGCTGCTGAAGTTTGGCACGATCCTCCCGACTCACCCTGTATATTTATGCAGGACAATGACCCCAAACATTTAGCATATAATACCAGACAATGGATTTTATACAGGGTGTCCCGCAAGTGTTTCATTATATTTCAGTGGGTAATAGTACATTGAAAAATAATATGACTCCCTATATAAACCATATTCCAATAATGCTTCATTAAGAAGATACAGGGTGTTAAACTTTACTTAAAAAATCTAACTTTTATTGATATATTCAAAACCGTTTGAGATATGTAAGTGAAATTTGGCATGTTTTGAGAGTTAATGTAGACGCATTTATTTATGCAGAAGGGCTATTTTTCGTTTCACCAGTGACGTGCGTACGGACACCTCTCAGCACATTTTTAAAGAAAAATATGGTGCGCCACTGCTTTTTATCAAAATAAAAATTATTTTTAGAAGTTTAATTTCATTTAGAAGAAAAATGCTCACTTGACTCTTTTTCGTCCGACGCATCGTTTGCCAGTAAAAAATTGAATACCGTCTACATGCGCAAATAGTATGCATATCCGCAAGTTTGACTAATAATAACGATTGACTTAAATCCAGATAGCTACTCTCAAGTATTTGACGTATTATGATATGCGTCGTTATGACTAAACATGCCAAATTTCACTTACATATCTCAAACGGTTTTGAATATATCAAAAAATGTTAGATTTTTTAAGTAAAGTTTAACACCCTGTATCTTCTTAATGAAGCATTATTGGAATATGGTTTATATTGGGAGTCATATTATTTTTTAATGTACTATTACCCACTGAAATATAATGAAACACTTGTGGGACACCCAGTATAATGTGCCGAAATACTTGAGAACGCCACCGCAACCTCCAGACATTGATCCCATTGAACATTTATGGGATTATCTGGAGAGAAAAGTACGCGATCATCATGTTACGTCTAAGGAAAGTTTAAAACATGCTCTTCTTGAGGAATGGAACGAAATACCACCTTCTGTAACATCCAACTTGGTTAATTCTATGCCACGACGGCTTGAAGCGATTACAAAATCAAAAGGCAATCCTACATGGTATTAATGTTGCAAAAATTTTCTTTATTCACAAAGCTTATTAAATTGTGGTTAACTGCACGAATACTTTTTACACCGACTGTGTATTATCATCTTTCGTCATTGTCAGAGGAAAATCGAAACCCACAGGATTAACCAATTCATTAACCTCTTTAAGTACTGGATGATCAAGTTGTAAACTCTATTCCACCATCTCGTCATTTTATTCTAGACGAGTTCGGCCACAATTATTGACTTCGGCAACCTGCACGTATTAATTTATCTGAGCATTTTATCTTTCACCTCGTGTTTTATGTACTGGTATACGAATACACGCCTATACATCGTTAATTATTTATAAAGCGATTTTAAACGGTACGACATTAATTTATTTCGCTGGCATATCCGTTGGGCGAAAAAACCGCCTGTCGGGAAGAATTGAGACACATAAGGCAAATAATCAGGTATAAATTTTATTGGACAGCAATACGTTTTTGCTTACGTTGATGTAGCTTAAATCGTGCATTAGTTTATATCCATAAAACCTAATGACCGAGGTCTTCTTATGGTCAATATCAATTTCCAGGCCTATGCCTTATGGTAGCACCGCAATCAGCATTCCGAGTGTGGTGCGCCGCATTCCTGCGCAGCGTGGTCGCAACCATCGAATTAAATTCCCAATTAATTTGCTCGGCCTCGTTTTCGAGTTAATCAAGTAATTTCTGTCATTTTCTTTGGATTAAAGAAAGAAATATCGTGCGTCAAACTTCCGCCAGCCCGACTTCAGCCCGGGAAAATTGATATTTATAGGCCTGCAAGGCCTCCAAACTCCAGCGGGACAAGGGGAATTTTGATGAACGATACTTGTCATACCTTTCGACTCGATCAGTGCATCAATCCCTAAAATAGTCCGACCGTAAAAACGACCAAAATACAAGACGGCGGCCCGAAACATAGAGAAAATGCGCACACATTAATAGTCGTCTGTTTTGAATTAAATTAGTTGCTCAGGCCGAATGAAATTACTCTCTACTCGATTACAGAAAAACACAGCAAGCCAGCACTTAACACTAATGTAGTGTTTTGTCTGCCACCCGGTCCCAAGGGACCCGTTCCGAAGTAGAGTTCCGGTCGGTGAACACTTCGAATGACATCAGCCATAAATATCAGCCCCATCGCGTTAACCCCCAAAAAGCGACGAGTTTGAGAATCTAGACATACATAGTAGGTAAAAACTTGAGAAAAAAGATATTTAGTTTAAAATTTCACACTTTTTTGTTTGCGAGGAAGTATTAAGTAAGGCGTGCGCTGTTAAGGCCAATGAGTATACAGGGTATCTCTAAATGGTCCGTCAAAAGTCTATTACCACAGATTCGTGAGGTAGCTATTTGAAGATTTAATCTAATTTGCCTTAGTCCAAACGTTGACGGTATTCAAAATACAGGGCTTCAAAGTTTTTATTTCTTCTGAAATGACAATAATTTGAGCAATAGTTCGTATTTAAGAGACCTCGTACAAAAGCACTGGGTGGCGAACTGCACCTATGGATTATGGGAAACTAACCAATAGAGGAAGTCTGAGAATTTTGCTCAATACATAAAGGTCGGTGAAGCGACTTAATACAATTCACGTATGTCCAAAATTCTGGCATTTGCGGGTGTACTAAAAAATTACCGTATTTTCCATAGAATTTGCAGCACTTTGTTACAATTTTCGAACTGTGTTCCAGACTTAAACGTTTTTTTAATTTCGCATTTATCACATTCTGGAAGCAGTGGCGAGTGGACCGATTACGTTAGACAAAGATGCTTTTCACCTTCTGATTTTAGAGCAATATCTGTTGCCATTGATTTATTTGCAAAAGTAACGGCAAATTTCAAATAATGCTGAAATTTTAAGCTCATGCATACTGAAAAGCTCTCCCCTCTTCAGTGAGAACTCGTCGTACAACACCCTAAAAGCTGCCCGAAATTACTTTCCAATTCCCCTGTAATCGGATTCGGATTAATCTGTCGAAGCCCCCACATATTATAATATCTGGAGCACTAATAGACAAATATTTTTGTTTTATCATACTGCACCGTTATTTACAGTTATTTCGTGGTTTGTGGATAGATCTGTTTACCCTGTGTCGCGTAGTACTGATTTGCTACCGGTAAACTGAATATTGCAGTGCCGTATACTGCAATATTGCTGATAAGCCGCATTACCGCACTATCGGATTAGGAGGTTATCGGAAAATTGCAGTACTTACCATTCTTTTGTAAGCCATATACAGGGTGAGTCGGGAGGATCGTGCCAAACTTCAGGAGCGTGTTGTACATGAAAAATAAATGTAAAAAAACTCAAATGTTGTTATCCGATTTTCGTTTTTTTACAAGTTATAACGTAAATAAAATTAAAATTTAAAGGTTAAGCAACATTTAGACGAAACGTTTCCTGGACGTTGGATTGGTCGTGGTGGCCCTATTAGTTGGCCTCCAAGGTCTCCAGACCTGACACCACTAGACTATTGTTTGTGGGGTTGGTTTAAAACTGAAGTGTCCAGAGTAAAAGTGGACACTCAAGATGCACTAATTCAACGCATTAGAAATGCTGCAGCTCCTATTAAAGAAAAATATGAAACAATCAGGAGCGCAACGAATGCTCTTCATAGACGAAGCCGAAAATGTTTAGAAGTTAATGGCAATATTTTTGAACATTTACTACGATATCCAAACGTTAATTTATGGAATTTCTTATGAAATTTATAAATTTTTTAAATTTTATGTTTTAATTTTATTTACGCTATAACTTGTAAACAAACGAAAATCGGATAACAACATTTGAGTTTTTTACATTTATTTTTCATGTACAACACGCTCCTGAAGTTGGGCACGATCCTCCCGACTCACCCTGTATAGATCTGGATTTAATCGGTGGAAACATTGTCGGCCGAGAGTACTTTTCTTGCATTGCGTCGGGCAATTTCTAGCAAAACAAGATCAATATCGGCCGGCATTTTTTAAAGGAATCGTCGAGTTGCTTATTTACGATTTTAAATGTAAAATACATCGGTTTTAGTTTAAGGAATACTTTGTCAAGATAGAGTTGTGAATAAATCTTATAATATGTCAGTAAAAAATGACTAAAATATTGAAAATGTCGACGGTACAAAGAACGAAAATCGTTTCCATCTTAAATAATATATTTACTCTTGCCGTTATGTTCATGAATAATGTAAGCTAAAACAGTAAATTTACGTTTCCGCCTTTGTGAAATATATAATTTTCTCCTCGATCGGTGCCGACTGATCTGTTTTTGTTGAAACGAAAAAGCTACCCAATTTTGCAGGCTGTGAAGCGATACTTCAGTGCCCATTTCATATAATCAAACAGTCACTTTTTTATCAATCGATGAAAAATAATTTTTTCCACCAAAGGCTTTTTCGCCCTTTCATGCTTCAGAATTATGTAATGTGGAACACAAACATCCTCACATAATAACATCGTTAAGCATCACATATGATATCATTTTTATGTTGCTAAAGTACTTCTGGTGTAGACATGATACATGTATGTTCTATGTAAATCCCCAGATTACAATCGGCCTCACTATTTTTTCTCTGAAAGAAACGATACAATCGACCGAGTGTTTTCACCGATTGTATCTAGGTCTGTACGTGGATTATTTGTGCCCAGAGTAGGCATTTATTTTATGTTAAGGATCACTTGAAATATTGCAATGTTAACCCTTTTGCGTGTAATTTATATTTATAACATAAACAGTGTAAGCATTTAACACCGATGGCTTTATATAAATCTACATGTGACAGACATAAATTATAGAATGAAAGTTAATTCCATCTTGGGGCACATAGCCTCTACAGTTTGTATAATAATCCAAGACAGTTAAGCCATTACTTAAGCCGCCGAATTGGAATTGAAATTCACTCATGATCGAGATTAAATCGAAGCGTTTTCTTTAGCATTCGCGGGTTGTCAGGTTGTCAGCAAATTAGGCTAATTTGATTTAAATTCATTTAATATTAAAAACCAAGTTGCGTCATATATTAAAAATGATACTGTTCATTCAGTAGAACGAATCACTCAGTAGAACATTAAAGATACAGAGAAAAAAGTATGGAGAACCGATAGGAATGTCGAACATTTTACGAATGTCTCGAGTCATTGTGCAAACTGTACCAATGTTTTTTTTATTATTATTATTATTTTCTTAAAAACTATGATGGTTCATTGTATATTAGGCCACGGATAGAATTGCAGCTTTTTCGAGCATATAGCCTCGAACATTCTAATTTTTCACTTTAGAGGTCTCTAAGAGGAAGTGATTCATCTTTTATTTTAGAACGAGGTGATTTTGCACGTTACTAATTTAGTTTGTATAATCAAACACCTAAAATTTATCATTATTATAATTTTGATTTTGAAAATATCTCCATTTGATAAGTCACTAAAAATGGAAGCGTAAGTCATGTTGTTCTAATGTGAACAGTCTTCACTTTACAGCGCACTAAAAACCGAAAATTTCCATTTTTCAGGGGTATTTGCTCGAATAGGGTCTTGAACAGCCTTAATATAGCAAAAATCGCACGGGTAATAAGGCTATATCCAAAAATAGCTTTTGTCTTCCTAAAATGGCATTACTGATTTCAACTAAATTCGGAAAGGCGATAATAAGAAAAATATTTTTAAAGTGTTTTTCCTGTCATATACAGGTGCGAGATCAATTATTCGTCCACTAGGACAATTTTAAAAGAATCCAAGATAACAAAGCCAAATGCCACGTTTAATATGAATTAAACCTATCCTCTATTGAATTATTATGTTATCAGCTAATTAGCAGTAAATATTAATATTTACTAAAATTTCTTGGACAATAATAATGCCTAAAATGGTTTTAATGCGAAGCGAAATTATTCGTCCACTTAGAATCAAACCCAAAAATATTTGTTACTTATTTATTTATTTTTTTGTAAATGCCTTATACATAAACTGAAAATTGTATTTCTGACATTTGAGTAGTATTCTTGTGCATAGAAAGCAAGTTAGTTCCAAAAATGGGTCGCAAATCTTCGGAAGTTCCGCCTCGAGTTAGCGCATTGATTGTAAAATTGAATAACGAAAGAAAATCACAACGTGCAATTGCCAAAATTGTTGGAAGAAGTGGGCCAACGATCCAGTCTATTATAAAAAAAAATAAAACGACAAAAACAACTGAAACATTGCCAGGAGAAGGAAGAAAATGTGCCTTCACCGAACGTATGAAAGGAGAAAAATTATAAGAAAAGTGACAATCAATCCAAATATTACGGCAACAGATTTGGCAAAAAGTGTTGCAACAGATTATGGACGAGTTGCACATGTCACTACCATAATCGTCTATAGCCTTTAAATGCCAACTTTACAGGGAAATCAAGATATACATTCTAGAGAAGAGTTTGAAGCCGTAAGATCTACAGAAGAATACACGGACTTGTAACTACAATTTTTAACATTAATTCCTCCACATGTAGTCAAAATATCCAGTAACTTTTATGTAAATTTTAAAATATAAACTCTCTACAGTTCATGAAATTACAAAATCAACAAAGATTTACTAACTCCTCTCTATAAAGAAACCTGAAGATATCAAACTGACAGACTACCATAAGAAAATTATTAAGAAATAATGGTTTGAGGGCACGTGTAGCTAGGAGAAAACCCTTCATTAATAAGATGAACAGGACCAAGAGTGCTGAATTTGCTAAAATGAATCCGTCAAAAGACCTTAAATTCTGGAAAAAAGTTATATTTCCGGATGAGACTAAAATTGAGCTTTTCGGAAAGTCAAAGAAAGTTTTGGTGAATAGAAAACCCTGGGAAGCTTTTAAACCTAAAAATTTCATTCCAACAGTAAAATGTGGGGGTGGTTCTCTACTTATCTGGGGCTGTATGTCCTGGCATGGAGTGGGTGGACTTCATTTTATCGACGGGATTATGGATCGCTTCGTCTATTTAAACATTCTTAAAAATAATTTACGAGAAAATGCAAATGAAATGGAGATTTTAGATAATTATATATTCCAACAAGATAATGAACCCAAACACAAAGCACGGATTGTTATATAACGCACCAAGAGTATTGGAAACTCCTCCTCAATCACCGGATGTAAATCCCATTGAGCATTTGTGGTCGGAATTGAAAGAAAGAGTGAAGAAACACAAAATATCCAATAAACAAGTGCTTAAAGCCAAATATCTGGAAGAATGGGCAAAAATCGAAGGAGATGTTACCAGAAAATTGGTTAAGTTGATGCCTGAGAGTGAAAGATATTATAAAATCAAAAGGATATCCTACGCGATACTAAATTATGACATTTTATAGGATAAAGTTAGTGGACGAATAATTTTTCCTTTCTTGTTTTTACTTTATAACAATTTACAATTATACAGGGTGGGCCATAAGTAACGCCTCGGAATTGCATGACAAAGCCAAGAGATTTTTTAACTGTTTCTTTTTTGAGGTGTACACAGACTAACTAGAGCTACATTTTAAAATTATTTTCAAAGTATACAGAGCGTCTCAAACACATGTAATTGATCAAAGTTGCATTTTTTTAAATGGGATCCCCTGTATATTATATAATTTTTGAACTCAGCCATTAAAATAAAATTAAGCTGTATTAAGGTTTATGGTATCTAACTCTAGCAGTTTTTGAAATAATTCAGTTTTTGTCAAGATGCAAGATAATTTTCGACACCCAATCTCTCATCCCATATTTAAGTTTTTAAAACAAAATTTTAATAGGAAGCCATCAAGGGACCAAATTTTGTACTGTCAGTTTCAAAAAGTCGGCGAATTGTACAGGGTGTTCTAAAAATAGCGCCAAATTCGTTCAACTTTTAACTGTTAATAACTTTTTTAATTTAAATGGGACATCCGGTATGTTGTGTTACTGTTAGATGCCAAATTTACTTATCTATCGAATATCATTAGGATTCCCTATACCTAGCTCTACTCATTTTCGCAAAAAACATACATTTGTATAGAAATATCTAAATCTCCAATTTTAGCATTATGTCATATGAAATTGCTAAGATATCCATGCAATTTAATTATTTACTTGCGTATATTTGTATATTACAATTTTAACAATATTAACAAAAAGCAGAAAACTAAGTATAATTAAAAAAAAATTATATCAGGTGTTCTACATGATGACCATTTTCTTCTATGCATATTTTGATTCTTCCTTCAAAAGATTTTCTGACATTTTCCAGCATTTGTGGCGTAATAGAGGTAAAAACATTTCTAATTCTTATTTTCATATCAGTCGTGGTAGGAGGAATCTTATAAAATTCATTTTTTACATACCCCCATAAAAAATAATCTATGGGGGTAAGGTCAGGTGATCTAGCCGGTTAATTGCATGGACCACTCCTGTCGATCCATTTACTTGAAAATTTTTTATCTTCTGACCGAGTGCTGAAAATGAGCCGGGGCACCATCGAGTTGAAGAAAATTGGCGTTGAAAATTATCTTGCACCTTGACAAAAACTGAATTATTTCAAAAACTGCTGGAGTTAGATACCATAAACTTTAATAAAACTTAATTTTATTTTAATGGTCGAATTCAAAAATTATTATATATAATATACAGGGGATCCCATTTAAAAAAATGCAACTTTGATCAATTGCATGTGTTTGGGACACTCTGTATACTTTGAAAATAATTTTAAAGTGTAGCTCTAGTCAGTCTGTGCACACCTCAAAAAAGAAACAGTTACAAAATCTCTTGGCTTTGTCATGAAATTCCGAGGCGTTACTCGTGGCGCAACCTGTATGTTTAAAAGTTATTGTTAAACATGTATTGGTATATTTCGAGGCTTATATGATGTGTTTTGTTTATGTAATAAAATTTTTAAAAATTTGGATTTTTTACAATATTTTTAATTTTATATGGGTGGACGAATAATTAATCTAGCAACTGTATATAAATGAAAATTTTGTGTGGAACCGCTAACATTTACAATTTTGTCGGTATGATTTACTGAATACCCTGTAGCGCAAATTGTATACCGAGTCCATTCGAGAGCCACAGATCAATAATTCTTCAAATATTGTTGTAAAAATGAGAAAATTGCGATTTTCAGCTTTAAAATGTTCGGAAGTTTCATAAGGCAGGGAAGATGGAGGTGCAACATGTTGTACCATTTCAAGAACTATCTTCTTATGTAAACGTGTCATTAATTACAGGCAAGAAATAATTTCCTTTGAAGGAGCTGCTGCTGAGGAACGAGGATTTTGAATTCTCGATTAAAAGAAAAGTCGATAATATGAAGCAACTTCAAGTTTCTGCATTAAAGAACGCCGCTCGACATTTTCCTATCGAAAAATAATATTAATTCTCAAGATAAGACATTGGTTGCATTCCCCTGTCCGGGCAACAAGGAAGCAAAACTTGCGAGTCTCTTGGGAAATCAAGTAATCGCTTAAAAGCAGAGTAGTACGTATACTTTTGTCGTTTATTACAGTCGATAAATAACTTTTTTTATCGTCTTTATTCTTTTAATGGCTAAAAACCTGGTATCGATCTACAGGATGTCTTATTTAGGCATGTCCACCACTGCAGTATCTGAAACGGTGATTTTCGATGTTAGGTACAAGGTCGGTTAAATGGAAAAAGATTTACGTACTTTGGATACTTTTAACAATCCGTAAATGGCGTCCCAAATTAGGTTTCATTCCACAAATTGAACGGATATTAATAATTGAAAATATTAAAAAAAAAAAAAAATTCGAACGAAAAAATTTTTCAGTTAGTATCTTCCGTTCTACATCCTGACACTCGACTTTCTATTATCTAATCAACAACTTAGCTCGTTATGGTCGCATTATCCTCAGATGGCATTAAGCATTCAAGATATGGATATCATTTCACATCCTTTAAATACTGCATGCGATATAACATGTCGTAAAGTCCATTTACAGCTCCATTTAGTATGCCGTCACCTCCATTTACGGCATAGTAAAAGCCTTGGAAAATGCCAAATTTTGTTTCCGTTTAACCGACTTCGTAACTCGGCATGAAGATTCTAACACTAGACATCATTAAAAAAGACACTCTGTATATACAGGATGTTTTCTAAAGATGCCAATTTTTTAAGGAATTATTACTTAGGCGAACGTTGCAAAAAAATTATTACGTAAACGTACACAGGATGTCCGTAGTCGCTTTGTTACCGAAATAAACGGTACTGAAGTTACATGCGTGTAAGCATTTCCTATTATTGTTAAAATTGTTAATTAATATTATTTGAAATTATCTCTAAATTTGTATTTTACCCATTTGAGTTACTGTTTTGAAAAAATCGAATGTAAAGTGACTCATCGTGTTCGGCGAGAGTTTGGCGGTTTATGGTGAGAAAAGGTGGGAATCTGTCAAGAAGAGCGATGGATTAAAGCCGATTTTAAGAAACAAATCTCGTGAATTTTTAATTCACGCACCAGTAAATCTTGCATGTACGTGTACAATATGTTCCCGAAAGGGGTTGCCAAGAAGAGAAAGTTTCTCATTTTTCATTTTATGAGAAAAATGTATTGTTTATGAAAGTTTTTGCTTGCTGCAAAACGGTCGACTCGCTTCTCACCATTTCAATTTCCTTTTTTATTACAGAGAAATATCGAAAAATAGGTTCATTTAGTTTAAAAAATTTCCAAGCTCCAAAAATGAATGCTCACTTTGATGGGAACCGTAATCAAGACTTTTATTTGTTAAGTTTTCACTACAATAATTCATCAAAAAAGAGTAAACGACAAGGAAAAACTTCTCACACTAAAAATATGGTCCAATCACGTTATGGTAAAAAAATGGACATTATTTTGGTCAAAATTACCAATTATGAGCGATTCGGAAATGGGGATTGTGACGTTTCCAGTACCTTACATGCACAGATGAAACGTACCGATCGCGAAAAACGTAGCTTCTTCAGACAATACATTGACTCGATAAAAGTATGAGTTATCTATGATTTCAATGCTCATTTTCAAGCAGAAATTCAAAGTTTTTACTCGATCTTCAGACCCTAAGGTATGATTAAAAATTTATTGAAAGGGATGAATTTTCAATAAGTTTAATGTTTTTTGAAGAATATGCATCTTACTAATTTCTAATCGCAACGATCTTGACCATAAAGAAAATTTTGGCTTATTTTGAATCTAAGTCATCATCGTGAGACTTGCAGCGTCATTTTAATCTAGTCTTACCTCATGTTTCTATACATCTAATACAGTTACTAATTTCTTGATCCATTTTTGTGCACTACATTCTGAGATGTAAATACACCAAAATGTTTTATTAAATTCATCGATAACTCGACCAATTACTTCATAACCTTTGCCACAGCACTGTGTCAAGTAAATTAGATGCTCATTAGACTACAGTGTAATTTAATTTATGTCTAGTTTACGATTACCATGAAAACGTGAACTAATTTTTAGGACTTGAAAAAAACTTTAACTAGACATTAAAAAAAAAAAAATTCTATAATGGAAAAAAAAATTTAATCGTTGAGAAGTAATTCAACCATTTTGGGACAAGCAAAATTTTCATAAAGAATGTGTTTTTCTAATAAAATGAAAAATAAGAAACTTTTTCTTATTGGCAACCCCATCCGGAAACATACTGTATATTACTACTAATGATTACTGCTGCTTTAAAAACTGCAACCTAACAAAAGCGTATTGCATGAGTAAAACAAAAAAAATCAGGCCTTTAAAAACAATGACTAAGTTAACGTATAAGCAAAATTTATCGAATGAAACATAAAGTCGCGCTATATTTGGTTGAACAAATGCCCACGAAATCCTTATAAGTAGGTACATACAGCTTGTCCGGTTTTCGATGAACAACAGTGGCATATCGGTAAGTGAAGTAGCAACTTCGGACAAAAAAATTTGTTACTAAAGCGACTAAGAAATCTCTGAAAAATATTTTCGGCTTCGTGAAATCGCCGCAAGGGGGCGTAGTAACGACGGTAGTTCCTCAAAATCGACAAATCTATACAAAGTCACTGATAAAGTAGCATATTTTAATTTACTATCAATACTATTACGTTATTCTGAAACGTTTCTCTTTGACACATAATTTCATAACTCCAATAATAAGAGCGGAGGACGCCAATCAATCAATCTAAATTCAAACTGCCATACTTTCGTTCCAAATTATCCGGTTTTAGTGATTTGTGCTTCATTGTGGGGGAATTACAAGCAGATTTGATATCTACATGGACCAAAAACTCATAGCCAAGAACAAAATCGCTAGAGGGCGTTCTTTCATGTAGCGGCGATTTTCTTCATATTTCTTTAACAGGTCAGATCAAATCAAACTATTTTGATAAGACCATTTTTTAGGGGTTAAAAAAATCTATATTTTTCCCAAAAGTCGCATTTCAATATTCTTTTTCGTTTTCGAGTTATTGATAAATAACTAAAAATTTTAATTTATTGCGAGTTTTCCAATACCGGGTAAGTAGGATTTGGAGTAAGCAAAATGTTTACCATTGTAATAACTATCCTATTAACTACTCTAGTATAGTTAATGTCACTATTGAGTTATTCATCATTGATAATATTCGCAATATTTCTGAGCATTTTGTAATGGCGTTTTCGAATGAAGAAGCCTAAGATATGCTTGCTGTGTATTTTCGGTGTTACAAAAATGTGGCAAATGCAAGAAGAGAATACTGTGTTAAATATCCATTAAGAAAACATTGTTAGAAATTTTCTTTTTAAATAATTTTAAACGGCTTGAAAACACTGGAAATTTCATCCTGCTTGGCCTTTTACGAAAAATCGCAAATCAGCAGAATGTCATTAACATTTTATCCTACATTAACTATAATCCTAAACAGAGAATAAAAGAGGTAGCACGAGAGATAAGTGTTCCAAAAACAATAGTTTTGTCATTGGCTAGAGAATATCATAAGTAATGCTCCTGAGTTCCAATCAAGAATACTTTGGCCCGACGAAGATACATTTCAAAGCACCAATTAAATCTCCATAATAGCCATTATTGGTCGAAAAAAATCTCCATTGGACGCGCGAAATGGACCATGAATATCGCTGGACTCTAAACGTATGGTGTGGAATAGTTGAAGGAAATATTATTGTGCCATATTCGTTTGAACAATCTTTAAACATTCAAAGGTATTTGGGTTTTTAGAACAATTTCGTATCCTGGCTTTTAGACGATGTTACTTTGAGAACGAAATAAACCATGCGGCTACAATGCGATGGTTGCCCAGTTAATTACAACAGACATGTACGGCATTTCTTGGATGAGAAGTTCCCCTCTCGGCAGATTAGGAGTGGTATTTTTCCATGACCACCACGGTCTCCTGACCTCGTGTGTCTAGATTTCTATTTTTGGGGATGTATAAAAGATTTTGTATATAAAAAGAGTCTTACGACCTCGAGTAACTTGGAGATTCGAATAAGAAACGCCATTCTAAGTTTAAATAGACATGAAATTGAAATGTCTGTAATTTCGACATTATCGAAAATTCGACGATGTATCAAGTGTGATTGAAAACATTTATAGCTATTAATTTTTAAATTAACTTTTTCCTGAATATTTTTATAATTTTTGGAATAAAACAGATTGAGTAAAGTGTTTGTAAATTAAAGAATTTAATGGCATTTATTTGTCAAAATAATGGAAACCCTCTGTTTTATTCCAAAACCTACTTACGGAATTTTGGAAAATTCCCCATAAATTAAAATTTTCAGTTATTTATCAATAACTAAAAAACAAAAAATAATGTCTGAAGCTCTACAAGTTGGGTTCATCAAAATATTGCGATTTGATTTGACTCGTTAAAGAAAAATGAAGGAAATCGCCGCTACTTGAAAAAACACCCTTTAGCAATTTTGTTCCTGGCTGTGAGTTTTTGGTCTATGCAGGCTTCAAATCGTCTTGTAATTCCCTCATAATGAAGTACAGAACCACTAAAACCTGATAATTTGAAACGATGATATGAGAGTTTGAATTTAGAACTATTAATCAACGTCCCCCGCTCTTATTATTGGAGTTATAAAATTATGTGTCGAATAAGAAAGTTTCAGAATAACATAATCTTATTAATAGTAAGTTAAAACATGCGACTTAATCAGTGACTTTGTATAGATTTGTCGATTTTGAGGAACTGCCGTCCTTACTACGCCCCCTTACGGCGATTTCACAAAGCCAAAAATATTTTCCAGAGATTTCTCAAAGACACTTTAGCAGTAGATCTTTCTGTGCGAAGTTCTTAGTTGTCCTCCTTGTCCTACTTACCAGTATACGGCCGCTGTCCATTGAAAGCCAGACAGGCTGTGTGTACAAAGGATCTTCCACCTCCTCGGCGTAAGCAAAATTACGCCTTTTAAAGAATATATACAGTGGGTCAAAAAAGTATTCGTACAACTAATATTTTTAATGAATTCTGTTATGTAGCTGAATTTATTACAATCCAAACTCATTAGAATAAATAATATGGTATTAAAATTTAATCTAAACTATAAAATACTAAACGCATTCCTTCGGCTTCAGTTTACTAAATAAAAACTGATTTTAGAAGGACAAAAAAGTATTCGTACACCTACTTGCTTTCTTTGAGATATTGCTTCCTAAAGAATGCAAACATGTTTATACAAGTTCTTGATGTCGGTTTATACAAACACAAATATGTTTATCACTTTGTTCGAAATTGTATCAGAAATAGTCCGCACGTCCAGGAAAATGGGGCGAAAATCCAAAGAATTAACTGATGTTCGAAAAGATCGAATTGTAACGTTATTTAAGCAAAATTTAAGTTATCGACGCTTTGGGCAGATACTTAAAATCTCTCATACAACTGTCCAGTACATTGTTTCAAAATTCAAAAAGACTCGACAGATAATATTAAGCGTGGTGGTCGTCCAAAGGAACTAACCGCACGAGAAACCCGCAGTGTCCTTAAACTTGTGAAAAAAACCTATGAGAGGAGGGAGATTGCAAAACACATTGAGACAGATTTTGGCAAAACCGTCTGTGCTCAAACTGTGAGAAATCGACTCCACGAATTTGAGTTCAAAGGAAGAACTGCTCGAAAAAAGTCGTTCATAAGTGAAATCAATAGAAAAAAACGTCTAGATTTTGCTAAGACACATGCAAATAAGCCTTTATCGTTTTGGGACAACGTAATAATCTCAGACGAAAGCAAATTTAATATATTCGGGTCAGATGGAAGGAATTTTGTGTGGCGAAAACCCAATAAAGAATTAGATCCAAAGAATCTTATTCCAACTATCAAACATGGAGGAGATGGCGTCCTAGTGTGGGGATGCATGAGTGCTGCGGGAGTTGGCGAACTTGTCGTCATCGATGGTATCATGAATGCTGCGGGAGTTGGCGAACTTGTCGTCATCGATGGTATCATGAATGCTGCGGGAGTTGGCGAACTTGTCGTCATCGATGGTATCATGAATGCTGCGGGAGTTGACGAACTTGTCGTCATCGATGGTATGAATGCTGCGAAGTTTGTGGAGATACTCCGAGACAATTTGAACCGAAGTGCAACCAAATTGGGAATACGAGATTCATATTTGTTTCAACAGGACAATGATCCCAAACACTGCCAGAGTAACCAAGGAATGGTTGTTGTATAATGCACGACAGTTACTTCCTACTCCTCCCCAGTCACCGGACGTAAACCCAATCAAAAATTTGTGGGTTTATTTGGAATCACAATTAAAGAGGGATGAAATTCGATCTCGTCCACAGTTAATCACGAAACTACAAGAATTTTGGCAACAAATTAGCCCTGAAGTGACCCGAAAATTAGCTGAATCAATGACCAGAAGATTCCAGGCAATTGTGAATGCAAAGGGAATGCATACAAAGTATTGGTCTTTTCACTCTTTTCAAATATGACATGCGATACGGTGTACGAATACTTTTCCTTGTTACCTAATTAAAAATGTTTGTTATATGATATTATATTAGTATGTAAAAGGAAATTTACATTAAACAATAATTATATTTAAAACTGCAGATAAGCATTGTGTACGAATACTTTTTTGACCCA
This sequence comes from Euwallacea fornicatus, assembly GCF_040115645.1. NCBI lineage: Eukaryota > Metazoa > Arthropoda > Insecta > Coleoptera > Curculionidae > Euwallacea > Euwallacea fornicatus. The sequence goes on along the minus strand of NC_089567.1, from coordinate 2,350,840 downwards.
CTGTATGTATTAGTCTGATATAGGAATCCTGTTCCACTTACAATTAACCAGAACGTACACTTGTCTTCGATGGAAATATGATTATTTTAGCCGTCTGCACTATTTTTACTCAATAATATTCGAAAGAAACATTTATGATACAACGTAATATTTAACAATCAAAAACCGATTGTCAGGTCAAAGTTCGATGTTGCAAAACGATCAAATTGCTTTTTACTTGAAAGACACTCCTAAAAATCATGTTGCTTACAGCGAATATTTAAGGCATTTAGTGCACAAGCTTTGGATTCTTATCAACAAATTCCCAGTTAAATCTATGCAAAAAACGGTAAGCGACAGTTAAACAACGGGAGACTGCAACTTTGTCGTCGCTAGCGAAGAGTCCATCATCGATGTCGAATAGGCCTCGCGTGTTCTGCGAATTCCTTATTGTGCCTTGATGATAAAATATTGCGAACTTGGAAAATTCAAGAATGACTGGTCAGAAGCAAATATCTCTAGAAAGGCAACATGAAGCTAAAATGAGGACCATCGCGTCTCCTCGCTGACTAGCAAACAAGACATGAACACGTTAGAATCAGTCCAAGTTAAATGTACACTCACTTTAACATAAAATGCACCACCCAGTAATACTAGTAATTAAGTCTTGTAATTTGGCAAAATAATGCTTCATAATGGAGTATCAAATGATCAGACTTTCAGTAAAAAAGAAAGAATGCTTGTGGTTTTTTTGTCATTGATCTTTTAGATTTTTTATTAAATTGTAAATAAATAAAGTAATATTTACATGGAAATATCAGTTTATTTTGTTGTTGAACTGTGAACAAGACATCTCAAGATGCCCCCAGTGAGACAGCGTCGAAATTTTTCCCACGTTTCGGATTTCGACAGAGGGCGAATTATCGGCATGAAGGAGGGTGGACTTTCTTTCCGTGAGATTGTCCGAAGAACGAATCAGAACCGCACCACGATTGCGAGAATATGGTCTCCATGGTCTGAAGAAAGGGTTCAGCAACATCGTCCAGCTGGACGTCCTCCTCGTAGCAGCAATTCACGTGAAGATCGACTTCGTAGACGGATGGCCATTGGTGATCGATTTCAAACAACAATTTCTGTTCCAGTAGATTGGGAGCTCTAAATCGTTAGGTGTCGATGGCAACAGTTTACAGAAGAATTTCGTCTTTTGGCCTGCATTCATACCGTCTAAATCTACGACTGCCACTAACCGCCCAACGCCAAGCTTCTAGATTGGCCTGGTGTCGAGATCGAGTTGATTGGAGTCATGAGTGGAACAATATCGTCTTCAGTGACGAATCGTGATTTTGTTTATGGATCAATGATGGTCGTAGAAAAGTCAGACGATACCGAGATGAAAGAAGAAATTTGCAATTTTGTGAAAGGCGCCACACAGCTTTAACACCTGGTGTTATGGTCTGGTGTGCAATATGTGTTGATCGAAGATCTTCTCTTGTGTTCATTCTAACCACCCTAAACGAACGTCGCTACATTAACAATGTTCTGAGGCCAGTATTAGTACTCTTCATGCAAACTTTACCAAATGGCCTTTGCCAACAGGATAATGCAAGACCACATAGTGCGAACATTACTCGACAATACCTGGAAGAAGCACAATTGGAAATACTGCCTTGGCCTGCACGGTCACCGGACCTATCGCCCATCGAACATTTTTGGGACATGATGAGTCGGCGTCTTCGAAATTTACCGAGGCCTCCAAACAATGTGGATGACCTACGACATCATCTTGAGGTGGCATGGAATGAAATACCCCAGAAAGATATTGATCACTTGTTGCAAAGCATGCCGCGAAGGGAACGTGCTTGCATTGCCGTACGAGCCGATGTAGCTCATTATTAATTTTTTTGTTGTATCTTTTTACTGAAAGTCTGATCATTTGATACTCCATTATGAAGCATTATTTTACCAAAGTTACAAGACTTAATTGTTAGTATTACTGGGTGGTGCATTTCATGTGAAAGTGAGTGTAGATATATCAGCTTATCCCAGGATGAAGGTAAGGAAAAATCTGCAAAGAAGCGAAGGAGGGACGAATGCGACAAGGAAGAAGTAGAAGGAGAAGGCTCTGAAGGTACAAAAAAGAAAAGAGAATGTTTGGCGCAAGTCAGCATAGAAGCAGAGAAAAGTAAGATGAGAAAAGTCGCAGAGCTAATCGGATGAATAAACGGGACAAAAACAGGAATTATGGAACTGACGTGATTGGTGAAAATTAACATTCCTAATGATTTTGTTTCGGTGGATGGGAAAAAATACTGAAATCGATTTCTGTATTTTTGTTCCTTTCTTCGATTAAACGTCAGCATGCGGCAACATCTTTTTTCAATAACGAACTAAACATATCCAACGCGGAAAATAATGGTAAAACACAGTTGTTCAGAGAAATAAATAAAGACACGTACGTTGCAATGAACTACTATGGCTAACATAAATATTATGCAACTGTATTAGTCAACTAGGCAAAATATGTTCTCACCAATAACTTAGCTACATCCTACGTATCTCAAAAATGGCTAAAAGATGTTAATTTCAGCAATAACACTCAACAAAACATCACGAAATGTCAAAAACATCGCCGTTCACTATTGCGAAAGTGACCGTGTGCGGATCGGTAGCGATTTGTTGGATCATGATGGACAACCGGATAAACCTTTGTATTTTGATTTTTTTTTTAATGGTTACTGGTCGTGTGAAAAATGGTGTAGAGAGTTTTTTTTAACACACTCACGTTATAATTTTAATATTTCAAGCTCATGCTTTAGCATTGCCTTTCTTGGCTTGGTATGTAATATACCATGCGTGTTCCTCTTAAATTACATCGCAGTCGAGTATCCTACCGAAATAAATGATAATCGAAGAAATCCCTATAAGCCAGGGATTCTTTTTCAGAAAAAGGGCACAATTTTGCAACGTTTGTTTTTTAACTATCACCACATTAACGGTGGTATGCAATAAGGCAACCAAATTGCTATACCCTGTGTATGATTGTTGTTTTTGTTGTGCTCGTCCACGACATCATTTTTCCAACTCTACAACGAGACTCGATTAAGTCAGCTTTAAAAACCGCCACAAATTCGCTTATTCCATCACATAATTGCGGAATTAAATGTTTCGTAATGGGGAGAAACGGCAAACTTACAACTGGTTCTGTTCTTTTTAAATTTGTAAAATGGTCAATAATTGAAATGTCACATTGAAATTTATTAAAATTCAATGTAAAAACGTCCGCAATAAACATTATCGAACTTTTCCCCGTTCGTTTCCAAGATATCTGAAACCCGAAGCTCTATGTATATTTAGGCGTTGCCCCCACTGCAAGCAAGCTGTCATTATACTTTTTTACTTAATGTTCATTGGCTTGCGCACCTGGTTCGGTACTTTGGTTCAATGGTAAAGGTGTCCATTGGATATAATAATATACAGCTAAGTATAATTCACACAATTTGCACCACGTACTTGCAACTTTTTTCTGAACCACCATGTGGGTAATTGCTAGTGACAACAAACAACCATCGGGTCATCAATTTGCACCTATTGTGAACGACAAATTAAAAATGTCCCGCATGTTAGGTAGGTTTGTTTATGGTGGACGATTAACAGTGAGGCCACCCCATTTTTTACGCATTTAATGAATTCATTGCTAAGTGTATTATACCACCATCATCCTATTAACTAATTTTCAACAGAAAATTCGATTTTCTTTACAAATCCATTACTTCGCGTCGAAGGTGTCCCTACGCGGGGGTCGATGTTTTACCGGACCCCCCCTTGTCACCTGGGCGTACGCACGTCGGCGAGGGGGTTCAACCAGGTCTGTCGCGGCGGGGGGCGGGCGCCACTCGTAGGTACACGCCACTGCACAGAAGCCGGTCGCCGGTCCGTTCGCAGGGTCATCGGATACGAAGAGATAGGAAATTGAAGATAGGCCATTCGAGGAATGATCCGCTTTTTCAGACGGTCATCGTAAATAATGCTTGATTAAAGGTGGGTTTATACTGCTAATAAAATAAGAATGGAATTTTGGTCTTTATATAGAGAAATCATTTTTAACTAATGAATAGCAAGTACGCTAATGAGAAATACTATTTTTATATAAATTTGAATCTCGACTAAGAAACTAACACGCCACAAAGTAGTCCGTACAGTGTGTTCAATTCGAAAATAAGATAAATGCAATCGTTTTGGTCTTTCCATCAATTAAAAAAAAAGGCAAAAGATGCTTTTGCCTTCAATAGTTATTTAAGTTAAATTATAAGACCGTAAAGGACGGTTTTGTAGCACGAGCCTAAAAGGAAATAGATTTTAGGGCGAGCCATAGGCGAGTCCTGTTCAAAGCTCATAAGAATGCAGTACGACCGACGTTAACTGTAACATTTAGCAGTCAGGACCGAAAACTTTAAAAATGATTTTACCTCAAGGTAACAGGACAAAATGTACCAAAATACTTGATGGAGCTTTAATCTTAATAATTTTTAGATGGCGGTAACTCGATAGAAAAAAAATTTCAATTTTTTTTTTACAAGAAATGCATTTTTTAAAGTTTTTTAAATGGAATGATTCAAAACAAAATGGCTTACGGGATAATATTCTATAACAGGAATCATGGAATGAGTTGATTCTACAACCAATTTATCGTTCGAGATCGGTAATTTCAGACGTAGTCTTAAGGAAGTGTGTCCTGACAGTCGTAGACTGTCAGGACATTGTTTCTTTACCGATTACAAACTGATGCCGAAAGACCATCGATTTCTATATTCGTATTATTATCATCGTTTCCTATGAATTGCGCACGCGACGGTAAGGAAATACGCAAATTTCGTACGGCTTCCGAACCGTATCCATAGCACTCAATTGCTGAGCTATCTTTGCTTTACTTCATTCAGTTAACTGTTAACAGCACACGGTAAAGTATCACTTTTCGCGCATAATAAACGTAAGATTGATTCTTCTTACACACTTAGTGCCTTACTAGAAGCAAATGAAGTCGGAAAAAATATTGGTGGGCAATTTAACGAACTTTTAGCCGTACGCGTGTGTAAAGAATTTATCACCCTCTAATATTTAATTGGACATAAAGCGGATTTTACATGTATAAATTAATGACGCCAATTAACTAGTTCCAATATTTCTGCATGTATAACGACCAGTAAGAAGTATATTGTACAGGGCCTTCGCGCGAGAATGTACACTTTTCACAACTTTTTTGTATGAAGATTTAGAAGAATGTGCCAAACTTAAAAGTTGAATTTAATTTTCTTAACAATTTTATAGTGATAGAGAAAAAACAGTTTTTGAGATATGACTCAAACTTGCATTTTTTTTAAAATAAAACGTTTCTTAATGAGATTTTTTATTCTGATTTTAAAAATCTAAAGCTTAAAAATATTACCTTTGATAATTTTCACTCAAATGGAGATGAAAAAAAGGGATGAATTTACCGGAAAATACCGTTGAACCCATGCGAATGTTATAGATCAGAAATTCTTAGTTAGCTTCCTTCATTATTAATTTTCATGTAGACCAAGACGTTTGGTTACACATTATTTGCAAAATTTTCCCAATTTCCTTTATCTAGCACGTTATTTTTATGGAACAGAAATTCTTAATTTGGATAAAAACTATTAGTGAGGAATAATATGATTAAGTAATATACAGGGTATTTCAGCGAAACGTGTTCGCCCTGAATATCTTTTCTGTTGTTTGTTCAAAAAACCGCTAAAACATATTAACTTTGATAGGAAGGGGGACATCAATGGATGAAAAAGTGGTTTTTGAAATGTCATCCCTCTATCCCTGGAATTCAATTCTTTAAAATTTTGACGTTGGAAGAGGAGCTGTGTTATACTCTGTTTGACAAGTACTTTTATTCTGAACGTGGCCAAATTTTAATATTTTGTTTCTGTACGTCTGCGTTGTAAAAATTAAACAAAAATAAATTAATGTTTTACATTGTTTGCCATTTTTACCGGTATTTTATTTATTTTTTCGTAAGAAATGCTGAAAATTACCTCCACTGACTTCCATGCACATGATCCTCAAAACATCGTCGCAAATTACATAAGATTTTTGGCGTTATTAACCAGCACTCTTCGACGATTCAAGTAGCATTCAAGCAAGTACCTTCTCGAGGGAATCCGATTCTGTGTCCTAGATTTTGGTCTTCAAACGCCGCCATAAGAAAAAGTCCATGAGAATAAGGTCAGGCGGTCTCGCGGGCCAGTCCATTGCATCTCTTCTGTCAATACCAGGGAATTCGTCGTCTAAAAATTGACGGACAGCAGCAGTGTAGTGTGGAGGCGCTTCATCCTATTGAAAAACTAATTCTTGTTCTAAGAGGCGAAAATTTTGTTCAAGTATTTTAGTTATTCTGGGAGAGATGGCATTTTGTAGCAGTTATAGATCGTTTTCTCCATTTGAGTTTCGAGGAATAAAAAATCGTCCAATAATGTGATCACTCAAAATCCTTGCCTAAACGATCAATTTTTGAGGTTGTTGAGTGTGGATCTCTCGGAACAAATGAAGATTGGTGTCACTCTAGTAATGACAATTATGTCTCTTAACTTTATTATTTAAATAGAACGAACATTCATCATAAAATGTTTATTTTGAAATAAATGTCTGTTTAAACGTAACATGTTACTAAAAGATTGGCAGAATTGTAATCAATGGTTGAAGTCATCTTCATTTAATTCTTGCACTAGTTTTATAACATAAGGATGGAATTTTACTTCTTTTAAAATTCTATTAACAGTAATTTTTGAAATTCACTCACTTGAATACTCACGTTCTGTTGTCCATTTGAGCATGTCCCAGAACCGCGATTTGGACTTCATCACCTCTCATTGATCGGTCAACTTCGTGTTTTTTGTTTTAAATGGAACCGATCTCATTGAACAAATTTAATTGTTAAAAACCAAAAAATAATAATAATTTTTTAGTCTGCCGCGATATCTTCTACACTCCTGTCCACGTCTAAGCATGGATTTAATGAGGTGATTGTTGTCCTTTTGGGGAACTCATTCCAGGCTAACTGGACAATGTGACATAGCGCCATCAAGGTTTGTGGACATGGGGTAAATTATTTGCTGTCATATTGTTAATATTTTATTGCAATTTTTATAGTAAAATAAAAACCTAAAATTTCGTGATAACTACTAAATACATCGGTAAATATGACTGAAAATTTAATCTTTTTTTTGTGTTACCATATACAAATTTGCATTCTAAAATTTGTTTAAATAAAACCATTTCTACGGTGTACTCTCTTTTCTATGTCACGCAGTATACATAAAAGTGGTAGATCATTAAATCAGGATAATGTAAATTGAAGACAGCAGCTACTGCTCTTGCAGAATTGTTGTTTTTATAATATAAACTCATCACCTCGATTTTCTCTTGTAACTTTGATCTTTTATTTAATTTTCTCTTGTGATTTTAATCAAATTAAAATTTAAACAAACCGGAAAGTGATAACTTGCCACGAAGTTCTAAAACCACTAGATGCATAAGAAAATATCAATGAAATTTTCGTTAAAAAAAAAACTAATGTTTATCAATTTTAAATGGAATGTGAGAAAAATCATTATTAATGATACATGTGGGACATCGAGATATTTTAAAAATATTTTTATTACGAGAACATTCATGAGTAAAATCAAGTTATTTGGTTTTTGTTTAGTTTTTATAAACCGACGTTCAAAAATGAAAAATAAATACTTTCTCATGTAGAGAGTAAAATGATCTTTCAAACGAGATATAACGCAGCTCGTCGTCCAATTTGAAATCTTCAGAGGGGTGGTTTTCAGGGGTAAGGGCATAATATTTTGAAAACAACTTTTTCGTCAAACGCCATCCCCCTTTCTATTAAAACTGTTTAGCGGTTTTTTTTAACGAACAAAAGATATTCAAGGTGTATACTTTTGTCTGAGACACCCTGCATGCAAGGTTTCCATTTAACAGCCGCTCGAACTCCTATGAGCTTACTTGTGATTTCATAAAAAAATTCATTAGGGAAATGTATATGAAACTAATGAAGATATAATGACATATAGGGTGTACCATTAAAAAAAAACTCAAATATACTGTTATCTCAAGAAAGCTATGCTCAGGTTCAATATTGTTTTTCGTTTAGCACCTTAAGGCTGTTAAGGAAATTCTGTCCGACTTTTGTATTTAACACATCTTTTTAAGCCTTCAAATCAACTAGTTGGAGAAGGTGTACGTTCTTACGTGAAGAACGTAGTAAGTTACTCTAGCCATCTCCTGAGCAATAATTTACCTTGCAATTTCGTGCGAACTGTCCACTCGCAAAAAGGCAATAAATGTCCCTTCAATGGTGACATTGTCTAACCAACATATCTAGATGTTACATCGTTTATTCATCCTATAAGTGCGTTCTCTTCAATGAAACACTCCTATCTACAAGATGTCGTATCTAAGGTAAAAATGCAGATAGATGACTGCTGTGACGACAGATCGTTTAGGATTGGTTTACTCTCCGCTGCTACGACGCTCTACAGGGTGTATTAGAAACCACCTGTAAACTATACTTATTTGATTTGCTATCGGAACCAATTTAGCCTGCATTCAATTTAAAAACACATTTTATCATCATAATTCGTGAATTCACTAGTTCAAAAGATATCGAGCCTTCATCCGTCTTGCAACGTTTTCATTGGTTTGAGAGAAATTACGTAAGTTCAAAAGTTATGGGGGATTCGTGCTTTCCTTTTTTTTTCAGTTATCTAAACTAAAACAAATATGCCACAAACTATAAGAGGTAACGGTAATAAAGGTTGATTATTTAAATCGGTATCGATTGAAAAGCAGGTTCGCGAACCGATTTTCTGACCTCTCCTGGGCAATGAGTGCCCTATGTCGAACATACCTACGTAAATTATATTTAAATGAGCATATCTCTAAAGCAAATAATTAAGCGTTAAGTCGTTTTAATGAGCGTTCATAAACATTAATCTTCGAGGCCGGTCCGCGGGGCATTAGACAGATGTTGCCGACCTCGCCTTTATCACGGACTCCCAAATTTATTACACGAAGGTTTGCCATTTGAATACAAAATATACAAGTTCCTATTTGCAGGAATCGCTCTTTGAAATTTCCGGTTAATAAAAAGACTACACATGGGGCTACAAACTCGTGGAAATGTACGAAGATCTTCTAAGTCATAAGTGTTACAAGATCCGTTAAGTTAAGGCGGATTCTGCGCAATTTCATCTTCATTTAGAATTCTCATTGGCCCTCCTAATTTCTGATATTTACATTGATTTCAGAGTTTAAAACACCTGAGGTACTCAAACTTTCGTGTAGGTGATTGAATAGGCTATTAGCAATTTATTCCCAATCACGATTATTCAGTGAATGATATCTACACCTACACAATATACACTGCCGGCCAAAAGTTTGGGACGTTAAGAACGTTAAGTTACTTACAAACGTATTAAATTTCCGAGCTACAGTCAGTGCAGAAAGTATTCGTACAGAGCGCAAAATTGTAAAAACGATCGATTTTATGCTATAAAGGACATCTTTACAAGGCAAAAAGAAACATATAGAGGTTCATTTGTATTATTCACAAATATTTTTAAAAGAAATAGTAAGTTTAATAATTTTATTATTTAAATAAATATAGGAAACTACAAAATAATCACGAATTCGGACGCAATAAGTATTCGTACAGATGTCAAAAACAAAATTTAAAGTAACAAATACGACTCTAATAACAGTTTTAGTATTTTGTAGGATAGCCTCTTGACTTTATAATTGCCTCTAACCTTCTGGACATAGAATTAACTAAATTTCTTGTAAAATTTTCCGGAATTTTGTTCCACTCTTCTAAAAGTGCAACTTTTAATCCCTCCCTTGATTGGATTGGGTGGTTTCTAATTTTTTTTTCCAAGTAACTCCAAAGATGTTCGATGGGATTAATATCTGGCGAATGAGGAGGAGTTTTCAAATACTTTGGGGCGTTATAAAGGATCCATAGCCTGGTATTTATAGCAGTGTGCTTAGGATCATTGTCTTGGCTAAAGATATAATTATCCTTAATTCCCATTTTTGTTGCACTTTGTAGAAGGTGGGTTTTTAAAATATGAATATATACCATTTGGTTCATAATACCGTCAATAAAATGAAGAGATCCTACTCCTGAAACGCTCATACAGCCCCAAACCAAAACAGATCCTCCACCATACTTCACTATCGGTAGTAAATTTTCTTTATTAAGCTCAGTTCCTTTTTTCTTCATACCTTAAAATGCCGTTTGTTGCCAAAAACTTCAAATTTACTTTCATCAGTAAATATGACTCGATTCCAGTAAGACAGTGGGGTGGTAAGATGTCTTCTGGCGAATTCTAATCGCTTCTTTCTATTGATCTCATTAATAAAATATTTTTTACGAGCAACTCTGCCTTGATAGCCTTGTTTTTTCAAACAATTCCTCACAATACTAGCAGAAACAAGTTTATTGTTGTATGTCTTTAGTTCTGTAGCAATTTTTTCCGCACTTATTCGAGGTTTCTCTTTAACTTTCCTCGCAATAATGCGTCTTAGATATTCAGTTAATTTTTTTAGACGTCCAACACGAGGTTTATTCTTGAAAGTTCTGCGCTCACAATATCTGTGTATAATCGTTTATACAGGGTGGCCCATTGAAAACGAAACAGAGGCATTTGCGGGTACTTAGAAATGTATATTTGAAAAATGCTCGGACACGTAAACTTTATATTCGAGGGGGACACATTATAAACGTATACTCGCTCCTTTCACTTCAACACCCTAGCCGGGGTGAGTTAAACCCTTAAAATCTTAAATGGAAAGTATGGTCGAGTAGCACCTTGTTTGAAAGGTCTTTCGATTCTCGTTATAATGATACCCTAATTAACTAACTTTTATTCAGTAGTTTTCGAGAAATTTGGAAAAATGTGATTAAATTGCCAACAAGTGGAATGCTCTGTTAAAATCGTAAATTAGGAAACTAACTAAATTATACTCCGTTTCTTCAGCCACGTTCAGGGCGGCGTTTCCCCTTAAGCTTACCTGATATCGTTAGTTATTAAGGTTAAAAAATTTTTTTAATCAATATTAACGTTGAGTAACTTTAACTCCTTTGGTTACACGTCAAACAGTCAACATCTGGCAAATGCCTTTTTTAACATTCTGAGAAAATTTTAATGTTTATCGCAGTTTTTCGATTACCAACTTTGTCATCTTTTTTGGAAAAAGCTATTAAGTTTTCCTCCCCTCTTGTGAGGAACGTTCCTGTTCAAAATGATGTTCTTAATCATTGGCTAAATATGCCAAAATTATTTCCCTAACGCTCTTTGCACCACTTAAATGCCATTTATTAACAAGTGATTAATAACAGTCTCCCCTCAAAAGTAATTGATCTTAGCAATTTGAGCTGATTCGGTTTCCCATCATCTGCAAAGGGAGGAGATGGTGGGGAATCATTAAAAATACGCGCGGTACGAGCCCAAAGATGAGGTCTTATGGGGTATTATATATGCCATTTGGTTCGCCATAATTCACTCAGTATGAACGGCGAGGACTATTTATAAGAGTGTTGTAACAAAGAGGTCGCGGGAGGGAATAATTTAATGGCGATCAGAAGAACAAACAAGCCGCGCGTGTAAAACATGGGCTTTGAAAATCAATCAGCAATAACTCGATACTCGCTCGGGCCATGGCCGGTCAACACGCAGATGGGCACTCACTCGGTAATTAATATCGTTCTATGATCTAAAAAATTTTGAGATTGTAATACGACTTTGTGTTTAACTTTCTACTGAATATGGGTATGGGTAGTGGTACGTCCGTACGTAAAGTTTGTTTCAGAAATCTTGTCAAAATGGGTTTTATTAGACGTTTTTGAAATTAATATTGTTTTCCGGTTGTCACAACAATATAATCATCTCAGTGATTATGTAGAAGTCCATATACTTCTGCTCCATGTGTTCGTTCAGGTTAGTTCGAATTTTGACGTTTTTAATTTGTGCTTATTTGACAACTAATCAATTTATTAAAAATACCTTAAAAAGCATTCGTTCAGACACTCTTTAGCCACAAATGAAAAATCATTTGAAAAAATTCATTAAAAAAAATTCGTTTTTAGCGTGAATTTTTTTTCATTATTTTAAGTAGGATAGGGAAATCTTGGGCTGTCGGTGGTAGGCAATATAAGAAAAAAGCTTATAAACTAATAAGTTTCCGATTTTTTTTATCTTCATTATATTTCGCACAAAAAGGCGATCCCAAGAGCAGCCCCCCGTTAGGATTAAACTTTAAGATTTTTATCCTTCTTTTTAACAAAAACAACACGTATGCACATGTCTATTAATATAATGTAATCTGAGACTTCTTCCCCTTTTGTTTAGTACAACGAATCTTTTTTAAAAATTGTATTCTTTCGTTTATTTTTGGTTCCTATTGTTTTAAACTGCAATATGGAGACCGATGTGCCGCAAAAATTTGTGAAATATGACGATATTCAGGCAAATTCAGGGTGAATTTTGGGGATTTTTTTAGAGATAAACTATCTAAAGTTTTTCAAAGATATGAGGACAAACAGATATATAATTTTTTTGATGTAAGGAAAAATTTCGACATTTTTTTACTAATTTTGACAGACATGTAAAACGCAATTCACGAGAATAAACACAGCAAACTAACATTTTATGCCGAAGATATACTCTCCTGGGTAAGTTTAGTTTCAAAAAACTCAAATTACTCCAGTTTTATATCAACTGGAGTAGTATGAATGCACCAAACTACTCCAAGTTATGCTGTTTTTCAGCTCTAATCTAAATTGTTATAGCTCTAACGCAATGAAAAAGGTGAATTTATAATCCTAGTAGAATAAAGTACACGTATTTATTGTGGAACTCACAATAACGAAATATCAACTGACGGTCTTAAAGCTCTTTTAGTAGCTGATTAAAGTATTTCCTAGATATTTAAATTTTATTGACTTAAGAGTTAAATTATTAGCAAATCAACAACAACCAATTAAAGAGTCGTATGTTATACGTGCGTTGTGTGGCTTTATTTATCTTCAAGCTTGGTCGGCCATAAACGGATTCGTCTCATAAAACTTTACATTACATACTTATTACATAAATAGCTACGACGTGGGAAAAAATCGGACATATAATTTCTTTGCTATAATGCGAATACAAAATACGTATTACATTCCTGTCTTAGCATAAACACTTTTACTGCTTTTACGTCTGTAATGGTTATTGACTTGGTCTATAAGAATATGATTTCAATTACACTAATGCGTAAGACGTTCAACATATTGCTAAAAAACGGTTCCGTCAAATACGAAAATATATAATATACAGAAAATTTCCAAGTGTATTAATGTCTTAAAATGTTAAGACAATAATGGTCAGTGGTGATTTCAATTAGATTTTGGGATAGTTTACTGGGACGTGCTATTCTAAGAACTGCTTTTTCACAGATTTTCACGACAATTTGTAAAATATAATCGTGCGTAGGTATATTCTTCAGGAGCGTCCGCAAATTTCATATTAATACCTCAGAAACTGGAGGAGCTAAGACAACATACGTATCTCGATAATCCAATCGTTTCTTTTCAACACTTAGACCTCTTATGTTCACAGCAATTACATTTTTTTACCTGCAATTTATTGCAGCGAATTTTTTTACAAAAGAAACTTTTGAGTTGGTTTTGCTGTTTGCAAAGGTTCTTCGTTTTATTTCTGCGATAAAAAAACAGTTTTTCTTTATTAAAAGCTACAAAGCAAACAACATAAACAAATAGACGTTACTAGGCGATGCTATACTGAATAACGAAATCTAAGATGTTTGCAATACATCGTTGTAGTCCTGAAAGTTGCTAGAAGACACCAGAAGGTGACAAATTTGGTCCCGGTGTCGTAAGCCCCAAGGGGAAGGAGAGGATTACAGCAGCTATTTCATTTTTTAAACGAAATTTTTACGTGTCGTGCTAACATAGTTGCTGTAATATTTAAAGAATTTGCAAACTATAAGTAGCATGTATACTGGCGAAAATGATTTATGTAGTTTGTCCTGCAAGGGATAATTTACCAAAACCACCGGATTCATGTGGACAAAATACGGTAATTGAACCCGCAACGTTTCTTACTTGAAAAGTTGACTGTTGAAGACGTACAATGCGTCAAAATTACCATGAAACAAATACTTTTATATTTATTTTATATCAAATATTAATTTTTTTAAATAAACTATCACTATATAAAAAAAAAACGGCCAATTTGGTGTAATATTTACTTACCGCTTGCAGCTTAGTATATCACATGCAGCTACATAAATGAATTAGAATTTCACTATGTACAAGTACCGACGATTTCTCATCGGGTTACCATATTTACTTCTATTCGTTCAAAATCCTCATCGGTGTACAGTTATTGAATGTTTTACGATGAAAATGTAGTCAAAAACATTTACGTGATTTTTCATGAGCCATCGCAGGACACACACATGCATATTTTCTTGTCCAATTAAAGTCAAAACGCTATTTTATACATAAATTTGCTTATTAAACTTCTCGGAAACGTTGAAAGTCTCGATGAAAACCTTTGGAATCGACAAACAAATTTCACAATAAAAATAATTACCACGGTGACAAACACTTAAGCCAGCCAGATATAAGATTATTTCATTCCTGAAGGTTTCATTAAACCTATAAATGCAACCCACCTTAACGGCTAAGAAAACGTATGAAGATTTCATAGCTGAGTACTCCACTACCTTCCGCCTGCACTTCTTATACAGTGTGGTTTTTTAGTGGGAAACCCGAACTAAACCTGAACTACTGTAAATGGTACACTTTTATTTAAAACATGATTTCCGTCGAATTGCTTGATATATTTGAATGAAATTTGGTAAGTCTTGGAAGCTACACGAGCGCGTATCTTTCGATAAATAAATATTTTCAATTCTATCAGTGATCCTGCAAACAATCAGGTCATTAAATATTAACATGTACAGGGTGAGTCGGGAGGATCGTGCCAAACTTCAGGAGCGTGTTGTGCATGAAAAATAAATGTAAAAAAACTCGA
Organism: Euwallacea fornicatus; assembly: GCF_040115645.1. Taxonomy (NCBI): domain Eukaryota; kingdom Metazoa; phylum Arthropoda; class Insecta; order Coleoptera; family Curculionidae; genus Euwallacea; species Euwallacea fornicatus. The sequence goes on along the minus strand of NC_089567.1, from coordinate 2,335,724 downwards.
ATGTTGTTATCCGATTTTCCTTTGTTTACAAGTTATAGCGTAAATAAAATTAAAACATAAAATTTAAAAAAATTATAAATTTCATAAGAAATTCCATAAATTAACGTTTGGATATCATAGTAAATGTTCAAAAATATTGCCATTAACTTCTAAACATTTTCGGCTTCGTCTATGAAGAGCATTCGTTGCGCTCCTGATCGTTTCATGTCTTTCTTTAATGGCAGCTGCAGCATTTCTAATGCGTCGAATTAGTGCATCTTGAGTGTCCACATTTACTATGGACACTTCAGTTTTAAACCAACCCCACAAACAATAGTCTAGTGGTGTCAGATCTGGAGACCTTGGAGGCCAACTAATAGGGCCACCACGACCAACCCAACGTCCAGGAAACGTTTCGTCTAAATGTTGCTTAACCTTTATGTTTTAATTTTATTTACGCTATAACTTGTAAACAAACGAAAATGGGATAACAACATTTGAGTTTTTTTACATTTATTTTTCATGTACAACGCGCTCCTGAAGTTTGGCACGATCCTTCCGATTCACCCTGTACATATATATATATTACGCCACCAATTTTTCAAAAAACTAAAAATGTTTTTGTAGTTCTTAGATTAGTTTTGAAGAAGTAAGCTCTTTCTGAGTTTTTTTCGCTTTCGTGCAAAAAAATTACAAACGTTTCAATATATGCCACTAACTTGCCCTAAATAAAAGATTTTTATTCTACATTTGACAATTTTACTGAGAAGTTATACTGCATTAAAAACATTACTATAGCAAGATGTTTTCAAACAATCCTATAGATTTACTGAGAACTAAAGTTAAAAGATATACTATTTTTTCGTATTAGACTAGCATGTTTCTTGGTAAAACTGCATACTTCCGTTTGATTTGATATTTTTAAAAAGCGACAAAAGGAAGATTTATGCATTTTTTTTAACATTATTTCCTGCTAGAATGAAATCCCCAATTCAGATATTACTCTGTATTACAATGAAAATGTCAAAGAAATCAAATCAAAATTTAATTGACATCATTCGGTTAAAAGTTAGTGTTTTACTCGGTGAACTGAATGCAAATTTACTACCTTAGCTTCCCAATAAATTAGCTTCTTTCTTGCCATGTTAAACAACTAACTATGTGTTTTCACTACCGTCAAAATATGAATCATATTGTTTATCAACGTCTGTCTAAATCCACGCGTTTTTTACTATTACATTTTCCTTACGTTCTTTATGGCGGAGATATCGAAATCAAAGTTTTAAATTTATGATATTTTATACCAAACTACCAACAGTTAAAAAAAAATCTTTGCGTGAAAACTTTTTGGTGATTTTGATCGAATTTTTTGCCTGATTACTCCTTCAAAAAACTCTCTATTTAGGTTTTTTCAGTAACCATTGGAACTTGCATTTCAGCGGGTTTTCAAGAATTAGCCGTTTGCGGAAAACACACCCGATACCAAAAAGAAAACGTATCTTGATTAATTTTAATGAATTATATTAAGTTTTATTAACATAATATACAAAAATACGATACATAATCTAGAATACGTATTAAAGCAGTCTATTCTAGAACATCACAGTCAAGTTGATACAATTTCTATAAATAATATTAATACAATCTGCTGGCAAATAACTTTCATTCCACAACAATTTTACATAAATAAATTACCCCTAATTCATAAGCAATATACTGAAATTACGCATACTTACTTTAGGACATACAAATTTTTGACCTATTTGCTACAATTTTTCAAAGCACCTTGAATTGGTCAACATTTCTCTGGTCAACCTCCACACTTGCTTGGCAGCATTTTCCAAAGCACTAGGAGATTTCCCCTTGAAAAGGTCCAAATTGGGCAAAAAATAATGGGGGCAACGTCTGCACTGTAAGCAGGATATAAGCTGTAGGAAAATACCATTTATGCGATCAGCTATACACGCCTCATCCCACTCAGTTTCTCTAGGATGCTTTTCGCACTCGTAAAGCAGCAACGTCTTCATGTGATAGCCGGTTACGGGATTCCCTGGTAAATCTAGATGTCGATCTCTCAAGGTTTTTAGTATGCTCAAACACCTTCGACGACATCCTCCTTGCAAAAGACGATTTTCCGCTTCTAGGAAAGACAGTACCCAAGCATCACCTTCCATAGCCGATTGTTTGCCTTGTAATGCTATGCACTCCTTAGACAATAAGTCGAAACCTTCAGTTTTCACTTCGACGACGAGGTTCGGATGTGGCCAAGGAATTTGAGGTAGTGGCCAATGAGCTGCTGATCTAGGCCACAATCCTGTGCATTTGAAAGCGGGAGTGATTTGCACAATATACCTCTCTCTAATGCGCAGTTTCACTTCCGTAGTGTCAGCAATCATTTTTACGGAGTCTCTGTAGGAACATTTATCACAAGCTTGGGCTACTAAAGTCTGGAACCTGGACCGCATTTTCCGGGCGGAAAGGTACCCTGAGGCGGTAATGAACTCCACCCACAAAGACATGGAGCGCTTGCGGCCGTCGCTTAGTTTAAGTACCGCGCAACCGGGCAAAGTACCATCGTCCACGAAATTTAAGACACCCATTTGGTTTAGGTAGATCACCACTTCGAATTCCGTGGGAGAGATCACTTCCAAGCCATCGAACCGCCCGTTGTAATCAGTGAGGGAGGAGATGAATCTCGGTTCCTGCACTTCTACCTCCTTGAGCACGTCCTGCACTACCCGGCACACTTCGTGAATCGTTTTGGCAGAAGTCAGTTTCCTCGCTTGCACCTTTTCAGTGTAATATTTGTTAAGTTGATACACCATTTTGGATTGGGCCGCTAGCATATCCGGCGGCACGAGCATATTGGCAGCTAGGGGGCTACTAGAGCCTCGTCTTTCAGCCGGAGCCACGATGACAACGATTAATAATTTCCCTTTTAATGAATTTCGTAAAGAAGGAGGGGGGAAGTTACAATGTTAATTTTCTCCCCCTACACTAAATTGCACAAAGTACACATACATACACTGAAATATAGCGAACTGTATCAAGGCGAAGCGAGAAACCCACGAAGCGACGGCATATACTGTACACTGCGCGGACCGCATCATCGTCCTGGTTTGGGTGAGGAGGTCCCCTCCTCCCAGTGGGCCGACGCTGCGATGCGGAGGATCCGCCCCTGACGACCAATGGTCGTAAGCTGTGCGCAATAGTCATTATTCGAGAAAGGGCTTGGCCGTCATTGTTGATGAGGGAAACGAAGGCTTGATCTGTTTAGGTGCCCAGGCCCCGAAATTTTTCTAGATTAGGGCTTAACGTGAGGGTCTTATACATGAGGGCGAAGAGGGTAAAGACGTTGCTGGTTATTTTTCTTTTCGCCTGATTTTTATTTATCGACTTGGAAAATTACGAATTTTACGCAACTGGGGCCTAAGGGATATTTAGTTTCATATACAAAGTATTTCCTTAAAATTTGAAACAGATACGTGCCTTAAAATTGTGTAGTAAATACGACAGTATACACAGGTCCTTAATCGAATCGCGTTTAAATTTGAAGTGCGCACATCTTTGTCCCGTTTTTACGTTGTTTGTAGCTAAACAGATATAATCAATTAAAGAGATGCAAGTGTTCAATACGACAAAAGTGACAAAATATAGCATTTCCTAATGAGTTTGGTACGTGATTTTCCCATATAACTAGAAAAAAAGTAGAAATTTGTACTTATAAAAATTGCGTTTCGTTTGTGTAGTACTACAGCAATCACTGTCGAATTGTGCCCATTTATTATCTGAGTTGCAAAATGAAGGTACCGAATTTTACTTCATAATTAATTACGAAATGAAATCAGACAAGTCACCAGTTTCTATTTTTAAAAATTTGGCGTGGATTTGCGAAATTAAAAAATATATATTGTTTTACCTCTTGCTATCTCAGAGATATTTGTAGAATTTTAGGAGGTCGTTTTGTTCTTGGCCTGGATTTGGGAATATATCTACCCCAAAATTTTTCGCGTGTTAAAGTTTTAATCACATGTCAGTTGCTGTCTAAAAAGCTGTGAAACTTCGCAAATCATAATTTGGCGTTACTAACTGCACGCTTATAAAGCAATTTATTAAAAAAATATACAAAAAGACCTATAGAAATCAATTTATCTTCTTAAAGTTTCTATCATTTTGCACCGTATGTTAAAAATTAGTGTGTTATGTTGAAGTGATATGTGAAAGTTGGCTTTTTATCACCGTGCCCTAACCGCCCTCATTTGTGACCTGAGCATTTTACCTCAAATGTTCAGTAAAAATGTTTTAGTGCGGGCAAATTAATGTGGCATGTGTATGTAAATGCCAAAAGTGTTTGTTTATACTTGACATTGACATGCGTGTAGTAAAACTTTTTACGACACCTGTGCATGTAACGAATAACCACTATTAATACTATCAACGCATTCGCCATCTCCATCTTAATGTATTCCTTTGAAGTAGTGAAAAGGTTTACCGCAAAATCTATAAACACAGACATATCAACAAAAGGAGGTAAAAGAGGTAAAATTAAATTGGGAGTTATGTATTCAAGGATTGACGTTAAAGAGGGCCGATGGAGGCCGAAGATTTATTGCCTACATGAACTCTACGACAAACTAATAAAATCATGGATTTTATTAGTTTCCCGTATTCTTCATTACGTCTTTTCACAAGGCTGTATGTGCTATGGATACTCCGTTAGGCTTAACCCAACATAGAATACTTAGAACTGGAAATAGGGCAGATATAAGAAAAAATAGGTGGCATGAAAGTTGCATGGAAGGCATTATAACTTCGTGAATCAGGACCAGACGGCTAAATCAAGAACATACACATTTCTGCAAGATGGGTAGCTATACCCTGAAACAGAGGGGTTTATAGTTGCAGTATAAGATCCGTATCATTCCTATTTGCCTATTTACCAAAATTGGAATTAGAGAACAAATAGAGTCAGTTACAATGTGATCTAAGTGTTCATATAAATCAGACAACCATCCACCACAGTTCCTACATTGTATGCCACAACAAAATAGCGAAGACCACTTACTTGATTGATATAACAGTTTTATAAGATAATTTTTTTTAAATATACAAAAAAAGTAAATATCAGGAACCGACATCAAAAACAGAGAGATTAGAAAAATAAAAAAATGTGTGGGTTTTGTTCTTCATAATGTCAGCAATGGGCGTCACTCTGCACACGCTGATTAAACATCCAGAAGAACTTGAAGTACGACGGGATGCATTTCACGGCCCAAAAGAGCTTGCTGACGTCTAACATCGGAGATCATTTCTCAATTAAAAAAGTCATTCCGGAAAATTAGGCTATTTCTGTTTTTTTTTGGAGGAAAAATCAGCGAATGGAACATCAAACTTTAAATGCTAAGTGCTACCTCCATATAATAATAATAATATATAATAATGTTGACAATGATGGTAATGATAATCGTAATGAGAACAATAGTGATGACGCTTGTAATGATGATGGTAATATTAATAATAATAATTCAAGTGGCACCGAGGTTTCTACTAGTTGCTTTGTGTTGTGTCCTCCACCCGGAACAAATTTAATCGGAATCGCCCGTTTTGTGAAGGGTAACAACAGTTGCCCCTACAGAAAACACACCGCTCACAAAAAGGTGCATTGGTTTGCTCAACCGACATGCAGATAGAGCAACATCTGACAACGCTAAACAAGCCCGAGTAGGAATATCGTCATATCAGAACGTGTCCTTATTGTCCATAAGGCCAAAGCAATTTCTGAACTTACCTTCCTGAGATATCCCAGGGAGGAAGAAAAAATGACACCCCACGACAAATTCCAACGAACATTGCAGAACAGCTGACCCTCAAAATGTTCAGGGTTTAGAGTAAGTGTCCCAACAATCACCTCATGATTCAGGACACCCACGCCTGTACTTAGCATACCGGAGCAATATTAGAACGTACGTGGTCTATTATCGAGAGTTTGCACAGTAAGATCGAAAGAGGCTCAAATGCTCTCCAAGCCGGAACAGGCAACAGAAGATTTAAGGGAGCTAATATTGGAGGCAATAAATGTGACACATTTCGTGTCTGGTGTCTATTGGCTGTTCTAAGACCTGAGGATCATGAGTATTTTTCATAAACGTGTGGTGTATATATAATTTTTTCCACTAATATTGCAGGTTTAAAAAACGCGCAATAAATTTACCTAAATTAAACATAGATTAAGTCGGAAACAGAATAAGTAAACGCGTCTTAATTTATAACATTAATGGTGCCGTTTCATTGGATATTCGTTACTATGGCAGCCATAAGTAAGTAGCAATGAAGATGACGAGAACAATGTAGCCGATTTCTTCATCACCTCGTTGGGTAAATTATGGGATATACATCAACTTGTTATGAGTAATAATGTCTTTTAAAGTAAGGAGTGGAAAACGGATTGTTTCCGAGCGGCCTTAAACCGTAACATTATTTACCCCAGAACACACACGTTAATTGCTTCTCTAACGCCCGGGAGTAGAGGTAGTTTCATAAATTCACAATTGGTGTCGTGGTAGTTCGGTGTCAAATGTCAATTGTTAGATCGCGGTGCTACAGTATCGTAGCGCTTAAAATCAAGAAACCTGAGGCAATGGTAATCTCTGGAGGTAAAACTTCGAAGTTCCAAGAGGTGTCAAAAGCGAGTGACGTCTCAATGTTCTTGACTAAACTGAATTCGTGAAAAGACTATGGTAGTTCCAATACAATACTTTCACTCACGGTAACGTAAACGTGACATTAGTTTCATGGTCAGTAATCTAGCAAGAGGAGAGCACCATTTTCTATTTTCAAATTTCAAATTCAAAAACAGACAATCATATTTCAATACTGATGGCTAAAGAAATTGACTCGAAATGGTATTTTACAAATGTTTAATAATTTAACATCACATTTAACAAGTCGTCACAATGATTAGATTTTACCGAAAAACAAACAATAAAAGATATGACTATTAATTTATTTGTCACTATTCACATGGCTATGATAGACGTTTTATTATTTTACAAAAAGTATAACATTTTAAGCTCCACTTCAAAACTATATGAAAACAAATTTTTATTTTATAAAAAAATCTTTCCCTTCAACAATAGTAATCACACCATAACAAATTAAATCCTAATAAATGCTCAATCAGTCTCTAAAATAGGAAACATATGGCACAAAACGTTCACTCTTATCTTACAAATATTTGGCCTATGTAATTTTAAAGCATTCACAGCTAAAGTCCATTTGAAGACTCTGGTAGAACCGAATATAGCTAAACCCATTGAGGATGATACTGAACCCTATAGTTTCTCTAAACACCGACTATTTGTGAGCAACTCTCTGGTAAGTCGCCACACCTGTTTGGCTGCGTTCTCCAAAGCACTAGGAGATTTCCCCTTGAACAAGTCCAGATTTGGTATAAAGTAGTGCGGGCATCTTCGACATTGCAAACAGGATATCAGCTGCAGGTATATACCGTTAATTCTATCTCCTATGCACGACTCATCCCACTCGCTTTCTCTTGGATGTTTCTCACATTCGTACAACAAAAGAGTCTTCAAGTGATAGCTCGTAACGGGGTTTCCGGGAAGATCCAAATGTCGGTCCCGTAGAGTTTTTAAAATACTCAGACACCTCCTGCGGCAACCTCCCTGGAGAAGCCTGTTCTCGGCTTCCAAGAAGGAAAGCACCCAAGCGTCTCCTTCCATAGCAGATTGCTTTCCTTGAGCGGCGATGCTTTCTTTGCTTAACAGGTCGAAGCCTTCTGTTTTGACTTCAGCCACAAGACTAGGATGCGGCCAAGGAATGTGGGGTAATGGCCAGTGGGCAGCTGACCTTGGCCAAACTCCTGAACATTTGAAAGCTGGAGTTATTTGAACTATGTACCTCTCTCTAATGCGCAGCTTTACTTCAGTTGTATCGGCAATCATTTTTACAGAATCTCTATAAGAACATTTATCACAGGCTTGGGCGACTAGAGTTTGGAACCTCGATCTGATCTTTCGGGCTGACAAGTAACCAGAGGCTGTAATGAACTCCACCCAAAGAGACATTGAGCGCTTCCTGCCGTCGCTAAGTTTTAAAACTGCACAACCAGGCAACGTACCGTCGTCAACGAAATTAAACACCCCCATTTGATTTAGATACAGCACCACCTCGAATTCAACCGGGGAAATTACCTCGAGTCCCTCGTACCTCCCGTTACACTCTGTTAAGGAGGATATGAATCTGGGTTCTTGAACCTCAACCTCTTTAAGCACATCTTGCACCACTTTACACACTTCACGGATCGTCTTTGCAATGGTTCCCATTCGAGTTTGAACCCGCTCACCGTAATATTTGTTGACTTGATAGAGCATTTTCGATTGTGCAGCCAGCATGTCAGCCGGGACCAACATGGTTGAGTTTCGCTGTTGCCCGGGTGCCAACTAGACTTGTCAAACAGGTAAAGCCCGTCTTGGGTGGATCCACGAGAGGAGGAACGAGTATGCCCCGCCTCTGTGCGCATTACAATTCTCTCGGAGTTGCGCACTAGAACGCGATATTATCGACTTTGCGTTGTCAGGATCCGCCTTAATGTATAATGTATTGCCATTAGAGAGGTTTGTTTCTGATAGAGCGTATTTACTTTATAAGGAATATAAATTGATAAAAAATTGTTAACTTTTATAAACAATACTTTTCCTTCTGTGTCTTCTCACTAAGTGTAAGATTTGATACACTAACGAGACTCAAGTTATTTAATATACGAAATAATGCCAACGCCATTTTGTAACATAAATCGGTCCAAAATTCCACAGCAACAGGTATCTTAATCACTTTTTTTTTAAGTTGATAATGACAATGCCACCACAGATCTGACGAATGGAAGCTGCAAAACGCATTGTCAGATTGAGTCGAATGCAAAGAAGCATCTGCAGCATGAAGATGTAAACTGTAATACTCACGGATTTGGTTAAATGGAAGAAAAATTGTGCATTTGAGGGAGTAGTTTCACGATACAAGCAAACGAACAAAGTTATTTTTGGTTTTTCAGTTATTTTGGATGACGGATAGTGTGAATTTTCCATTTGAAAAATTCGATATTGTACGCCGTTACTTTTTCTATTGTGTGCTTTTGTATTTACGTCATAATAACGTAGAGGAACCAGATTGCATGTATGAAGAAATTTATATGAGAGGAATTCAGCCAAATTGTGAAGTTTTGGGACGACTCGTCAGAAATCTTAAAAAATATGAATAATTTAAAAAACCGGTAACGAGACTCCAAAACGCTGTAAGGAAGAGTAAGAGCATGTTGTTGCTTCTTTGCTGTTACTCTTGATATGGTTACTGAAAATCCCGATATATCGCTTTGCAAAATTTCCCCTATCACAAGTACTCTAAAATCACGGGCAGGGTTCGTTTTATGTAAACAAAAGTATCATCCCTTTGAAATTAAAATCTGGCACGAACTCCGACACAGCGATGACGAAAGGGAAGAAACATTTGATTGAAAATTGCTTGATCGGAGAAAAAGTCAATCGACAAACTGCGAAATTTTGAGTATAAGAAATGCGCATTACTGGTCTAGGGAAACCCGCAGGATTCCGTATTGCCAACATCGCTTTGAATTTTTTTGAAATCATTGGTTTATAAATCCGTACCTAATAGCAGAAAAGTATGATAAGATAATGTTCGAGACGTGTAATACAGTCAGAAAGAATAACCAAAAATTATGTAAATATGCTAACTACGTATCTGGATTGTCTTTTAATACATCACGCACTTCGTTTCTTCAACTAATAATAATACATTTCGCTAAACAAAAATTTTGCCATTTTTAGATTTTATTTATGCGCTAAAAACGTATATTAACAAATATGCGCGGAATAGCTTAATTGAAAATACCTCAACAACCGTTAAAACTACGAGTTCCTTTGGAAAACCTTTTTTAGTGTAAAACCGTAACCGTTGAGAGCATCACAATCCGGGAAATGGTTGAGTTATCGGCACTGGTAACACACTTAAGTCGTTTTTTGTACCTCGATAAGAAGTAGGTTCGGTCCCCTATAAGCTAGCTTGAAACAGACTTTTAGATGAACTTATCGCACCGAAAATCCCTCGTAGGAGCAATTTAAAGTTTATCTTGCTGTCAGAGAGAATACCTTATGTGGTCTTTCGAAGCACGTGACTATTGCAAATAGAATTTTCTACGCATCTGGTTATTCTCAAATAGTAACAACAATTTTCGCTAATTTAGCAATAAAAACTTTATATATTGTGTATTCTGTAAAGTTGCGAATTTCTCAGTGCAGAGGAGCATTTATCTCCGAGGCAAAAAGACCATCGTGCCTCGGAAGTAAAGGGCAGCCGCTTCAATGCATCAAAAGAAATAAAGACGTTTCAATGGGATAATCCGTCAATACATTCGAGGCTCAGTAACCAAACGACGTGACAATGTCGCCTTTGGTGCTTTTGATGTTCTTTTTGTCGTGGGTTGGTAATAGATCAGGGGGTCTTGCGGGCCGTTTTTACTTTGTTTTGTTTCGCTGTGACTTGCTTGCACCAATATCAGAAAGGTAATTTAACTGAGTGATTTAGGGTTTGAAAGTAGGCATAGATACAGCTTTAGAAAACGGAAACTTAAATATGAACAGGATGTCTCTGTATTAAAGTTGGAAATGCGGTTTTTCATTCAAAAATTCTTTACGTAGAACAAAAGTTTATAATTTATTCGCTCTTTTGGAAGCCATTGAAGGGACCATTTGACACGTGTAATAATAGAGTGGCCCGTTAAAAAACCACACGATGCAGTAAAAAAAGCGTCACGCCAGTGGGCTTTGCGGCAAAAGAACCCGTTTTTACTTACTGCTGGAAAAATAAAATACTGATTAGGTCCCAAAATGCAGAATATTTAAAAACACTGTATCTACGAAATCAAGATAACGACACATTTCCTATCAGCGGGAATTCTCGTTTCATAAAAATCGGTCGCGAAGGCTGAATGCCTTTAAGTTCAATAATAACCTCGATGCATATACGTATACAGGGTGTCCCACAAGTGTTTCATTATAGTTCAGTGGGTAATAGTACATTGAAAAATAATATGACTCCCTATATAAACCATATTCCAATAATGCTCCATTAAGAAGATACAGGGTGTTAAACTTTACTTAAAAAATCTAACTTTTATTGATATATTCAAAACCGTTTGAGATATGTAAGTGAAATTTGGCATGTTTTGAGAGTTAATGTAGACGCATTTATTTATGCAAAAGGGCTATTTTTCGTTTCGCCAGTGACGTGCGTACGGACACCTCTCAGCACATTTTTAAAGAAAAACATGGTGCGCCACTGCTTTTTATCAAAATAAAAATTATTTTTAGAAGTTTAATTTCATTTAGAAGAAAAATGCTCACTTGACTCTTTTTCGTCCGACGTATCGTTTGCCAGTAAAAAATTGAATACCGTCTATATGCACGATATTCTTTAAATGGTTTTAATAATATTAAGTTTGTTTTAAATATTATTTATTTGCTATAACATTATAGAAATTGTTCAAATTGGTGGCCATTTTGTTCAATACATAATTGAGCTCGCCTGTTCATTGATACTCTGATACGTTGAAATATTCCAGGTGTGTTTTAAGTTTAACACCCTGTATCTTCTTAATGAAGCATTACTGGAATATGGTTTATATAGGGAGTCATATTATTTTTCAATGTACTATTACCCACTGAAATATAATGAAACACTTGTGGGACACCCTGTATAATCGTGCAGATAAGTTTAATCGTTTACTAGGTAGGTTTGTCGAATTGATAATCGAACACGTCATTTTGATTAGAAAAATGTAGGCTTAAAATTATTTGGTGGAGATAAACGGAAAGAAATTTGTAATTGTTTTGTTTTATTATTATTAATCGTCGTTATTATTTATTATTATTATTATTATTATCATTATTATTATTATTAGTATTATTATTATTATTATTATTATTATTATTATTATTATTACATATTTTTCCATCCCAAATTCGAAGAAAATTCATTCCGAAATTTTAACCATGCACTTTAATATTTTCTGTTATGTATTCGGCATTTTCAGGTGTCGGGGGTTTAGACTCTTATGATGGTTACGGTGAAGGTCTGCAATCTGCCAAATTCTTAAAAGGGCCAAACAATTACTCCGACTTTTAGTCAGTAGTTTTGTCGAGAATGTCAAAACAGCCTGACACCCGATCATACCCAACGCACCCCAGGTGGGAAGTATTATGCTGTGAGCTCTAACATCACCAATTAAAAGAAATGCAGTCTAATGACGAATTGAAGGGAAATCTGACAACTCTAAAGTACCATAGTTATTTTAATTAATTTTACTATTAGTGACTAAAACTTTACATGAGAAATATGCACAATGTCCCATATACATAAGTAATTTACAGGGTGACTCAATTTTAACCCGCATAACTTTAATAGCATATTAAACGTTCAAGAATAATGTCAGTTTGCAATTTAAACTAACGTCGAATAAAGCTTTCCTTAGCAGATAAAAGAGGTTCGAATTCAATTTTAAAAATGGAAAATATTAAATTTCTTCTCGAAAAGCTAGAGATTCTAGAATATTGGGGATGTTGACGTCTATACCCGACGCATTTGTTTTACTGGGAAGAAATATTTTTTAACTTTTCTAGTGGCGTCTCTACCTCCATATTAGAGAATATTTTCTCAGAAAAACTAGTACGCTACTGTTTTTTTTTAATCAAAATTATTTTTGAACTTCTTGTTCAATTCTGGAGAAATAGTCACTCTCGAGATTTATTCTGACCCACCGTTTCCAAGTAAAAAAATTTAAATAATTTCAATGTAAAGTTTCATTTACTTACATATTAATGTTATTTTGACGTAAAAATATTAGATTTATATTTACTTTAATAAAAAGTGATGAATAATTTTCCATTTATTTCAAAATTGCCAGTAATGTGTTAGTACCATTACGTTCTCATATTAATTTAGGATTTGCATTATTATTATTTTAATTTTTTTACTTGAAAACGGTGGGTTGGTCAGAAAATCTCAAGAGATACATTTTCCCGGAATTGAACGAGGAATTCAAGAATCGTTTTTATTTGTAGAGAAGCCAATAGCGTACTACTTTTTCTGAAAAATTATCCCCTAATGCGGAGGTAGGCACGCCACTGGCTAAGCAAAAGCTAAGAAATATTTTCCCAGTAAAACATGTGCGTCGTTCCAGTCATCAACGCCTTTAAAATTTCATTAAACAGTACCTAACCCCCTTGGAAGAAATTTAATATTTTCGATTTTTTAAATTCAATTTGCACCTACTGCATCTACTAAAGGAAGCTTTATTGGACGTTGATTTATACAGCAAAATGACATGTTTTGACGTCCAATGCATTATTAAAGTTAGGCGGATTAAAACTGAAGCGCTCTGTATATAACCAGAGCCATTATGCGAATCTCATGAAAAATAGCAAATACCGATTTGGTTAAATAAAAAAAAGTAACCAATTGAAGAAAGTTCTACAGAAGTTAATCGTTACTCCCGTCTGTCATTACAAAATCAGTGAAGAGACGCAGCACACGCTTAAGTGTTACGTACCGGCTGTTAAACTTTACAGTTAAATAAATCAAACTTCATTTCATACCCGTTATGAAATGAGACGATGCTATTGTCCAAATAACTAGATATATCAAAATACAGGGCACAGCTAAAATATATTCAAATATGTGTAGTTTTCTTAAAATTTCTTTACCGTACCGCGATATTAGAAAAAATCATGTATGAAACCGTTAGAAAAAGTTATTTTATGTAATTCGTGTCACATTTCCAAACTTCGTTTTGTTCGTCCCGCTAAATTCCTAAATTCGACCCATAAAACCAAACATATCCCCACTTAATGGGTATACCAAGAACTACCTGACCAAGAATAGTGACTGCAAGATTTGCGAATACTACATAGCTTCATTCATAAATTATTACAATGTCAACTGATGTAACACTGTGAAATGTATTAAAATTACAATCTAACCTAAGGCCAAACGTGTTCGTGTATGTAAGTGTACAGGATGTTTCAGAGTTAAAGTGACAAAAGTCTAGAGGAGTTTCCACTTAGGAAAACATAGAAAAGAGTTCATATAAGCATGAATCCGAAAATGCTTCGTTTCCGAGATACAAGGTGTTAAGTTTTTTTTAATGAGTTGTTTTATAAATAGCTTAAAAACGCTTTAGCGGATTTTAATGAAATTTTTATGTTTTGTTAAACCAATTATCAGACATATGCTGGACCAATTAGATTTGATTTAGAATTTTCAGGCGCGTACCTCGCAAGCCGGTCGGTTAATTTTTTCCCAAAAAAAAGTATCACCCTGTAGTTTTTTTGCGGTTTTTATGTAATACTCACACAAATCCACTAAAAATACATTTTTGTCTCATGAGCTTTTTAGCGCCTCACGTGGTTTTCGAGGAAAAATTACAATGCCACACTCGGCACATCTCCAAACTCGATAAGAAAAATTAAAAGCCCTTAGGAATTACTCAAAAATTTGTCGTAGACTGTTCAAGTTATGAAAAAATAAGAAAATTTTTATTTGGAAATTTTAGATCGAATCTAATTGGGTCAGTAGATATCTAACAATAAAGCATTTTTAAGCTATTAATAAGAAACTCAATAAGAGAAAAGTAACCATCTGCATTTCGGAAACAAAGCATTTTCATACGAACTTTTTTCCATATTTTGCTGAGCGAAATTTCCCCTAGGCTTTTGCCATTTCAGCTCTGAAACATCCTATATGTGTATCATACTTCTCAAGTACTATGAGCTGGGGGCTTTTATTTTCTCTCTAGTCGACTAAGTCTACAAATACTTGCTATAACGTATGGCCTTAATTTAGATTCCTGAGTTGGAATTAATGGTTGCTATAAAGACTTTTCATTGGGTAGGTACAGCAGAAGCCTTTCCCGGTCACGCCATGCGATTGCAATCTATACTGTCGCACTTTCACACATTTTACCATTGCAGCAAAATGGAGGAGTCATTAATTTATGAAAATAGCTGCCTGGGAGAAAATTGCACAGATCTAAGTGCTCAATCTAAAGTAAAGACCAAAAAAATATACGCCACTGAAAATAAATAATTAATTCTGCCATCCAAAAAAAAAAAAAAGTGATATAACGAGCAAACTTGCAAGTATGCAACCCATCGATCAGTCGGTTGGTGACAATTTCACGATTCTTGGGAAACGGCGACGTTCTTGTATCATGATGGGATGAAACCTTCATCGGGAAGTTACTCAGGTAGAGAACAGACTGGTTAACGGGTTATACAGTGTCTTAAAAGTCCCAGAATGGTCAAATATTTCAGAAACGGCTTAAGTAAAAATTACCAAATTGTTTATACGGCGTTCCGGCTCTTCGAAACCATAATCGATTTTTTTGTCTATCTTTTTTTTTAACCTCTTTGAAACACAAAATCATCAGTTTTTTCTGTTGTATATTTTCAACCTCTTTGATTTTCTGCATAAAAGCATTTAAGCTGATGGTTCTTTTTTGGAAAAAAAACTTATATTTTTATAAGCTATACATGTTAAAAGGATTAAAAAATTCACTCATTTATTCCATAAGTTGCTTTGGATTGATAGTTCAAATTCACATGTGATTTTCTGTTTAATTTCTTCTAACGGCTGCTTTATTTTGTGATTGTTTCATCAGTTTTATTGTCTGTTTGGTAATAACAAACAATATTCTCTTTTTTTCACGATCCGAAAAAGGTGCACAGAACTTGAATACCTTATACAGGGTGGTCCAATAAGAGCGCCTCGGACGATAACGGCTTTATTAATGGTTTTGATGAAAAATTGTTTTTACACTTATATGCACGGCCTTGTAGGGCACATTTTAAAAATATTGTCATTTATACGGGGTGCACAAAAGAAAGATACAATGGAAACTTACGTTTTTTTTTTAAATCTAACACCTTATATTTTTTCAAATATTTGATATTAGAAGAAGAAAATAGTAGAAGTTTGTATAACACTTAATAAGCCTAAAACAAATACTTCTTGAGCAAATTAAAGAAACGCAAAAATGCAAGGGTCAAGCAAAACATTTTTTTCTACAGGAAATGAACGAATTAATTATCGTTTTTTGACCGCTACGTCTTAGCAACAGATACTTCTTCAAGTTGAAAATAGTTCTCTTGAAATTTTATATACAGGGTGAGCAAAAATATTGATTACATCTTACTCACTTACTATTTAGAATATCTTGCTTATTTCAAATGGAACGTATACCTTTTTATGTATTCATTGGTATCACTATTTAATACCCTTTCAAGTGATACCAATATGTCCTATTCCTATCTTTAACCGTTTCTGGTAAAATAAGGTTTTATTTTATTTTAAATAACAATAAGTACTGTCAGGGTATACCTTGGATTCGTTTCCATGGTTACAAAACGAAACCATCAGACTAATAATTCTTCTAAAAATCAGTATGTTTTTGATGTTAGTTTGTGAATTAAAAATTACAAATTATTCTTTACAAGAGAAAGATGACTTGATACTTATAATTGGGGAATGTGATGAAAATAGTTTCTTAGCTTCAAGGGTTTTCGCTCGCCCTGTATATAAAATTTCAAGAGAACTATTTTCAACTTGAAGAAGTATCTGTTGTTAAGACGTACCGGTTAAAAAACGATAATTCATTCATTCATTTTACGTAGAAAAAAACTTTTTCCTTGACCGTTGCATTTTTGCATTTTTTTAATTTGCTCAAAAAGTATTTGTTTTAGGCTTATTAAGTGTTATACAAACTTTTACTATTTTCTTCCTCTAATATCAAATACTTAAAAAAGTATAAGGTGTTAGATTAAAAAAAAAAAAAAACATAAGTTTGTAGTGTATCTTTTTTTTGCGCACCCCGTATAATTGACAATATTTTTAAAATGTGCCTTATAAGGTCGCACATATAAGCGTAAAAACAATTTTTCATCAAAACCATTAATAAAGCCGTAATCGTCCGAGGCGCTTTTATTAGACTACCCTGTATATCTCCATCTGTTGTGGAGCCGCAAATCTTTAAACAGTGTAATGTAATAAACGTTGCCGTGGTCATTTTTTATTTGAGCATTACGAATAACTCCCGGTCAATATTTGGTCAAATTTACTTACGCCCGTTTCATGTCGTGACTTTTGGAAGACGCTGGGCAGTGGTCTACTATGCCCTATACCAATGCATCCGCAAATACGTAATGTAAGGTCCTATCGGCAAATTTTAGGGTGAAGTGGTGTAACCTTTTTTCAATGATTGACAAAAAAAAGTGTTCTTTTAATGACACAGAATATGCTGAAAGATGGCATAGGCTGAGAAGTAACACCCTCACTGCCTAGGCAGTATATACGATTAACGTTTATACTGCCACGGTTTTACTTTGTTTAAATACCTATTTGTTTACAGGTAATACAGACTTATTTTACACTGTTATAATGGTGAATTATTCTAAAACACTTGTCTTTTTCTGTATGAAAGATCGTTCTTAGCTTTTAGACGGTTTCGCATATTTTTTAGCATTTGTCCACAAGTGGCCACTACTGTTCTACTGAGAACAACAAACAGCATGCATATCTGGCACCTGCCTATGCCGAATATTACAAATAATCTGTATTCCTATGTAACCAAACACCTCAAAACAGACTGAAACTCATCACGTCAAACAAACTTTGTCGTGTCATATTTCGAAAGGGTCTCATTATTCTCATTTCAAGAGTTGTTCTTGCACAATAGGGGAAGAATATTAGTTGAAACATGACTCCCCCTTCTATTTCGGATTATATGCCAATATTAGGACTTCCCTTTGTTTGTGTCATTCAGATTTTGTTCAGGATAATCCTCCTAACTCAGCTTTATGATGTATTAAAAAAATGACGGGCATATGAATGTTTTGTAAGTAGGAACGACTTTAAAGGCTCTCATACACAACTCAAAGAGAAACGCTTTAAAGAAGCCTTTATTTTGGTAACAACTCCGACGTTGACATAGATAATAAAGATGATCGAAAACTTGATAACATTTTGACACGTCCATTGCCCAGGACGGAACATCGGAGATTTCCTAATCTATGGACTATGTGAAACAAAAAAGGACAGCATGGGTCCCGACCGGGATTCGACCTTCACGAAAATTGTGTCCGACTGACTATAATTGACAAATCCAGGTCTTGAACTCGTGAGCTTTAAGTTTTCTTGATGACAATGTGTAACTGTCCTTTCGGAGGAGTTCAAAATGGCCGATATCACCTCGTAAAAACATTTAGTAACATTCAAACATTTCTGGAATCTTATTCCAGCAATGGGCCGATCCATGATCGTTTGATTTAAGAAAATTTCAAATTTGGTTTCAATCGCGAAAGCCTCCAATTTGTAGATTCATAACCTTTTCCGACATTTAAAGCAAATGTTGAACACTGACTCGTCTTTTAATCTTTATTCTGGACCTCATCCCTCTAACCAAAACTAGATAATCGAATCATACATCTTCCATAAAGACAGATTGATCTCCCGGTGTGGGGCGGCAGCAGCCCCTTCTCGTTTGATGGTGGTGAAGCGAATTACTCTAAATCTATCAGACAAATAGTCTACCACGTGAATGGAAAAAGGGGGCTGTTTTATGTCTCTAATGTGCGTTCCTTAATGGAAAACGCTTTTGTGTGTTGTAGAGTTGGTTGGTTGCAAATCAGAAATTTCGGCTAATAGCTCCTTCGAAGTTTTCGAGGTGTTACCACTTGGCATATTAATCCGTGATAAAGACACGCATCTGAAATTTAATCCATATTACCAGAGGCAGGATATTAATAAATTCACCTGGGAAACACCATATGTATACAGATCGCGTATATACATAGATCAGAAGGGCGGCAAGGAGCCTTAAAACGTGTACCCAGGTGTTGCGGAACACGATAATTCATTGATAATTCGCAGGGTATCTTCCGAAAATCGGGTCATAAATGTCTCTTTCCCTGGTAGATTAAATTTTCAACCTAATGGAAAAGAGCTGCTCTCCCTATTGTAACGAAATTAGAAGTAAAACGTTACGAAAAGACGTTCATTCTAATAGCCCTTGTGATAGGTAAACTTTAAATTGAACTCAAGTTTCTGATTGAAATTCAGGAAAAAATTGACTTGGTCACTTTTTACGACAAAAAATATCTAATAAATTATTGGAGCATTAAAGCGAAAATTGCGAATAATTTTTAGCACCCTGTAGTTTGGTAACAAACCATTTCCGAACCTATCTCGATAGAGCATTTTTTCCCACTTTGGAATATAATATCTACTCTAGAATTTTCTGAACAATATACAGTGGTGGGAAAAAGTATGGAAACTTTTGAATTTTGCATTTAAATTAGACATTAAGGAATATAGGCAAGAACAATTACTTGAAATATAAACTAGATATATTGCTCATTTATTTGAACAATAAAATTAAAATTTTTATTCGCAAGTACGCCCTGTAGAAAATAAATTTAAAATTTATATGGAAAAAAGTATGGAAACTTTTACGTTTTAAGAACAAATTTACAACAAAAAAGTTATTAATATTTTGTAGAGTAACCATTAGCATCTAGAACTGCTTGGCATCGTTTGGGCATAGAATCTATGAATTTTTTAAGAGTCTCTTTTGGTATTTTAGACCATTCCAATTTAATTATTTCGAAGAGTTCTTGCAAATTTTTGTTATTTGAATGGGTTCGAATCCGTTGATCCAAAATATTCCACAAATGTTCAATTGGGTTCAGATCTGGAGAGTGAGATGGCCATTCAAGTTTGGTAATATTTTTCTGCAAAACCATTCTTTTACTATCTTTGCAGAATGCTTGGGATCATTGTCCTGCTGAAAAACCCATCTAATCGGCATTTCTTCTTCTGCTAACGGTAACATTTTGTTCTCTAGAATGTCTTTATATTGAAATCGATCCATACGCCCTTCAATTAGAACGATCGGCCCAACGCCAGAACTCGAAGAACAACCCCAAACTTGGACATTACCACCTCCATGCTTCACGGTGGAAATTTGATATTTTGCTTTAAATCTAGCGCCTGTGGGACGCCTTACATATTGTTTTCCATCGGATTGGAATAAGCAGAACTTGCTCTCATCACTCCCAAAAGACCGTATTCCATTGTTGTTTGTTCCAATGCAGATGACTCCTCGCAAACAGCCTTCGAGCCTTTCGATTCTTGTTGGATAATAATGGTTTTTGTACTGCAACACGTCTTCGAAGTCCTCCATTAATTAATCTATTTAGTATCGTTCTGCTGGTTACTTGAATATCAAACTGTTCCGAAATTTCAGCAGTAATTCGTCTAGCAGATTTCCTTGGATCTTGTTTTGAAACCCTTAATACCGCCTTATCAATTTCTGGGGTGGTTTTACGGGGACGACCAGTCTTGGGCAAGTTTTCTACACTGCCCTGCTTCTTAAATTTGACTATTGTCTTCGTCACAGAAACTTTTACTAATCAGAAGAGATCTTGCAATTTCACTTTTCTTCTTTTTCATTTAATACAAATCTACAACTTTTTGTTTCAAGTCAAACGAGAAATATGCTCTTTTGGGCATTGTTGAAACAAGATTCAATTGAAACAAACCGCACTTTTGGAAGATCGTACACAATTAAGGGAAAATAAACCTGTTTACGAATAGTTTCCATACTTTTTTCCAGTAAATTTTTGTTTTTGTTAAAAATATTGATAATAATAACATTATTTTTAGAATGGAATTTCATATTTGTTTATGTAGAGACTTATTCACCTTTTAGATGTTAAAGGCTTCAATTTCAATTAAGTATACCGTGGAAAAATGTTAATATATTAAAGTTGCCACACTTTTTTCCACCGCTGTATGTGGCAACACCCCGTATTTTCAGCGCAAGGGACTCGGAACCAACCAGATACCTTCCCAAAGTTTCTTTGATGGAACTCGCCGCGCCCGCCCAGCCCCATAGTTCATCTATTTTATCGCTAGTGGCGAAACGTTTAACCATTCCGTAACTGCTTGTGAAGAACAAATGCTCTCCAAAGTTCCGAAGAATAGAGCGTCAGCGTTAAGTGCGAAAGACTAGGAAAAGGTACGACTGTTCCAAAACGTGCGTCGAGCAAGTTAGACGAGCTCAAGAGAACGAAAGTTTGGCCCAACGGACCTTTTGTTTAATGAAATTAAGTTTAATCGGACGCTTTCGATGCAAAATGTTAATAACAGAAATGCTAATTGTCAGTTTAATGGGCCTGAGCTGCAGTCCGAGAAATAACTTTGGCGAACTCGGTACGACTTTTATAGAGCACGGAGTGCATAAAACCGCCTTTATTCGACAGTAAATCTTGGCAATTCTCAAAAACATGCTGGATACTTTGTCGTATAATTGACTCCAAATGGACGTTTTTATTGCACTATACAACGTCCCCCTTCTTAGTTCGCCTTATATATTTAATTATTGGTGGCGAGTGAAGAGAATAAATACCAAAGATTAGGATAGAGGTATATTTTAACGAGGGGGCCAAAAAACGAGCGGTCGTAATTTATAAGAAACGCCGACTGTCACGGTGACAGTTTGTTTATGTGGACCCCGTTCAGATTGGAATGCCCCGATAACACTTGATATTCTATACTCGGCCATTGTTTTATACCTCGAGTCCGACAAAAAGAAGACGAAGAAGTTTAGGTATTCCTTTATCTTTTCGGTCTTAAAATAGACGTATCGTTGAGGCCTTGTCTTTTGTTGTAGGGGTCCGGTTTTATTTTGCCGGATCTAAGTCCCTATTTATCAATTCCCCGATGCTCGTATATCAGCCAATTCATTATGCAATTTCCATAACGTGACAAGTTGCTGCCGGTCCGTCGTCAAAGTTGGAGGAAAGCTGCTAACATCGAAGTTGCGGATTTTCGCGCGAACTTTTGCCGCGCCGCGAGGAAAAGCCATTTAACGCGGCAAGTCTGTCAAAGCGGGGCCCATTTTCGCCGTAGAACGGTACGTCGCCGCACTCACCCACAAGAGGCATGCCACAGCAGTTTACTGCATTTAAAAGTCTGTCGTAATACGTATGAACGAGAAAATGTTATACAGGGTGTCCCACAAGTGTTTCATTATATTTCAGTGGGTAATAGTACATTGAAAAATAATACGACTCCCTATATAAACCATATTCCAATAATGCTTCGTTAAGAAGATACAGGGTGTTAAACTTTAATTAAAAAATCTAACTTTTATTGATATATTCAAAACCGTTTGAGATATGTAAGTGAAATTTATAATTATAATAAATTAATTAAATTAAATTAAATATAATATAATTTATAAATATCTGGATTTAAGTCAATCGTTATTATTAGTCAAACTTGCGGATATGCATACTATTTGCGCATGTAGACGGTATTCAATTTTTTACTGGCAAACGATGCGTCGGACGAAAAAGAGTCAAGTGAGCATTTTTCTTCTAAATGAAATTAAACTTCTAAAAATAATTTTTATTTTGATAAAAAGCAGTGGCGCACCATGTTTTTCTTTAAAAATGTGCTGAGAGGTGTCCGTACGCACGTCACTGGTGAAACGAAAAATAGCCCTTTTGCATAAATAAATGCGTCTACATTAACTCTCAAAACGTGCCAAATTTCACTTACATATCTCAAACGGTTTTGAATATATCAATAAAAGTTAGATTTTTTAAGTAAAGTTTAACACCCTGTATCTTCTTAATGAAGCATTATTGGAATATGGTTTATATAGGGAGTCATATTATTTTTCAATGTACTATTACCCACTGAAATATTATGAAACACTTGTGGGACACCCTGTATATTAAAAGATGTTGAAGACCCGAGAGTTTATTGATAACTACAATATTGTTATTGTTCAAAAACTTGATATATCTAAATCTATGACATACACTAACTATTCTAAATATTTAAAAAATACAATAATAAATGGTGGTTTGCTAAAGCTTGAGATAAAACCATCTTAGCAACTAAACACCTATAAACAAACTACCTGTCGACATTATTATAGATGAACCATTTACTAGTACGGGAGAATTAGATAATTAAATTCCATCATTGACCTTAACAAGGTATGCCACAAGTCCAAATATTCTCCGTGTGTGAAATCAGAACTTCAATTTATTTACAGTCAGTCATGAAAGAATTCGGACACCCACTAAATTTCCCAAAAAACAAAGAAATACTAATGTAAAAAAAAAAGAAAAAGAGCTACATATGAGATACCCTAAATGTATTTATTTTCAATAATTAAAATAAAAATTAAAAAATCAATGCGAAAAAAAAAAATAAAGTGTACTTTTAAGTGATCACGGAAGTATTCGTACAGCGCGTTCCGTTGGTTATTTTTCGGGTTTTACCAAAAAATTAGCGATAACAATTTTTTCCCATTGTTGTTTACAGTAGTTTCTACGATATCAAAATTGTTGAATGCACATTTGAAGCATTTAGTAAAAACGGGGCGTAAAGGACAAGAGTGTTCTCAAGATATTCGAAATTTAATTATTAAACTCCATAAAGAGAGAAAATCCTATTCCGAAATTAGTAAAATCGTTAATAGAAGTCGATCTACGATACAGTATATTGTGAAGAACTACAAAGAATCGGGAAATGTGTATAAAAAGCCAAGATCTGGAAGAAAAAGAGTTTTAAATTTACGCGAAGAGCGTTTTCTTATTCAAAAAATCAGAAAAAAACCCGAAGACAAGTGCTCCAATTTTGGCTAGTGAACTATCAAATATGAGTGATAAAAATGTGCATTAAGAAAATGTCCGAAGGGTTCTACGATCAGCAGAATTTCACGGAAGAATGTCCAGAAAGAAACCGTTTATTTCTAACGCTAATCGGCAGAAACGACTCGCTTTCGCGAATAAATATAAAGACGAGGACGAGAGTTTTTGGAAAAGGATTTTATACAGGGTGAGTCGGGAGGATCGTGCCAAACTTCAGGAGCGCGTTGTACATGGAAAATAAATGTAAAAAAACTCAAATATTGTTATCCCATTTTCGTTTGTTTACAAGCTATAGCGCAAATAAAATTAAAACTTAAAGGTTAAGCAACATTTAGACGAAACGTTTCCTGGACGTTGGGTTGGTCGTGGTGGCCCTATTAGTTGGCCTCCAAGATCTCCAGACCTGACACCACTAGACTATTGTTTGTGGGGTTGGTTTAAAACTGAAGTGTCCAGAGTAAAAGTGGACACTCAAGATGCACTAATTCAACGCATTAGAAATGCTGCAGCTCCTATTAAAGAAAAATATGAAACAATCAGGAGCGCAACGAATGCTCTTCATAGACGAAGCCGAAAATGTTTAGAAGTTAATGGCAATATTTTTGAACATTAACTATGATATCCAAACGTTAATTTATGGAATTTCTTATGAAATTTATAATTTTTTTTAAATTTTATGTTTTAATTTTATTTACGCTATAACTTGTAAACAAACGAAAATCGGATAACAACATTTGAGTTTTTTTACATTTATTTTTCATGTACAACACGCTCCTGAAGTTTGGCACGATCCTCCCGACTCACCCTGTATACCGACGAAAGCAAGTTTAATTTGTATGGATCAGATGGGAAAGGTAAAATTTGGCGTCAGAAAAACACACCATTGGAGGCCAAAAATCTATGTTCTACCATTAAGCACGGCGGTAGCAGCGTTATGTTTGGGGAGGAATGTCAGCAGCTGGGGTTGGAAGTTTGGCATTTATTGAAAGCAAAATGGATCAGTATCAATATATCAACATTTTGCGTGATAATATACCATTATGTGTGGAAAAACTGGGACTTCAAAACTGGATTTTACAACAGGACAATGATCCAAAACACACCGCTCATAACGTAAATATGTGGTTAGCCTACAATGTGCCGAAACTTCTTGATCATCCACCTCAGTCGCCTGATCTAAACCCCATTGAACATCTTTGGGATGAACTGGAAAGAAAAATTCGACATCCTGATGTTCGGAAAAAAATTACAAGTCAAGAAACATTAAAAATAGTTTTACAAGAACAATGAGACAAAATTACACCCGAAGTCACTGTAAATTTAGTGAATTCAATGCCTAGAAGGCTAAATGCTGTAATTTTAGCCGGAGGAGGACCTACAAAATATTAGTTCATTATCCAAAACCCGAAAAATAACCAATGGGATGCGCTGTACGAATACTTTCGTGATCACTTAAAAGTACATTTTAATTTATTTTTTGTCGCATTGATTTTTTAATTTTTATTTTAATTATTAAAAATAAATACATTTAGGGTATCTCATATGTAGCTCTTTTTCTTTTTTTTTTACATTAGTATTTCTTTGTTTTTTGGGAAATTTAGTGGGTGTACGAATACTTTTATGACTGACTGTACATAGAAGTAATGTATAATGTGTCTATACCAATAGCGATATTATAAATATTTACAAAAACTCAAACTTATTCTGATAAAAATCAAATGTCATTTTCTAACAATAAATTAATTCCACAAAAGTCTCGGTACAGGTAAAACACTCGCTATTATTCGTAAAAAAAGAAAAAAATTAATACCGAGTGGAGTACCCTTTTTGTTTAAGGACTTCCACCAAACGATTTGGCATTGATCGAACCAACTTTCCCGTAACCTCATTGGATATTTGCGACCATTCTTCCAAGATAACCCTTTTTAAATCTCCTTTATTATGAATTACATGTTTTCCAATTTGTTTTTCGAAATGGTCCCATAAATGTTCAATTGGGTTAAGGTCGGGTCTTTGTGGAGGTGTTTCTAGTAGAGGCGGAGTATTGAATATCAACCACTGGCGTACCGTATAAGACTTATGTTTAGGGTCGTTATCTTGCCGGAAGTAAAAATTTTCTGCCAACCCCAATTTTTCCGCACTTTGTTTCAAATTTGCCTTTAATATGTTCAGGTATGCTGTTGGTTCATGATCTCATCAATTATTACTAAATTGCCTACACCAAAAGATGACATACAACCCCAGACCATTAGTCCCCCTCCTCCATGCTTTAGGGTTGGAATTGTATTTTTTGGATTGAAAGCTTCCCCTGGTTTTCTCCACACTTTCCTTCGTCCGTCTGGTCCAAAAAGATTAAATTTACTCTCGTCTGACCAAATAACTTTTTTCCAAAATTCGCTTTCGATCGCTCTGTATTTTTCGGCAAATTCAACGCGCTTCTTTCTATTTACGGCACTCACATAAGGTCTTTTTCGCGCACTACAGCCTTTATACCCTCTCTTATGAAGCGTTCGGCGAACTGTTTCTTCATGAACATCAGTTCCAAAATGTTCCCTTAGTTCAGAAGCCAACATCGACGACCTTTTCTTCGGGTCCTTCTTGATTTCATTAAGAATGTATGTTGTTTCACGTTCCGTTAATTTTTTTGGGCGCTCAGTTCTTGGTTTGTTATTAATTCTATTGTGATATTTGAAACGAATCACTATTTTTTGAATAGTAGAGCGACTCCTTTTTACAATTTTTGAAATGCCACTGCAAGATTTTCCTTCTTTATTTGGGTACATGAAGTTCCATAAGAAAAAAAATGAAAAATTGCACTTATCCAGTACATCGATAACTCTTTATACACTTTTTTTACGTTAAAAAATGCACAATTAGAAACGATATTTGACGCATTCCAGGATTGTCATGAAAATGTCCTTCAATTTTTAACAAATTTATGCGGGACCTTTGGCCCTGCATCTACACCCAGTTCTTCATATCAGTTCATTGGTAATTACTGTGTATTTAAGTTTTCAGATCTTTCTATTTAACGCACTGAATACTGTTTCAATTTCAATACGGAAAGCCGTGAGAAGTGATAGATTAGTTTTACGTTTGTGATTCTAGGATGAATCACACCCTTTTGGAACAAGAAAACGAAAACTCATCGAGGGCAGTTCGAAGAGTCGTCAGAGCGTATACGGAACAAATCACATTAGTCGGGTGGCAATCGAATTAAGACTAGAAGTCCTACGATAAACAAAATTACTGTCAAGTAATGGGGCATTAGTCCCATTCTAAACTAGTTAACGAGGTTCATGCCCGGATGCCTTTGCATTCGGGATCCCTCACCCCTGAATATACATAGCTATAACCTGATTAATATCGATTGCTCATTCAACGACTCCCTGGATACTCTGCCTATGTTTGACGAAGCCAATGACGGTGCGGCATTTAAATAGCAGAGAAAACTTTCCAAGAATAATTAAGTGAGGTACGCTGAAATCGAATTTCGGAAATGCTTTAAGTATCTAATATGTCTGCCATACAGGGCGATGTCAACAGGAAGTAACTGGCAAAAGCTAAAACGTTTCATATTTAT
This sequence comes from Euwallacea fornicatus, assembly GCF_040115645.1. Classification (NCBI taxonomy): domain Eukaryota; kingdom Metazoa; phylum Arthropoda; class Insecta; order Coleoptera; family Curculionidae; genus Euwallacea; species Euwallacea fornicatus. Next base: position 2,308,349 of record NC_089567.1, on the reverse strand, counting down.
ACTTGTGATTCTCTGGTCTAGTTTAAACGACGACTAGTAGTGTCGTTTTATCTTCTAGTTGAAGCTATAGATTTTCCTGCCGTTCCAAACATGTTTTTTTTTTTTTTAAGATTATAGTGCCTCAACTACTTGGGTTATTCTCACTCAACATACATTTGACAGTATACAAAAGGTTCTGAGTTCAGGTGCATATCAAGTAGACATGAAGATTACGTTTAGAGGGAGTTAAAAAGGTCGATTGACTTCAGGAATTCTATGGTTGTTCTCTGATCTACTGCGGAGTGCAAGTTCCTGTGCAGTTCATCTTTAATTCGAAAAGAGATCCGATTGGCACTATACATTGGACACTTTGTGATGATATGGTCGACTGTCGGCAAGACATTGCACCTGTCACATTTTGGGGGAGATGTCCTTTCCATTAGACGACCATGAGTTAGTCTTGTATGTCCAATTCTTAGTCTTCTTATGGCCACAGTGTACTTTCTGTTTAGTTGAAGTTGTTTAAAAGGGAGCAGAGATGGTTCAATTGGTGACAGTTTCGTGTTGGATAGATTCCAGAGGTTTTGCCACTTGCTTTCAATAGTTACTTTAAAATATTTGTTTACATCCTTCGGTAGGTAAAAATGTTGCTCTATGACCTGTGAACGGGCCGCATTTCCCGCATTCGAGTCCGCAAATTCGTTACCTGCTGTTCCGATGTGTGATGGGATCCATACCAAATGGATCTTACAGCAGTTGGTAGGTAAGGTGTGGATGTCATCTTGAATGTTCTGAATTAGAGGATTAGAGCTGTAAGGGTCCTTGATTGCTTGTATTGCACCTAGTGAGTCCGAACAGATAGCAAATGTTTGGTTGTCTCCATTCAACACTTTCACTGCTCTATGGATTGCGAACATTTCACCAGTATAAACGCTGCTCATTTCTGGAAGACTAGAACTTGCCACCAGGTCTCGCGAGCTCGTGACTACCCATCCCACACCCTCCTTAGATTTTGAAGCATCTGTGTAAAGTATACTATCCGGTGCAAATGAATCAATGATTTGTTGGAAAGAACGAGTGAGAAGAATAGCTGACGAGTCTCGTTTACTGTATTGATGAAGGGATAAGTGAAGGTCCGGGAGTATCCTATTCCATAGAGGTGTGGATCTCATATAGTGATTGAAGTTTGGATAGAAGTTGATATCCTTTAGTAATCTTGCTAGGACGTGAGAAATGGGAGAAGGAGATTTCGATGTAGTTTCCAAGCCCTGCAGACCGTTGAACAATTGAGCAAAGGACTTCTTTGATCTGCCATCTTTCGAGTAAAGTAATTCAGTAACAGTAGTTCTCTTCTCAACTTAAGAGGTGTCTCATCTGCCTCGAAAGTCAGTGAATCGGTTGGACTGGGTTTGAAAGCACCTAAGGCCAGTCTAATTGCAGTATTTTGTATTGTATTTAATGTAATGTATTTATTTAATGCCGTTTTTTAATATTTCTTAGAGCTGAATATAAAGCCTTGCCAAAATTTACGCCCTCGCGTGAAAACTACAGCAGCTGTGAGGGAAAAACGATAACAAAAATTGAACTTTAGCATCCCAGGCATATTAAAGCTTCGAGATATACGAATCCAATTTGAAATCCTTAGATTTTTTTATGTTCAAAAAATCTGTAGTTAGGGGATTGGCGTTCTTTTTCGGAACATCCCGTATAGGTTTTCGTTTTTTTTTCAATTCGACATCAATTGAATAACAAAGATGTTGCCTTGTCGTACCTAGCCAGTTGCCAAGGCGTGAGCCTTTATAACGAGATAATAAATAGCCGAGACTTCGACAGAAATGTTAATATATTTTTTTTTTAGCTCAGTTTATGTACTTACTCTGTCGCCTTTTAACTTCACTGGAACTCAAAGACTAGTGAACTCTAATTTTTTATTTTAGGACAAGAATTTTTTTTTAACATCAGCTCGTATTAAAGTCGAAGGAACATTCTCCTGTAAGAGAAACGAAAAATTTTAATCATTTTAATTATAGCAACTTTTAGTACGGCGTTTGACTTGTATTAAGGAAATACCTATACAGGGTGGTCATTTAGTGCGGTCTCGGAAGATTACGGCTGAGCAATTTAATATTTTGAATTTCTTTTTTTTGCGTTATATACAACTCGATTATGGGTACATTCTAAAATTGTTTTCGTTTTATACAGGGTGTTGAAAATAAGTGAAAAATATCGAAGTTATGTTTTTTTAAATAGGACGCCCCATTTTTTATTACTCAAAATATAACCATAGCAACTGATATAAAAAGTAATAAAATTTGCTACCTTTTCTTAAATTAATTTTTAAATAAAAAAAAAGAAATGTTTTAATAAGTCGTCAAAAATGTCAAAGTTTCGTCATTTTGCGCGAAAATCGTCTCTCTTTGGCGTTTTTGAAAGGCTGCAACTCCCTTATTTGTTGTTCGATTTTGATCAAATTTTCAGGATATATGAAGAAAAATCCCCTCTACAAGAATGTTAAAACCACATTGAAAAATTTCCACCGCACAAGAATTTTTCAAAACGGAGTTTTTTTTAAACGCTGGAAAGCACTCTAAAAGTTAAATTTTCAAAAGTTGCTCAATTACGCAAATCGAGTTTCGGTTTGAATTTTCATTATACAAAATTTGAACAAAATCAGTCAAAAGTTACGGTTTACAGAATTTTTTTCAGGCTTTTTTGAGTGACTGTATATGCTACTGCTTGTCATTAAGGGCAGTTTGTACTCTACCGAACTTAGAACTTTGCCCCGGCAAATTACGTTAGAATGAATTTACTGTATATGAACAAAGAGATAATATCTAAATGCGGCAAACGGCTTAATTGTTCTGCGATGTGTCTAAATGTTCAAAAGAAATATTCCATGAGAACTAAGATAACACGGGAGGTACATTACAATTGTTATTAAATCAATTTTAAAAACCGAATTGAAAATTAAATTTCACCGCCCTTCAGTTCTTAAATGAAGACGTTGCGGCTTTACGTTCATGGCAACTTTTCGCGATAAAGTCAGCTAAATATTCATCCCTTTAATTAAGTACAGGTACTTAATTAACATCCTGTATTTAGAAGAGTACACTTCGTTAAAACTGTGCTTGGAAAAAGGCAAAATAAAAAAATAAGTTGATCGATGTTCGCCTGGTATAAATGTAGCCTACCGCAGCCAATTACCTACTTAATGAATTTGATCCATCTTCCTGTCGCGCACTGTCGAAAACTGCAATTTGGTAGTTAAGTCAAATATTTTCGAGTCTGTAAGTCGATACGATCGGTTCCCAAGACGACAGGTCTCCATGGCGCCCTTCAGATAACAAACGTGACAGCTAACATCTACATGACACAATTTATTTCTTTTTTCCTTTTATTTTTAACGACTATAAAACAGTTTGTTAACTACAAGATTATTATCGATCCCATTGGGTGTCCTAGGTAAATGGCAATAAAATCAAGAAATCTCATGTACAAGTTATACCTAAAGAACTGTCAACCTTATATCTGCCCGTAATTCATCGGGAGCTAAGGCTCAGGTAAAATTGATGGGTGACCCAGAGACAGAATCAAAACATTAACAAAAAATTAAAATAGTAACAGCCTGTATAATGGATGATGGTGTGTATAGCGTTTTCTATTGGGAAGCCTTGGTGTTGCATTCGTTCACAATTCCAGTTCTATTGACAGTTGTTACGCAGACTTGTCTGCTCTGCTGAAGAACTCAATGTACTGAGCTGCAAAGAAAGTGGGTCATCCGATTTTTTGTCTAATTCGAAAATTTATTACTTTTACACCAGTCACTCGAGTTCAATAATTTTCCGCCGTTTTACGGCCTAGCCCATTGGCTATTAATGTAAATAAATGAAAAATATTTCGTTTCGTTCTTCGTGGAAGTTAATGGACAAATTTAAATTCACACTTTTTATCATTTTTTTAAACCACTTTGTGCATTACTGGTTAAAAATCTTTAAATGTTGTTGGAAAGCGCCATGTTTAGCAAACATTTTGTTTTCCGATTCATTGTTTTAACTTCAAACTGTCCAAATGGCAGCGTTTTTACTGGAACCCTGCATTTAGCCTAGAATCCACTCCTTTTAATATAGAACTGAATTCAAGTAGGCTGTGAAAAAACAATTGCATTCATACTTGACGTTTGACATTGCGCAGTAGGAACTCCTTTTGGCGCATAGCACGGGGCTCTGCAGAAGTACGAAAAAACTTGAACCGCAGTTACATGAGATGGTTCTGATCGCCCCCGAAAAACAATCCTCAAAGACAGACGATCGTTTTGTGGGGCTGCAGGTTTACGTAATCAATTTAGCACTGTAGTGGAGGCGAAACAGAAACTCCAACGAATTCCAGGTATAACAGTTAGCAAAACATGCTGCTTGTAGACGACTACAGGAAATAAATATCAAGGCCTGCAAAAGATCCTAATTTACATCCAGAGTACCGCACAGCGCAAAGAAACTTCTTTGCAACCTATGGACTATGGAACATTCAAGAATGGTGTCGTGTCTTATTCACGGATGAGTCAAGATTTTGTCTCAACATAGTTGATGACCGAAAGCTAATGTGGCGAAGATTAGGCAAAAATCCAACCAAGAATTGTTTATAGTGCCAGAATTTTAATGGAGACTCGGTCATGGTCGGAAGTGGAATATCGATGAACGGACGTATACTACTTCATATTTTCCCTCCTTGGTAGTCAACGACAACGCAAAACTCTATTGACAACATCTTATGGCAGTATATGCAACTGTGTTTTGAGTCTAATTTTCTCCTAATGCATGATAATGCCAGACCGCATGTAGCAGGAACCGTTCGAACCTTTATGGAAACTGCTGGTATCAGCGCATTGTAGTGGTCTGCTCAAGGTCCAGATGTGGATCCAATTGAACATCTATGGGATGAATTAGGGCGCAGGGAGTTTTCCCGCGATAAGACTCCAGTAACTATAGAAAAAATGCGTGATGCATTAAGTGAAAAGCGGAACATCGTCCGAGACAAGTAGTACCAACTTCAACTTCCAGTATGCCAAGAAGAGTAGAATTTCTAAAAGTTGCTGGAAGTCGCAATACCCGTCACTGAGTTCATTTAATTTGGTGATTTTGCCTTGTTCACAACACAAATTTTCAGTAAACCTGTTACACTAGTGCCTTTTGTATTTATAATACATTGATTTGGATTGAATTCTTTGCTAAATGCAAAGTTGCAGTAAAAATGTTATAATTTTGACAATTTTAAAGGTAAAACAATGAATTGAAAAACAAAATGTTTGCTAAAAAAGCACTTTCCAACATCGTTTAAAGATTTTTATCACAAGTGCTGTATTCATGCAGAGAGTGATTAAAAAAAAAGATAATACCATGAATCTGAATTTTGCAATTATCTTCCATGAATAAACAAAATCTGTTTGTTCCAATAACGTTAATAGCCAAGGAGCTAGTCTGTAGAGCGTCGTAAAAATTATTGAATCGGTATAACTGGTATAGAAATTTCGAATTTGCCAACAAAATCGGGTGGACCAGTTTTTTTTTTAACCCTGTCTACTTAGTTGAATAAAAAATTAGCTGTGCGATTTTAGGTAGGTGTTACACTTTTTCTCATGAGTTTGTAGAGCTGGTACCAGTATAAATGTACGGCCTAAAACGTTGAGAAAAGATAAAATATTCCGTTTATCTATGTAGAATTGTTCAGAAAACTTCAAAATTCTCATATTTTCATTTTGTCACGAGCAAAACGTTTAAGAAATCACCCTGCCTGGTGTCTTGGCGGCCAAGCACTGTGGGAGTCGTCGGAGCGCTTATCCACTAAAGCCTTCGGGTCGAAAGAACCTTCTCCAATTCTGGAACTGTCTCTGAAAGATAGAGTTGAAGAGGTTTGAGCTGTTATCTAGTCAACTCGTCCTCTGTCAGTTTTTCGCGAATTAGATCGACCCTTTCGCCCTTACCGCTCTCCTCAACTGACGTGATTTTAAAACCTTAGTGCCTATTGTAGTGTTTGCGAACCGATTCGACTCGCTTTGCTATTCTTACCTCTTTGAGGGTTTTTCCCAATTTAGGGCATTTGCCCCTCTCCGATCAGCGCCCCTTCATGTTATACTACTGCAATAAGAAAATACGACGAATTTCTTTATAAAATGAAAAACCTTTATATATTCTTTCAAATAAATTTCATCGCCTTCAAAGTACTCCGCGTCTGATACGATGTACTTATGCCATCGTTTTTTCCAATTCTCGAAACAGTCAGAGAAGTCTTCTTAAGATGGCCTTCAATACTTTATTCGATTCGGTTTTTATGTTCTCAATCGAGTCGAAACGGTGTCCCCGGAACCGCCTTTTGAGCTTGTTGCACAGCCAAAAGTCCAGCAGTGCTAAATCAGGTGAGTACGGTGGAACGATATGGGCCGAGTTTTTGACAAAATGTTCTCGAAAAACCAATGCAGTGTGGGGCGGTGTATTATCGTGGTCCAAAACTGAAGAATGGTCCACCTATAATTTTGACCTCTTGGGACGAATAGCTTCACGCAAACGGCACATAATGCTCAAATAAAATTTTCTTTTTGTGTGTTTGGCTTTGCGGAAGAAATTCATAATACATAACACCGTGATAATCAAAGAAAACTATTAACTTTGCCTCGAACTTTGAGTGACTTTGACACGTTTTTTTCAGTATTGATGCGCATTTTGCACAATATTCGCTCAATTGGCCGGTTGTTTTTGGGTCGTATACATAGATCCAAGTCTTATCTCACATAATGATCCGTTTCATGATGTTCTGGTAGTCAGAAATGATCAATTTGACATATTTTAACGCAACGCTTTTTTCCCAAAAAATTTTGTCTTTTTTGGACCAAATCGAGTTTGGACGCGTTTAAGACTCAAAACATGTTTTAGGATGGTTAAGGTTAATCCAAATGAAATTCTTGTAACATTAGCGAGATCTCTCACTATCAATCGATGATATTTAGGAACCAAATCTGTGATTTCATTGGTTGATGTCAATTGTTGTTCGGGGCGTTGTTCGCCTTAAACTCCGCCTCGACTTTCCTTAAAATCTTGGTATCACTTGTAAACATTTTTTTGCAACATAACCGTATCACCAAAGGCCTTCTGTAGCATTCTCAGCATTTTCGCGACAGAATGTCCATTCCGCAAACAAAGTTTAATGCAAACTCTTTACTCACCAACATCAGACGTGGCAAAAATCGAAAAATTCACGTTTGTATGTTTCAAAAATTACGTGTAACTCTGCAGCAATGGATTATATTGACATGAAATTTTGCACGAATGTCGCATACAGTGCTATCAACCTACAACAAAATCATTTCGTGGTTTTATAGTACCCGGGAAGATTAAATGCAAAATTCACCTTATTTTTTTATCACGCAGTCCTAAAATTTCTGTTAACAGTCTGCGTTCCGTTTTTCCGAGCAGTTTTTACTCCGGCTTTGAGTAGGGCCGTTAGGTTATCGTAGGCCCAGGGTTTGGTGCATTCGTCAATTTTGAATTGCTCCTTTACTTTATATCTAATAAACACTATTCAAGTAGCCTGATTTTTTGTGCTTGTTTGAAATGGTTTTTTTTTGTAGATTTGTACGGTTACTGCCTAACCTGTATTTGCATAAGGTCTTATCTTGCGATGAGCACATCCGCCTAGGAAAGGTCCGGAATACTGGTTCTCAGTGCCATCTCTACATTCTCTTTCGCGGCGAACTCGCCCATACCTCTCATGAAAATATCGGCTTTATTTCGCTTTTTTTTAAGATCTTACTATTACCCTCTTTTACTTATGTACGTTGCTACCTAGTGCCCCCAATGCCCCTTCGTCTTTATCCACGATAATAATCTATTTTCAATGTCGATTAGTCTTAATTGTATTATTACATTTTCATGATATCTTTATTCGTGTCATTCCGCAGGTTCAATTTAATTACATTTATTATTTTGCTTGTTTTTTCGTTATTTACTTTTCTTTTGATGCATAAATATCTTAATCTTAATTATCAAGATATTAAAAAAAGAATGTAAAATTCTTAAGGAGACAAAACAGGATGGACCGAAATAAACAAAAAAGCTCTTAGTCATTATGGTTCCGCAAAGTAACGGTTTCGGAGACACGAAAAGTTATTATTTTTTTAAATATTTATTTGCAGTTATTATTTATTTATTATCTTCAAACAAACAAAACTTACTTTTTTTACCTCCGTTTTTATTTTATAAAAACCTGAATTTTCTCGTCACAGTGTAAACATTAAGAATTTTAGTGTTGTCAGTGCACAGGTTTTCTTTTACTATGGCTGCTTACTCTAATGCAGTATTAGCAAATATACATTTTATGAAAGTCCTGTTAGTGGCATTGTCACCGAGGCCCGACGTCTTTATGCTGAAGCTTATCCAAATTTTCAGATTTATTCACATGGTACATTTGGAAAAATTCAGCAAAGATTGTGTGATACCGGTTCAACTGAGCAAACGATGCTATTTATTCGAAAGATCAAAGTTGATACCTACTTCTAGAGCAAAAACAGAAATTCTAGCACGGGATAGAGCGCAATCCGAAAATGAGTGGGTGGAGAGCATCAGTCACGGTAGAAATGAGCGCTTTTCTAGTTTGGAGAACCTTCCACGAGCAGCTGCTTTATCCCTACCACATACAACGAATGCAGGCCTTAAATTCCACGTAATCATCAAACACGCTTAATTTTCTTCTACTTGTTTCTACCGAATGATGCTGAAGACCCCCGTTTTCTCGTCGATATTCTTATTAGGGAAATCACACTCAAATATTTTACACCCTTTTTAACACCCTGTGTTACATACTCTATTGGCCTGAATCGAATGTACAGCGTCTTGACGAAATTCGATCGCTCACTAAAGACTCGCAGTCTACAGAAAAATTCGCTGAATCACTGAATTTATAAAACCGAGTTTAAAAAGTCTAAAATATCTAATAGTAAGCAGTTGCCAGCAATAAATTGAAATACACCAGGAAGTAGAGGGATGCAAGAGGAAACGTGAGAAATTTATGGATGCTAAGTGGCATTTATGACTTTATTTTGGGTTTTAGAAGGGCAGTTAATTTTAATTTGCGGTTATCCAAACCTAATGCATAGTGTCAACACATTTTCGGGTATAAGTTACGGTAAAGATGTCGCTCAAAACTGGAAACGTGAGTAAATTGGTCGGAGCGTTTTGGAAAGCGAATTACATTGATGATCACTTTTAAACAGAATCGCATTTGCGCAAAATTCACTTAAATGTCATACCCGTCGAATGCGCACGACACGGATCCGTGTCATGTGTAGACTTGCAGTTTATTTTCTGGTATGACGTGAACACTCAGTGACTCCATCTACTGACTAACACACAGTTAATACATACGAATGACTAAAATTTTCTTTAGTTTAGACTTTTTTTGTTTCAAATCGCATAAAGTATGGCAGGACTTGGGAAATCAATAAATCAATCAATAACCGGTTAATTTTTTGTTTGATTGATTTTGTTAGCACACACGCCTGGGTTTGGACTCGCAACCGAACACTTTTAATGTTCACGTAGTTAGAGGTATTTTTGATATTTTTTTTTACATTCCCTGTTGTATCTTCACTAATACATATTGCAATGGAATAAAAGAATTAAAGTTTTTTTTTAGTTTAAATATACTAAAATTTCCATAACAATACTTCCCGTCACGAGTCCGTGTTAGTCCGCACTACAATAAAATCTGTTGTTCAATGGGCACATCATAGATCCGTGACGCCCGCAAAAAATGACATATACACATGATATTTTTGTAATAAAATACAAGTCATCACTTATCTACTAAAATGGCAGCTTATGCCCTTAGGGGTTACTTCTAGGGGTTTGGTACTTTAATGGCAGTGAAAATGTTCAAACCTGATCTTCATTGTATGAACAAATGTGCCGTCATGCCACTTTCCGGTTATGGACTCAGATGTCTCTTGAAAAATTTAAACAATAGATTTTAAATATAGCTGTTTGATAGCTGCAGCTCTGAAGAATGGTTTGAACGGTGTCAATATGAACAAAGTCTCAGAGTTTACAGAGCTAAAAAATGATATTTAGAGCAAATCTAATTCTGAGAAAATGCCTTTTTATGTCTAAAGCTTCTTTCAGCTTATCGCAGCTTTCTCCGAAGGTATCAATTTTAGGAATATGGTTTACTTAACAAAGTCGCATTATTTTTTACCGAATATTGTACAAATGTTATAACATCCGCGATTTTGCATTAACAAAGGCGTATGCATGAATCGTCGCGACATTTCGTATCTTGCTCGCTATTTTTTAAATGTGGCTCAAGCTCGCCAACACCCCATCCAAGTCGATATTTGCTGCGGGTTGGATGCTGTTGAAGCTCACGTTACTAGTGGATCCATCTATCGACATCTTTGCCATTTTTTCTGAAATTCCGAATTTTTACAAAATTATGTTAAAAGTGAATGACACTAGAGCACCCCTACGGGAATATTTTGCTGCTGAAGGTGCGTTGTGCGATTTCCTTCCTCGTCGAGCTTCCGATATAAAAAATACCAACCCCCCATTCGTCTCAGCTTCCTTATTTTACATTTTACATGTCCTACTCCAATCCAATTTTAACCAACGAAAAAGCCTATTTTCGTGGAAGTAACCCATTATTTTCACCCCCGCTGTTCGCCCCTGTCCATGAATTATTTGGGAAGCTTAACATCAGACAGAGTTGTAAACTCGATTAGGGATGATTTAGTGAACGAGTGCTGGTGGAAATATTGCGATAGGGCACGAAATAATGTTGCTGTTTTGTAAATACACTCGGTAACAATGGAAAGTTGAGTGGTTTCTAATGCAAAGGGTCGTGGGGCGAGTGCGTCCAAGTGATTTCAGTTCCAACGTGACTGAAAATAATGATTTCATTTTGCTACCTTCGAGTTGTATTTAAGCACCACACCGATGCAAAAAAAATCATTAATCAGATCTACACGAAAAAGCCGTCTTGGGTGTCACCGATATCTGAGAATGCACCTAACGACCCTCCGAGTGGGCACAAACGGTCAGGTATAATAAATAAAGGGACCTGTTATTGTCTGTCCGTTTTAATTACATTAACGAGATGAAGAGATAGGCGGCCAACGACGCAGACAATATCAGGGTAGGATGCTTCAGTGACGTGATAAGGTAGTTTTTGCCAGGTTCATTTGTATATAGTACTTACATATGCATATGTATAGATGAGGTCATTAATACGCGTATGAAGGTGACTTTTGAAAAGCTCAGCTTATTGCAATATAAAAATTCCCGACATTTATGATAATTCCAATCGAACCTTATTATAAAACTTCGCAGCATGTAAGAAAGCCTCAATGAACTCATCATTCCGCATAAGCCCCATGGCATTTCGTCTCATTAACCAGTTCTGTTGCGTTTTAGACCAGATGCTGGACCCGTTAACAATAGTTATTTATGTATAGCGGGCCCAAAGTGAATGATTGCGGTCGCAGATGAATTTTGTGACACAACACGGCGCCGAGTTCCTTTATGAGCAAAAGGGCAGTAATAGCTCACTTTCGAGCTGATGTTTTATTATTTTCTTTCATCCTTTATTTCGAACAAAATTTATCTTGCTTTTAATCGCATTTTGCATCGGTTACAGTTACACCAGCAAATCGGTTATTGTGAAAGCAGGTACTGAGCAAACGGTACTATCTGACAAGTTAAGAGGCGGGCGATTTTTTTGCGGGTGTTAATGAAACTAGGAATTATGCACTCGCGATTAGATAATATTAGCAAACCCGCGTATTACCTCACAGCTGCTTTTGAAATGTGTGTTAATGGCGATTATGTATGGAAGGCACAAACAAAAGAGTTCACGCCCATGATAATGCGTTATTGCCAATTACTCACGGTTGTCATACTGCGCTATTTTATGACAAGTAACACGGTACTTGATTAGCGGATGGCTACAAAAAGTGGACCCACCCTGTAGCTTTTTTCCTATATCGTACAAAAATGTGAAATTTGGACTCTTACAAGCCAACGAATTACACGAGTATTTTTCGATAGTTTGACGTGTGATGTTGGTTCGGATTTCACCCGTAGCGTCCCCGGTAGAAGTAGTAGTAAAGCGGAGAGGCCAAGCTCTGTGATTAGGCCCTTAGGGACCCTTTTCGGGGGAGTACGCTGGCAATCTTACAATGATAGCGAGCGCATTTCAATCTAACAAGGATATGTGGAAAGCCCTTTGTTTAAATCATCCGGGAAGAGCGTGTTTCCTATGTTCTATGTGTTTCTATTATACGCTTCACGTTCCTAGCCATTAGAGCAGAACAACGTTTAAAAGTGTTTTACGAGTTCGAACTGCAGTTTTATGTATATTTTAAGTTTCAGGCGTGTAATTTGTAGACAAACTTACTAGGGCAGAGAAAATTGTGAATTCAACAAAACGTGTAACCGTCTCTTGAAAGCTCAAAAATAAAGATTCAATTCAACTTTTATACAGGGTGTTTCCTAACTACGTGTAAAAAAATTTAAAGGCATAATCCTCGACCGATTTTGGGTCAAAAATGTCTAATAAACATATGTCCGCAAATGCCTTGTTTCCAAGATACAGGGTGTTGACTGAAAGACGTTGAAAGAGGTTTTTAAAGGTTTAGTGGTTGGGAGCTTGGTGGTTTGGAAACCTTTCCATGTAAATGCGCCTCGCTGCCAAACACTTACCATCAGCGAGGCCGTAAACAAAAACCATATTGGCCATTTCTTGATTAGTGTAATTAGGCATTTGAAAAATTTTCAAAACTGAGGTATAATCTGATTTTTGAGACACAGAACTAAATTCTTTCACTTTAGAGAGTAAAACACCAAAATAACACTGACTATCTTGTTTATAGTAGTGGAAGTAGCAAAAAAAACTAACAATAAACAAGTTAGTAAACACCACCAAACCTTTAGAAACCTTTAAATCCTTTTTCAACGTCTTTCAGTCAACACCCTGTATGTTAGTAACAAGGCATTTGCGGACATATGTTTATTAAACATTTTTGACTCCAAATCAGTCGAGGATTACGCCTTTAAATTTTTAACACGTAGTTAGGAAACACCCTGTATAAATGAACGACTGCTGATGGTACATTCGGTGAAACATCAATGTTTGGAAAACTGCCTTAAGAAAAGTTTGAAAAGCGTCAAATATGCATTTTATAGAAATAAGAGTTCCCTCTGTTGAAATATACGGAATTTTGATGCGGCGCATGTAAAAACCAACAAAATTAAAATGTACAGGGTGAGTCAGTTTATACTAGCAAGGCTTTAGCACTCGATAGAGTACTTTATTTTAAGATTAGTAAATGATATATCACATCACAAGAGAGGCAGGGTGCCAAAGTTTCATGTTTCTTTTTGTATTTCCTGCCCAACTTCCACGGTTCGAATAATTTATTTGACCATTTGTGACCTATGATAATCCATAAGTGTTGACATGTCTGAACGATTTCAAAATCTGCATGATGATATTTCTTCGGCGGTTAGACACCCTTTTATCGTCCAGGATTTTTTCGTAGTGCGCCACTGACTCAAAAATCAAAATCAAAAATTTAATTCCACGTTAAATTTAGGAACTTTTTTGTCTTTTGCAGTTTCATCGTATCTTTAACCTTTTTTTAGTGCGATTTAAAAGAGTGTCTGAAAGAATATTTGATTTTCAAAAATGTTTTGGAGGGTAATAGCGTAAGTACATCAAAAATACCGAAAATGTTTGCATGAAAACTTGCAACAATAGTGAGCTAGGGCATTATTGCTTTACAAATGGCCTATTTTACTCGTGCCTTTAATAGCTGCCTCAAGACGTTCTAGATTATTAAGTTGCGTATGAATAAAATGTTTATTAATGCTGTGCATGTCATTTTTCTACCCCTAGAAATCACCCCTATGAAATTTTCGAATTGGAAGGGGGTTTACGTTATACTTCGTTTGAAGGGTAACTTCGTTACACGGTCAAACTTTCATTTTTTATTTTTGTGCGTCGGTCTTGTAGAAATGAAATAAAAAGCAAATAACTTCATTTTTACTATTTTTACTGATATTTTATTTATTTTTTCGTAAGAAATGTCGAAAGGTACCTTCATTGACTTCCACGCACATGAACATTGATCCTCAAAACATCGTCGCAGATTGTCTGACATTTCTGGTGTTATTGAACTGGGTTGTTGAGCGATTCGGACGCGTAGATCTTCCAGAGATTCAAATTGTGGTCGTCAACTGTCCCCATAAGAAAAAATTCAGGGAACTAAGGTCAGGGGATCTGGTCGGCCACTCACTCTTCCGCCAATCCATCTTCCAAGGGAATTCTTTAACTTAAAATTGTCGAATATTAGTAGTGTAGTGTGGTGGTACTTCATCCTGCTGAAAAACTAATTCTTCTTCAAAGAGACAAGGATGTTGTTTAAGTATTTCCGTTATCCTAAGAGGTATGACTTCTTGTAGAAGCTGTAGATAGTTTTCTCCATTTAAGTTTCCAGGAATGAAAAATCGCCCAACCATGTGATCACCCAAAAATCCCTGCCCAAACGTTCAATTTTTGAGGAGGTTAAGTATGGGTCTCTTAGAACAAATAAGGATTGACGTTACTCCAGTAAAGCAGTTATATCGGTTCACTTCACCATTTGAATAGAACTACCATTCGTCACGAAATGTTGTATTATACAACAAATGTCTGTTTAAATGTAACATGTTGTTCAAAAAAATCACAGAATTCTTTTCCACGACAGAAATCACCCTCATTGAATTTCTGTACTATAATAGTTCTATAAGATAAAGATGGAATTTTATTTCTTCTAAATTCTATGAACAGTAGTTTTTGAAACGCCGGACTCCTCAGCAATCATTCATACAATTGTTCAGTTGTCCACTTGAACATTTCCTAGAATCGCCATTTGAGCGGTCGATTTTGTGTTTTTTGATTTTGGACGGAACCAGGCTGAATGAAATTCATGTCCAACTTTGGATAATATGATACTTTGCCCGGATGATTTAAATTGAAGATACAAGCGACTGCTCATGCAGAATCATTGTTTTTGTAATACGAACTCATAATCTTGATTCTTTTTCGTAACGTGTAAACCATTTTAATCAAACTAAAACTTGTACGAATCGGAAAGTGACGAAGTACTAAAACCGCTAAGTGTTGATGAAAATATCACTAAATTGGTCCTCCCAAAAAAAAATTTGGGTTTATTAATTGCAAATAGAATGTTAGAAATATCATGGTTATAGATAGATGTGGAATGTCAAGACGTTTTGAGTCTAACTGGACACTTTCAGCATTCATTACAACAACATTCATGGTTAAAATCAAATTATTTAGTTTTAGTATAATTTCTACAAGACCGACGTATAAAAATAGACAATAAAGGCTTGACCCTGTAGAGTATAAAATTACCTTTCAAACGAGGTATAAAGCAACTCGTCTTTGAAGTTGAAAATTTCAAAGGGGCGATTTCGACGGCGAGAGGGATGATATTTCAAAAACAAATTTTCACAAAAAAAATAGCCCCCCTTCTAACAAAATTGACGTGTTTTAGCTATTTCTTCATTAACAAACAAGAGAGAAGACATTCAGGTTGGACACTTTTCCTTGGGACACCCTGTACGTTCGTATGACTTACTTAACTTAAAATAAAGTGCTATATCGAATGTAGGAATACTGCTAGTATGAACTGACGCATCCTGCAATAAATTATAGTCAAGTATACTCGCCCCAACGTAATCCAAGTTTCATAGTATATGGATTGGAAAATCGATCCCGGCTGGATCGTGAAACCGTCAATTATGGCAAATTCACCGTTGAGGACCCAGTCTCCGTCCGATAATTTTCCGATACCACGTGGAACCACGTGACGCGTGTAATTTTTTCCTGTTCATTATCGACAATACAAATTTTCCATTTGTGAATTGCCTTTTGTACAAATTTTCTCGCTCCTGTTTACCTGGGGAGAAATTCAATTTGAATCAACCTGATTCCGTCTCTCAAAATTTGATCAAGGCAAAATGCAATGATGGAATTTCGGAGAAGAATGTCCAATCCCATTCAACGATTGGAAGTTCCTTCCGGCGAGGTGACTTCGAGCACCCTATACCTCAGACACGCCCATCTCTTGTACGCTCATAGAGGCAACCTGCACTTTTAGGAGATGCACATGACAGCTTAGTCTACAATGACCTGTGAGGGCTCCCATTAGGCTCCAAAGCTTTGCGGACCCTTTCTTAGTATTCTTGACGTCTTTGATATGTCCAGGTCTCACAAGATACCGTTGGCTTATTTAGTCTTGTCCTTTTCAAAGGCTCACGTATTCAGAGCGTGGGATTATTTGATGAACATGATTTCCAATCTTGCCAACGTCAACGCATAGTTCATTGCCAGCTTAAGCACAATTTACCCAACACGTATAAGAATAATTGCCTTTCTGCACGGCGGTCGCTGATTGCAATTGACCGAACGATGAGATACGAGAAGTGAAGTTCTGTCAACAAGTGTGGTTCCCTTTTCGATTTATAGTGGTCGATACCATATGCTCGTATACAATAGTTATTTACCTACCGAGTACTGAAAGTCATACTTTACCGCACGCTGATTGCGACTGACCGAACGATACGAACCGTCGCAAGAGGGCTTTTTGGTTTATTGAATGTATTTTCCTCCATTAACGGTTCGACGTAAACCATTTTAAGCGTAACTTCAAAAGTCCAATTCCGAAATGTGGCGCTAAGTGGATCATATCCGCATCCTGTCGTTTATATGCAGTTTCATATTTCACCCCAGAAAAAATCCGCCTTAGGGAGGTAAGAAATGCATATCGACATTCTTGAGATAGTGTAACTTAATGGGTTTGGTGTGTTCATGCTCGAGCGAGTGCCCTCACACGCAGTTGTATTGGCTGATTAATTTCAGCAAAATACAAAATTCGGGGCTATTAAGATAATGCCTGGATATTAATGGCGCCAAGGCCGGATAATTTGTCCTTTTTTGTTATTTTTTAATAAGTGTCTTATTACTTTAATGTTGATGTGCCTGCGATGCCAAGAATGCACCATTATGCAGTTTTATCACCATATTTCGTAAATAACGAAGTGGTCAGGTTCGATATGTCTTTAGGCAATCAGGAGCTAAGCATTAAGTATTTCATTTTTCTTTGCTGCGGACAGACTGTGTGACTGGCTCCTCATCGCACCATTCGGCGTTATCATTTTTTAATATTAAATTGGCACCTGCATAATTTTCGTTTACTTTCACCATTTATGTCAAATTTAAGAAAGAAAATCATTTAACATACGTACCGGCTTTAATTAACCATCGTGCGTTAGAAGCTACTTTAAAATGGAGTACACTTTTCCGGAGTTGACTGATATGGTGCTTATTCATGGTGAAACTCAAGGTAACGCAAGAGAAGCGTAGTAGGATGGCCTCCTCGCTCCCTTGATTTGACCCCCCTGGATTATTTTCTTTGGGGTCATGTGAAGGGTTTAGTGTACACGAAACCAGTAATACATTTTGAAGAATTAAGTGAAAGAATTTTCAATGGTTTTGATGTGATTGGAAATACCCCAGAAATTTTCCAAAGACGCAACAAAACTTGTTACGACTGGGCAATTTATGTATTGACCAACGCGGTCACTACTTTGAACATTTATTGTAATATTAGGGTTTATTTCATTGTAGTATTAAAAGCAATGATAGAAAAACCTCAGACTTTTTTTTTAAAAAGGCGTTTGAAGTCGATATGACAGTAATTTTTCTGTACAACCGTTCACTTTAGAGTATTTCACTAAGAGTAACTCTTTTATGCAGAATTGACAGTTCTTTAATATTCTTGAACTCTTTTACCGATAAATCTAAATTTAAAAAAGTTTTGGATGAAAATATGTAATGATACACGTATAAGTAGCGCCCTCTATTATGTACGAAATTTTAATTATGCCCACCAAATTTATCGGATTACGAAGCAAAAATACACCAATTTTCATTTCAATAGTCCCAGTAGAATTTTAATACCCTGTATCTCAGAAATGACTGGTCTCAAGACGACCTTTTATTAAGTAAACTATATCTATTTTTCGATAATCTGTTACCTCTGTCGATTTGTCACCATAATTCTGAAACACCCTGTATTTTGTTTTGTGTATAATAACACAAAACAAGTTTTTCCACCCAATTTATTAAAGTACGCCAAGTTTGAAAATTTTATCGCAAACTAATTTGAAAATATTTCGAAAAAACACCTTCAGAATTCCTCTTTTACGAAGATTTTAACCCCTTTAAGAAGCAATTTTTGGGGTATTCGTTTAAAAATTGTTTAATTATTTTACTCTCTAAAATCTCCTCCCATGATGTTTCAATGCTATTTTCAGACACGCTGTATAAAACGCTCACCAACTCCGTTTTTTTAGTAAACACATGTGATATTTTATTTTTCCTAATGTTAATTTAAAATGTTAATTGATAATCAAGTCCTCAAGTTTTAACAGGGCGTAATATGAATGCTTCCATGGACGGGTATTGAATATTCTGTTATAACTACAAGATGGTCCATCGAAGACGGTGCAGAAAGCATAACTGCCAATTACTTACAAATTGAAACTGCGGAATTCGATTTCCTGTCCGAAATTCTCAAGTTCTTTACCTTTTAAGTCCCAAAATACAATAGCAAAAGTAACAAAACCACCTCAAATTTTGTATTTTATACTTTTGGTACTGCCTCAATTTGATGATTTTATAACCAGGATTTTGAAATTATTTCTCTTTCTTTTTTCATATCCGTAATCGTTTTCGGGATTTTTACATAAGTAGAAAATAATGTACAAGTTTTTTTAGTAACTTTATTCGGGATTCACGCGTTTTTCATGTAATTTAACGGTTACGGGTACAAAATAATGTAAAAATGGAACGTTTTCTGTGTTATTTTCCCGAACAACTCGCAAAAATTTACAAATGGAAAATGCAAGAAAGGACGAAGTTTCTAAACTGAACAAGATGGGAATCATACCAATAGGGGTTCCAACCCTACCTGTACAAAAGTGGTAAGACACGAGGATTTGACTTCGAAATTTCGAACTTATTGTCGAAAACTCGATGTTTTGTCGCTCTTACTGCATTGCAGAATGACACTAAAAATTGGGAAATATTGGATATACAGGGTGTTTCCTAACTACGTGTAAAAAATTTAAAGGCGTAATCCTCGACTGATTTTGAGTCAAAAATGTCTAATAAACATATTTCCGCAAATGCCTTGTTTCCAAGATACAGGGTGTTGGAATGTAACAAGAAAAAGAGATTTTATTTCAAAAATGACTCAATTTGGGTATTTGAATTTTAGAAAAGACAATTCCGGGGGTTCCGGGGTTTTCTTCAATACTTAAGATTTCTTCCTCCACTTCTGGTGCTCGACTTGTTATTGGCTTTCCTCCTCCTGGAGTTTTCATAAGAGATCCTGTATCACAAAGACGTTGAAAGAGGTTTTTAAGGTTTGGTGGTTGGGAGCTTGGTGGTTTGGAAACCTTTCCATGTAAATGCGCCTCGCTGCCAAACACTTACCATCAGCAAGGCCGTAAACAAAAACCATATTGGCCATTTCTTGATTAGTGTAATTAGGCATTTGAAAAATGTTCAAAACTGAGGTATAATCTGATTTTTGGGACACAGAACTAAATTCTTTCACTTTAGAGAGTAAAACACCAAAATAACACTGACTATCTTGTTTATAGTAGTGGAAGTAGCAAAAAAAACTAACAATAAACAAGTTAGTAAATACCACCAAACCTTTAGAAACCTTTAAAACCTTTTTCAAGGTCTTTCAGTCAATACCCTGTATCTTGGAAACAAGGCATTTGCGGACATATGTTTATTAGACATTTTGGACTCAAAATCAGTCGAGGATTACGCCTTTGAATTTTTTACACGTAGTTAGGAAACACCCTGTATATTTGAAAAGGCAATTAAAACTGCTTGTGCTGAATGTTCCAGAACCGACGTACAATTTAATGATAATTTAAAAATCGTGTTTCTACACAAGGGAAAGTAATGTCTCTGTGTGCTGTCATATGGCTTTTATTTAGGCGCAAATGGGGCCGCTCAAATCCGGAATGTTGTTAATGAGGTGCTTAGAAACGAGACGTTTAGATTTAATGGCCGTAATGTAAGGAACGACTCTGATTAAGGCACCTCTTACATTTATATGGATGGATTAACAGAAAACACTATCGTAAGGTGGCCTTGTCATCAGCAATTATTCTAAAAATACTGTTATCTGGTGAAATTTTGCTAGATTGCACCTTAAGTTGATGGACTTACAGGGCGACCCGTCATTTCAAAGATAACTTTGTTGCAATGATATATATTCAAGAAAAACATCCCATACATTATCACCCAATTAAAAAATATCAGAGGGAATATATTAAGCGTTCAAATAAGGGAGGGCGTCGGCAATATCGGGGAAATACTAATCGTAGTCTTAGGAAAAAAACATATTATGACTAAATCAGCCATGAAAAATCTCTGGAAAATATTTTCAAGTCCCCAACTCTATCTCTAGGGGACGTGTTTCCACGACTAATCAATAAAATGCGATTTTTAGTCAAATTTATCCGGAAAACATACATTTTAAATATAATATAACAATTTTAAAGATAATTTGCCACAACTTTTGTAGGAAGAGTTTTTTTGAATTTTCAAAAGTAACGGGCGTGGGGAAAAGGTGAAATATGCAATTTTCTCATTAGCTAAACTCAAAAACTATGCTGTAATACCTTGTTGAAAACACCTTTTTGCAGACTATAACGTAACGATTAGGTCGCTTCATGGTAGTCCGGCAAAAAAACCGCTAGGTGGCACTATTTGGACACCATGGTAACTATTCAAGTTTTTTCGGAAAACTTAGATGGAAAAGTGTAATTTTCGTTGCATCGTTCAGAAGAGCGTCAAATTTTGCTTAGCATTCAAGTAATAACAAAAACGCCCCCTAGCGGGTATAGTGACGTACTTAAAAATATTTTCCATGGATTTCTCACGGCTGATTTAGTGAAAATGCTTTTTTTCTCGAGACTCCACAATAAGTCATTTCCCAGATATAGCCGACGTCCCCCCATGATTTGAACACCCTGTACACAAAACGTAAGGACACTGACTGATGCATGTTCGTAGAAACTAGAACCCAACTAGGACAGACGTCGACATACGGGAACCGGCAGTATATCCGTTAGAGACGGCCAACAACTTAAGTAACCAGAGGTGGAGCAATAGTGTTACTTAAACCAAAAATAGAGCCAGGCAAAGCAAGCCCCCCTTCTCTTAATAATATTTTGAACGGCTGCCTTTACTACACTATTATTTACCTAAGTAATCAAATCCATGTTTGAATTTTTTTAACGATATACAAGGTTTTTCACGTCATGCTACACGAGATATTGCTGCTAAAGTATTTAATCTTTTGAATTTATATCTTTTGCGTTTTGTAGGACTCAAATTGAGGTATATTCTAAACTTATTTTACACAGAGGGTATAAGTAGTGAAATATATCAAATTATGTTTTTTTTTTTTTTTTTTTTTTTAATGTAACAACGAACAAATTACTATCATTTTAGATTCCTTGAGAAAAGTAAAAGCTTATTTAACCTAAACCTTAAGGATTTCGAAATAATTGAGATTTTGTAAAAATGCATTTTTTCAAAATTAATTTACAGAATAAAAAATTCAAATTTAAAATGTCTGCTATAAAGAGAGTTTAATCCGGAGTAAGTTGAAATTCTCACCAAACATCAGACATGTGGCATATTTCACGCTATAGTGATAATAATTTAGATATACAGTGTGTTCAAAATTTTTTTAAAAAGTAATTACTTTTTTCAACTTGTCTTTTAAAGTAAATACTTTCGAGAGTATTAAATTGCTTGACGTAAATGGAACACGATGTATCAGATTATTTGGAGCAAAAAATAAAAAAATACGACGTTACCAGCAAAGAATCAGTGCAAGAAACTCTTTTTCGGGAATGGTCGTTAATTCCTCCTGATTTAAATAAAAAATTAATTAGTGCATGTCTCGTGATTTGCAAAATGTAATTAAAGCCAAAGGATATCCAACTAAATACTGAAGGTTTAGATTTACTCATTAATTATAAAATAAATAAATAAAATTGTAAGTGTACGAATACTTTTTTTGGTTGTTGATTTAGATATATTATTAAATATATTTATTTTCTTTTAAACTATTACTGCGTTTTATACATTATATTAAAGCATACTTCTGGGGTATTTAATTAAAGTATTTATATAATTTAATACCGTCGTTGTTACTTCTTAAGAACGAATGTTAACGTTAAGGTTTACGAACACTTTTTTTTACCCGTTGTATATAATTAAATTAAATTAAATATATAATTGCTCCAGAACTACACGTAACTTTCTAAATATACAAACGTGAATTTTTCGATTTTTGCCACGTCTGATGTTGGTGAGCAAAGAGTTTGCATTAAACTTTGTTTGCGGAATGGATATTCTGTAGCGAAAATGCTGAGAATGCCACAGAAGGCCTTTGGTGATACGGTTATATTGCAAAAAAATGTTTACAAGTGATACCAAGATTTTAATGAAAGTCGAGGCGGAGTTTAAGGCGAACAACGCCCCGGACAACAATTGACATCAACCAATGAAATCACAGATTTGGTTCCTAAATATCATCGATTGATAGTGAGAGATCTCGCTAATGTTACAAGAATTTCATTTGGATTAACCTTAACCATCCTAAAACATGTTTTGAGTCTTAAACGCGTCCAAACTCGATTTGGTCCAAAAAAGACAAAATTTTTTGGGAAAAAAGCGTCGCGTTAAAATATGTCAAGTTGATAATTTCTGACTACCAGAACATCATGAAACAGATCATTATGTGAGATAAGACTTGGATCTATGTATACGACCCAAAAACAACCGGCCAATCGAGCGAATATTGTGCAAAAGGCGCATCAATACCGAAAAAAACGTGTCAAAGTCACTCAAAGTTCGAGGCAAAGTTAATAGTTTTCTTTAATTATCACGGTGTTATGCATTATGAATTTCTTCCGCAAAGCCAAACAGTTAAAAAGAAAATTTTATTTGAGCATTATGTGCCGTTTGCGTGAAGCTATTCGTCCCAAGAGGTCAAAATTATAGGTGGACCATTCTTCAGTTTTGGACCACGATAATACACCGCCCCACACTGCATTGGTTTTTTGAGAACATTTTGTCAAAAACTCGACCCATATCGTTCCACCGTACTCACCTGATTTGGCACCGTTAGACTTCTGACTATTCAACAAGCTCAAAAGGCCGCTCCGGGGACACCGTTTCCACTCAATTGAGGAGATAAAGCCGAATTGGAGAAAATATTGAAAGCCGTCCCGGAAAAAGGCTTCTTTCACTGTTTTGAGGATTGGAAAGAACGATGGCATAAGTACATTGTGTGTTGAACGGGAAGAAGCATTTGAAGGCGACGAAATTTATTCTTTTAAAAAGGATAAATTAAGATTTTTTATTTTATAAATAAATCCTCCTTATTGTTTGATCGCATACTACATATATGTATATAAGTGTGATATACAAAATATTACATAACGTATTGCATTAGCTTAAGGAGCGTAATCTTGGGCTCATTTTAAACAAAAAAATTTTATAAATAAATTTTGTCAAATTCGTCAGAGCTTCTGGTATATAAGCGTTCGAAAATTAAAATAAAATCTTTAATACTTAAAGTATTTTATGAAGTTACAAATAAGAAAACAAATTATATTATAAACCCTCGAAATTACTACCTTTAGCGTTAGCATCAGTATACAGCAAGATAAAGAATAATTTTTTTTAGAAAGAAACAAACTTCTTAAAAAAGTAACCTCAGGAATGCGCCCTTTAAACTTGGACGGTGGGTCGTACAACACCCTGTATATTGTATTTAAATCGCTATGACTAATATTTGATGTTACACGAGTGTGTTGCGTGTATCGCCCTATAACGCTGCAATCTCGTGTTATGTATTAATTTCGTAAAGTGCTCAGCACACAATGCCTATTCAATGTTCAAGTTACACAAAAAGAGCAAACGTATGTCTTGGGTAGCCTTGTGTAACATGCGCCAGAACGACAAAGCTTCCTTTTGAGAGCTTGGGAGGTAAACAATAATAGCGCTCCAGGAGTCTTTATAACCAGTAATGACATACGAGCTTCCCTAAAGGGCCAGATTGCAAAAGATAATTGAGGTTTGCTTTACCTGCACCAAGCGGATATTTCAATGGCACGTACGTGCTTTTAACTTAACTGTAATTTTAACGTTGCGCAAACTCAGAAAAAAAGAAAGAATTCGTTCACTTAGAAGACTTCTTTGACAATATTTGACAAGTTTGTCATATTTGACAGGCGAAAATCGTTATTGGCTTAGATGTTCTTTTTTAAATTATATTTGACAGTCTAGTCATCGTTGGGTTAGAGATTATTTTTTAAGGTGAATTTAATGTATTAAACATAATTTCTATTAGGAATCATTAAAATCTTCGGTAATCATTTAAAATAATCTTTTGTTTCAGATTCTGAAATACTGCGACCATCTGCACGGCAAGTGGTACTTTTCCGAAGTACGGGCAATATTCTCCAGGAGGTATTTGTTGCAGAACAATGCTATTGAAATATTTCTAGCCAGCCGAAGTAAGTAGTTGTTGAAATTTACAATTTTCTTCACTACTATATTAATAGAAAATAGGATTTTCACCCTCGTATTCAAGAAGAAAATTCTGTTTTTCCTCTTCAAGGAGTAATAACATTTTGATTTGCGGAAAATGTAGGAACAGTGGGATATTCTAGTGAGAGGCGGCCGTTGTCCGGGCAGCTCGAGGTAGTTCTTTCAATATAGAAAGATTTTATCATACATTTTTGTTTCAAATAACAAACCATGTTGCATCGAACGAAAATTGATAGGCACAATCGGATCTGGTTTTTGTAACAAATATAAAGTACCTTCTCCTACATAAAAAAAAAGAATGCGGTAATGTTATTTTGCACTTAGTGCTGTGAAATACCTTTACCGAAACCAGTGCGAAAATAGTTATGTACGTCACAAGTCCAGTAGATGATTTGTGACAGTACTGTACCGCAACAGATTTAAAAATAAACCGTGCGCATGTGTCCTAGCCACGACTTGACATTGTCCACAAAGATCACTAACACTGACACATGCCACGTGCCACTTTTTTGCGTCTGATAAAATACATGCAGTAAGATGCTTTTTTGAGCTCTCAAATGCACGGAGTAAATCTACTTTGCGGGACTCCCGTAGGGAAAATACTTTTAGGAATGTGGAAGCATAATGCGCCCCATTTCGGAAATTTTCCATGAACTTGTTCTTCTTCCGGAGGTGCGATGTGCGATTTTATGATTTATATTGGTACGATTACAGCATCCATCATGTTCGCATTTCCTGACCAAAACACCGTCAAGAAAGTCATCAAAGCTCTTCCGCGAGTCGGAGTGGGGATAAAGTATGGCATACCTCAAACCAGGAAGGCCAGCATGATGTCTCCGAGACAGTTAATGCGCAACTCTAACATGACGCAAAAATGGCAACGCCGCGAAATCTCCAATTTCGAGTATTTGATGTTTCTCAATACTATTGCAGGTAAGTGCTCCATAGTATTTCGTTCGCATGTAACCGTACGAGGATGTTGCAATACGTTTTTTCTATTGCAACAAAGTCTATTGTCAAATATTCCTGTTTAACGGCCATAAAAAGGGTCAAATTTTATTCAGTGTAATGAAATAGCGCCTATTTTTAGTCAAAAAAGATATTCTCGTTTAATTGTCGTATCTCTCTTCGTTTACGAGATTTCACCTAAGAGCTGATTCTGCTGAAGTCTTGCTATGTGCAATTCTCAAAAAGGTGGTGGTTGTGGTTCGCTCGCATAGCAACACATTATTTAGCTACTATTCCTTTAGCTTGTCAATGTAATCAGACAATTTTCTTGTCAGCTGCTCTTAAGTAAAAAATTGTAATTTAAAAGTAACAATGCGAAGGCATAATGATTTATCCTTTAGCGCGATGCGCGCTATGATTTGTGTTTTTAGTCAAATGGATTTTATAATAAGACCTCCTTTTCATTTGTTAATGACCTTTCCTTTTTTAGTGACTGAAAGAATCAATTTTTTCATTAATTATTTTTCCAAATGGTACTACACGAACTAACTCATGAGTAAAAATCTCGTAAACGAATAGAGATATCGTGATTAAACGACAATACATTTTCCGAATGAAAACAGACATTCCTTTATTATATTGAATAGAATTTGATCTTAGCTGCACCAATAAAAAAAAATATGATCAAATATACCGAAGGGGTGGGTTGTAACTAATGGTAACTAGCAGCTAGCTCTGGAGGCTGCGTAAAAATTTAAACTTGGCCCAAAATTCTTACTTGGCACCTCAGAAGACACTAAGAATACCAATTTTGGTGTTGATGCTACGAAAACCCAACGAGTTAGTCAGGAATTTGAAAATAAAATTTTAAAGTTGAACACCCATCGCGTAATTTTAAAACACGCAACGTCGGTACAAGGCATGTTGGGCCCCATCGTCATAAATCGGTGTCTCCTACCTCGGGTTCTGCCACGTCCCATTCCCAACGAATCACCCTGTATGTAAGAGAAAGATGTTAAATTTCCGAGTTAGACCACTTTAGCAAAATATTAACTTTTTTAACAATTTTACACAAGACTTACAGTCACTCAAAAAAGTATCCGTACAGTCGGAAAAAAATTCTGTAAACCGTAACTTTTGACTGATTTTGTTCAAATTTTGTATAATGAAAATTCAAACCGAAACTCGATTTGCGTAATTGAGCAACTTTTGAAAATTTAACTTTTAGAGTGCTTTCCAGCGTTTAAAAAAAACTCTTGCAGAGAGGATTTTTTTTATATATCCTGAAAATTTGATCAAAATCGAACAACAAATAGGGGAGTTGCAGCCTTTCAAAAATGCCAAAGAGTGACGATTTTCGCGCAAAATGACAAAACTTTGACATTTTTGACGACTTTAAAAAGCTGCAACTCCCTTATTTGCGGTTCGATTTTGATCAAATTTTCAGGATATATGAAGAAAAATCCCCTCTACAAGAATGTTAGAACGACATTGAAAAATTTCCATCGCACAAGAAGTTTTCAAAACGGAGTTTTTTTTTAAACGCTGGAAAGCACTCTAAAAGTTAAATTTTCAAAAGTTGCTCAATTACGCAAATCGAGTTTCGGTTTGAATTTTCATTATACAACATTTGAACAAAATCAGTCAAAAGTTAAGGTTTACGAAATTTTTTCCCGGCTGTATGGGTACTTTTTTGGGTGACTGTACATAACGGGACCTTCCGTGAAACCTTCTAGAAAACAACTTGTGTTTCATCTTGGTTTATAGGTCGTCTCCAAATTCTGATGATACTTACACGTATTGCATAAAACACATTTTCAAATTTGATAGAAAGTGTCTCAAATAAGAGTAGCAAAAACTCTTGATTAACTGATGTTGTCTTCACATTTGTTTTAATGATTCCACCATCGGTTATTTTCCTTCTAAAAATAAGTTAAGCAGTTACATCTGAAATGTCGAGGGGGGCTAAATCCGACTCGGAACGCCGGATAAAGATGTCATGACGAATTAAGCGCCACCTTATTCACGTGCGCACCGGGTACGGATTAGTTTCCCTTTCGGGATTGAAGAACAAATGGAAAAAGGCGAGTCTTACGTAGGGGTTGGGGGAAGGGTGCTTTCAGGGAAACGCCACGGCGTTCCGAAAGTTCTTGTTTTTTTCTCCCGTTTGATTCATTTGTACGAAATACGCATGCAATAAAGCCCAAAATAAATAAGCAATTAATGGAGGAGTATTTTACATCTTTACCGACGACGAACTTCTAAAGAAACGAAAACGAAATGGTCGTTTACTCTGAGACAAATTGCGGGTAATAAAAACATGATGTCTAAAAAAAGCCTCGTCTCCATTAAGTTTAATATCAAAGATGTAGCAGTTTTCAAACAAAAAGGCCCCGACGCATTATTTAGGCGGTGAATAATCGAGTTCTAAAAGCATCGCCTGTAACGAACTTAACGTTTTAATTAATTGAGTAATTAGTTTGACTTATAATCGTGTTGACTTGTTGATGTAAAGTTTTACAAGAGCTACACAGCTAATATTGGGTGTCTTTACATGGTCTGTACAAAGCCCTATGTCAGATTCCTCATACATATAGACAATTTAACAGTTGCCTTAGTTCAACAGTTTGACAATTTTCAAAATACGCTCAAGTTTGAATTTTTTTAAAAGTTTTTTAAAATCATTTCTCCCGCGCTTCCAGTAACTGGGCAAAGTCTTGCATTTGGATTTTTTAGGACAATGGTCTAAGCTTCACTTATACAGTGCGGCATTACAAAAAAACATAGTCTTTAAGTCAATCCTTTCGGTTCTAAAAGCACGAGATTATATGCAGCTTTAATCACGTACAAAACTTGCATTTCATCAACCGATTGAAAGCGGAAGGTCAGAATACGTTCAGGAAACAAAGAGTCTCTATAATGATTCGAGAAGTAATTGTTGAAGGAATAAACACTCTGAGAAGTAATATTTTAACATAGGAAATCACAATCGCGATATTATAACAAAGGAAATCTGCCACTGATTAGTTCGCCATTGAATAGGATGCATCCTGTATAGCTGGTCCAGGGTAAGAATCTCCAGCACGGGAATCTCGTAAACAGTAAGAAATACAAATTTGGTTAACTAAGAGGAAAGCTGCGTATTCAAGGGGGCAGTTTCACGATGCAAACAGATCTCTAAACTCCTTTTAGTTTTCCATTATCATTAAAAAAAAAACTTTTATCTCGAGTTATGGCAACAGCTAAACGAAGACTAAAACCATATTTGGATTGCTGTTTTTTATATGCTTAAACATGACAATCATGGTCTACAGCACAAAGAGATATAAAGAACCGTTGGTGCAATTATCTAGTAATTAGAAATTTCTTAAATCTACGCGACAGGGTTTATCTAACGGCTGATTTAACACCTCCACACACCATATTAAATGTGTCGTTCACATGGAAAGTTTGGTACTTTGCACTTGTTTTAGATTGCCATAAAATGGTAAATTCAAAATTGAAAACTAAATAATCCGTTAAGTTTCATGTTTCACTCGAGTGGTGTAATTTATCTGAATTCTCTCGTTTCTCTTATAAAAACAATAAACAAGTGATAAAAAAAAACATTGCGTAATTTGCCGATTACGACACATCATGGAATTCGCAATAGAAGTGTGTCTTAAAATCGACAAAAAACTTGGCGAGGCCGCACTTGGGCAAATAGTTTACGGTCATTCTTGAGAAGTAAAATGTCACAGAAATTTTATTTTTCGTCTATGTCTGTCCCTAATTTGAGAAAAAGTACGAAAGAAATTCGAATGTTTCTGTTTTTTCGAAATAACTAAAAACCGAACATAATTTCGCAGGTATATTTGCACAGTAAAACTACAGCATTGAACGCGCAACTTTTCACCCATTTACCGAGTTTGTATCTACTACCATTTACGAGGTTTCCATGCTAGAAGTCATTACCTGGGACACACTGCATGTTCAGACCATATTTTGGTAGCAAGTTTATATAGGGTTTCCCATATTAACCTATGCACTTTAAAAGTCAACAAAAAACTTTCTAATCAAACTAAAAAATTCTTTTATTGGTCTAACATATACCTGATTCTATGGGATTTATTATTAATTTATATAAGAATTCAATTTTAAAGTCTAAGTTCAACATTTTGCGTTGCCCGGCAACGAAAATCTCCATCTTGATCTTGTTCCGTGAGAGAAAAATTCATAATTTTTGTTAAGATTTAAATTAAATTTATTTAGAAATTTTTATCCCTGGCGTCAATGTCGTGGAAAGTCTTGCAAATCGTTCACCAAAAAACTGTACAGTCCAAAAGTCGTTGTTTAGTGTAATGTACCAATACTTCCGAAGCTTTTTTTTTTTTTGTGAGGTCAAAAAAAATGCATTTACGCACTACCCCCGAGTCTTTGCTGTTCGAATTGACTCGGGGAGTGTGGAGCTCCCTCCAGAACACCCACTAAAAAAAATATCCCTCTGTTTTCTCCGATGGAAAGCAGGAAATATCTTTCGACATTACTTTCACCCGCATCTGTCTCATTCTACATTTCTCGTTCCTCTGTTTTTTTTTGTTTTATAATTTCCACTATTAGTTTCATTATAATTTCGTTTTTTTCTTCCTTTTCCGTTATGTTCTATGAAATTTTCTGTTGTCAGCTTTTCTTCTATAATTGTTTCCATTTCTCTTCTGTTTCCATTTCTCTTCTGTATCCATTCCATCTATCGCAATTAAGTATCGTGTGTTCCGCCGTATCTTGTGAGATACAGTATAAACATTTTTCTTCGCTTTTGATCTTAAAACGGTTTAAGTATTCTCCAAAACATCCGTGTCCCGTTAGGTACTGTGTTAGGTAATAATTTGTTTCACTGAATTTACATTTTATCCATTTGTTTAATTTAGGTATTATTATTTTTTTGTTGTTTGTGCTTTGTCCGTTAAATTATTCCATTTTTGTTGCCATTTTTCATGTAGCTTGTTTGTTTCCTCTTCCCTATATATGTTTTTTTCTTTATATAATTTGTTTCTTAGTTCCACCTGTAGTTCCATTGGGAATACTTCCGAGGCTAAAAGAGCAGATTCGAACTGGAACTGCAAGAGTATATTGATATACCGGGTGGTCCATTTAACCTGACAAATCGGGATATCTCGAAAATTACGCATCAAATTGAAAAAAGTTCCAAATGAAAGTCGAATGGATCCACGATATAACACCAACCATGACTTCCCAACTCTTTCACTTGGGGTTGGGGCGGGGGTAACTTTGAAATCTCAAATGGCAACCCTCATTTTTTATCGCAGATTTGAATTTTACGATAAAAATTACTCGGAGTTTGTCTGAAACTTTTTTTCCGATTCGCTACAGATGGCGCTGTAATCGGAAAATTTTTTAAATTCTGATTCTGAAAGAAAGCATCGTGTCTTTCATATTTTTAATGGAAACTTGTTGGTTTTTTTGGGTACCTCCGATAGTTTAAAGAAATAAAACCGTCTATAAAACTAGTTAATATTTAGTAGAGTGGCCTTTATTTTTGATAACCTCTAAACATCTTCTTCTCATGGAACCAACAAGTTTCTCAATAGTTTCCTTCGGTACAGTGTCCCAAGCTATTTTAATGGCCTCAAAGAGTTCAGCACTATTTTTGAATTTTTCAGGATGTTGGACGCGGATTTTCTGATCAATTAAATCCCACAAGTTTTCTATGGGGTTCAAATCGGGGCTCTGTGCCGGCCACTTCATGACTGTAACTCCTTCGTCTTCAAAAAATTTTTTTACAATTTTTGCCGTACGCTTCGGATCATTGTCGTGTTGGAAACACCAACGTAAAGGCATGTTGTCTTCTGCATACGGCAGCATTGTGTCAGCTAAAATCTCCAAGTATTTGTATCGATCCATGATTCCGCTAATTTTGATAATAGGCCCCATTTCCCAACCAGAAAAACACCCCCATATTTGAACATTTCCTCCACCGTGCTTAATGGTGCCCAAAGTATACTTCGGATCGGAACGTTTGTTAGCAGGACGTCTCACCCATAAAATACCATCCGAGGAATGCAAATTAAATTTACTTTCATCGGAAAATAATATGGTATTCCACTTTGATTGGGACCAGTTTCAATGATCATGTGCAAATTGAAGTCGGGCGGTCCGATTTTTCTTTGAAATAAAGGGTTTTTAGAAGGGTTTCTTGCCGGAAGGCCACCCTCCTTCAGACGTCTTCGAATTGTGTGAACACCAACATCAATATCGTCTAGTTCAGATCTAATACGTACTGCGGTAAGAAATGGACTTTGCTTTACACGATTTATAATTTTCTTATCAGTCTTGGGTGTTGTTTTTCTTGGTCTTCCAGTTTTTGGTGGACTTAATAGAGATTTTCGTAGACGATACAACTTAAGAGTTTTAGATATAACCGATCGATTTAAGTTGAACTGCTCGGCAATGGTCTTTCGTTTTATACCGGCTTGGAACATCGATATTATTAATTGTTTTATATCTAACGACAAATTGACACCTTTGGGCATTGTCACAACATTTACTTTTCGGCAATAACACTGAAACATCAACTGGTCACTTTAGCACCTAAAGGTTAAAAGGGAATTTCAGATTTGTTTCTTTATTTTTGCTCGTCGCCAAATTGAAAAGAAAAAGTTTATCAGTAATAAAAAAAAAAGAGAACAAAAATAAACGATCTATTTGCTTTTTGGTGCTGGTAGTGAACAACCATCGTAGTCATATTTGGAAAATACTACTACTATACACATTTATTTCTTCAAAACAAAGAGAAAGAAGAAATGGGCTATCGACCCTATTGGTCTTTCCGCCCTTGATTACAGCCTGTTTTACTGTTTGTTAGTGTCTATAACTATATGCATTTACATGTCTTCACATGTTTCGTAGAGGGTTTTGTTGGGGAACCGGAACTGCGCTTGTTTGGTCTGTCTAGTCAAGCAAAGTGGTGTCAGTATTGTCCAGTTGTTGAGGTTGTTTTTCCATTTCGTCTGTATGTGTAGCAGTCTGTCTGTTATTCTTTTCATATAAGTGCGTTGATACAGTAGGTCGTTGGATGGGTTGTATAGTGGATTCTCGAGATGGCGTATTTTGGTTATTAGTCTTAGTGCGACTTGTTCCGTCGCTTATATATGTCGTTTAGTTTTTTCTGTGGAGTTAGCTCTTATTATGTGTCCATAGTCCAGTAACGGTCTACAGATGGATTTATATATTATTGTAGCTGTCTTTGTGGATATTCCCTTGTCTTTGTACGTCAGTAGTCGAAAATATTTAGTCCTTTTCTTAATTTCTGCCCTCATGTTTTGTACGTGTTTTGTAAATTTGAGTTGGTAATCGATTGTTAGTCCTAGGTATCTAATGTGTTTGGTAGATTTAGTTGTGTGTCCGTCTGAGACTATTGTCGGTGAGTTATGAGTAATTCTGTGGTTTGTTAGCAGAAGTTGGTTCTTTGCTGGGTTCGGAGCCAATCTCCATCTGTAGAACCATTTCATCGTAGCGTCCGTCAGAGACTGTAGTTTTTCCGCTGTTTTCGTAGTGGTTCTGCCGTGTGCAATGAGTGCTGTATCGTCTGCGTATTGTAATATGTAGGCAGTTTTGTTTATTGGAAAATAAATAATAAGAATATATTTTTTATAATTCAATAAACAGTTTCTCCACTTTCGCTCGGTACTGTATATGTAACGATGGGACGTATTTCGAATAAAATATTTTCTATAATTATTGCGCAGCCGAGTTATACTTTTTATTAAAAGATTCCGGTTTCATATTTACAGACCCGGTAACTCAGTGTAACGTTCCCTACAGTGAGTAGTTACTCATAAATTATATTCGCAAACAAATATGTGTGGCGTGGACTGTGAAGTCCCGCATGTTCGAAATAACTTATATTGGTACTGAATGGGGTTTTTAATAAAGAACCAGATCCCCTGACAGTGCGACAGGCGCTAATTTCGCATGGGACGTTAGTCGAGTGACTGCATGCGTTTAAATTTATGCCCCGTCGACACGCGCCCAAATTGTTTCCTCCTTACCAAGAAAACGACGCGCCAGGTTTTAATTTTGCTGTAATTGGACGGGACCGGGATATTTCCGAGGTCTTTTAATCTCCGTTTATTTTTTTGTGTCATGGTTCTTCTGGCGCACGTAACGCTCGGAACTTAATTAAAAACGATATACCAATTTCTGTATTTTGACGTCTTTATTTCCCACCAACATGATACCTTGCTGCTTTGATGTTCTGCTTTTAATAGACTACCCGTTGGGGCGAAGGAAAATATCATAATTCTCATTGTCCATTGAAAAAATAAATACGAGGGCCGTCTTTTGTCCGAGAGCAGGTGCGCCGAAAACGACGGTCGCCCAGGAGTACGTCGACGCTGTGCGCAGACTCATCGAGGAAGACCGATATGTGACAGGCCGCCTGATTGGGGCATCGCTGGGATTTCAACCGCAATTTTTTTTATTTACAGGGTGTCCCACAAGTGTTTCATTATATTTCAGTGGGTAATAGTACATTGAAAAATAATACGACTCCCTATATAAACCATATTCCAATAATGCTTCATTAAGAAGATACAGGGTGTTAAACTTTACTTAAAAAATTTAACTTTTATTGATATATTCAAAACCGTTTGAGATATGTAAGTGAAATTTGGCATGTTTTGAGAGTTAATGTAGACGCATTTATTTGTGCAAAAGGGCTATTTTTCGTTTCACCAGTGACGTGCGTACGGACACCTCTCAGCACATTTTTAAAGAAAAACATGGTGCTTTTTATCAAAATAAAAATTATTTTTAGAAGTTTAATTTCATTTAGAAGAGAAATGCTCACTTGACTCTTTTTCGTCCGACGCATCGTTTGCCAGTAAAAAATCAAATACCGTCTACATGCGCAAGTAGTATGCATATCCGCAAGTTTGACTAATAATAACAATTGACTTAAATCCATATAGCTACTCTCAAGTATTTGACGTATTATGATATGCGTCGTTATGACTACCCTACAAATTAATGTATTGTCATTAAGTAACAACTTTTTATAAATATTTTATTAAATGTATTATTTTTTTCAATTGTGTTAATTTGTTTAACTTAATAAATTAATTATAATGGCTCAATTTACAACAGCTGAACTTGCGGATATGCATCTTATTTACGGAATGGCAGGTTGCAGTGGAAGAAGAGCTTCGCGTTTGTATGGAGAAAAATTTCCAAGACGAGTCATTCCGCATGAAAGTATCTTTGTTAAGATTCATAGTCGTCTTAGAGAAACAGGCAAACAGGCGTTCAGGCCACCCATTTTCAGGGAGGACTGTTGAGCTTGAAGAAGCTGCTCTTCTACAAGTGGAGGTAAATCCTTCCACCAGTATCCGGGCTATTGCACATAATACGAATACTGCACGATCCACAATTTGGCGTATTCTACGCAAAGAACAACTTTTTCCATACCATCTTCAAAAAGTACAAACTTTAAGCCCAGAGGACTACCCATATCGACGACGTTTTTGCCTATGGTGGTTACAGAAGCATTTATGGCAACAGAATTTTGGTGGACAAGTTCTCTTTTCGGACGAGGCGTGCTTTACGCGAGAAGGCCTTTTTAATAGCCATAATAGTCATATATGGAAAATGGACAACCCTCGTGCTATTGCTTTTCGCAATAATCAACAGCAATTTTCCATAAACATTTGGGCCGGAATTTTAGGTGATAACATAATTGGTCCTTATCTGCTCCCACCTCGTCTAACTAGCCATATTTACGAACAATTTTTAAGAAATATTTTACCAGTGCTTTTGGAGGATGTGTCACTGAATGTTAGACAAAGAATGTGGTTTCAACACGATGGAGCACCTGCGCATTTTTCCCTGCTTGCTCGGCAACATCTTGATCAGGTTTTTTCTAATCACTGGATTGGCCGAGGCGGACCAGTAAATTGGCCGGCGCGATCCCCTGATCTAAAACCTCTGGATTTCTTTTTTTTGGGTCATGTAAAAAGTTTAGTATATGAAAGACCTATTGACAGTGAAGAGGAGTTGCTAGCAAGAGTGTTGGCTGCCTGCGCACAAATTCAAAACACACCTGGAATATTTCAACGTATCAGAGTATCAATGAACAGGCGAGCTCAATTATGTATTGAACAAAATGGCCACAAATTTGAACAATTTCTATAATGTTATAGCAAATAAATAATATTTAAAACAAACTTAATATTATTAAAACCATTTAGAGAATATCGTGCATATAGACGGTATTCAATTTTTTACTGGCAAACGATGCGTCGGACGAAAAAGAGTCAAGTGCGCATTTTTCTTCTAAATGAAATTAAGCTTCTAAAAATAATTTTTATTTTGATAAAAAGCAGTGGCGCACCATGTTTTTCTTTAAAAATGTGCTGAGAGGTGTCCGTATGCACGTCACTGGTGAAACGAAAAATAGCCCTTTTGCATAAATAAATGCGTCTACATTAACTCTCAAAACATGCCAAATTTCACTTACATATCTCAAACGGTTTTGATGATGATATCAATAAAAGTTAGATTTTTTAAGTAAAGTTTAACACCCTGTATCTTCTTAATGAAGCATTATTGGAATATTTTTTATATAGGGAGTCATATTATTTTTCAATGTACTATTACCCACTGAAATTTATCAGGTAATTTTCGAATCCCATCTCGGAAGAAAGATGGTGATTTTGATTGGATAAAATCTTCTATTGTTCGGTGGACTTCTTCGAGACATCGAAAGTGTGTGTCAACCAGGTGATGTTGTAATGCTCGAAAAAGGTAATCATCAGAAGGTGCAAGATCTGGTGAATGAGGGAGAACTTCCCAGCCTAACGCGGAGACAATGTCAATGGTGT
This sequence comes from Euwallacea fornicatus, assembly GCF_040115645.1. Classification (NCBI taxonomy): domain Eukaryota; kingdom Metazoa; phylum Arthropoda; class Insecta; order Coleoptera; family Curculionidae; genus Euwallacea; species Euwallacea fornicatus. The sequence goes on along the minus strand of NC_089567.1, from coordinate 2,271,777 downwards.
CTTTTGCCGTATGTGGTCGCGCGTTGTCGTGCAACAAAACGACTTGCCTTGTTCCACTACCATTAAAAGGTCCTTTTTCCTCAATAGCATCCCTCAATTTTATTAATTGGTCTTGATAACGGTTAGCAGTAACAAAAGTTTCTCTTGGTTTAAGTGTCTCATAATAAATTACACCTTTGGAATCCCACCAAATGCTCAATAACAATTTTTTTCCGTGGATGTTCGGTTTTGCAGTACTTGCTGATGGTTCTCCCGGATATACCCACGATTTTTTTCTCTTAGGATCGTCCTGCAATATCCATTTTTCATCTCCAGTAGCAATTTTACTTAAAAAGTCTTTTTTTCTGGATCGCGTCAGTAGACACATTACAATTTCGCAGCGCCGATTTTTGTTTTCTGGGCCAAGACCATGATGTATCCAGTGACCTTCCTTTTGTATCCTTCCTAATTTTTTCAAACGTATCGAAATAGCTGGTTGAGCCTTTCCGAGTGCATCAGCAAGCTCTTTTTGTGTTTGGCAGGGATTTTCGTTGAGTAAGTTCTCCAACTCTTCATCGTTAACCTTTTTTGGTTGACCGGGGAGTATTTCATCTTCAAAATGATCAAAATTTCCATTCCGAAACTTTTGAAACCATTTTTTACACGTACTGTAAGATAGAGCATTCTCTCCCAAGGATTAACAAATCGTGTCTTGCGCTTCTGCAGCATTTTTTTTAAGTTGAAAATTGAAAAGACGAGAGTGCCTTAAGCGCTGCTTGTCAGATGACATTTGTAACGTTCTTCGTGGTTAGATTAATCAAATTAAGTGGTTTGATAGCTCACAGATGGCGCTTCAAAACGGACTATATAGTTAGAAAAAATTATAAATTCAAAGAGGCGTTTTAACCAATTTCATCTAAGGGCCGAGAATTAATTTATACACCTAATAGATTATGTTTATACCCCGTTAATATTTTTAAATAGGGATTCCCCAAAAAGCTGAACGCTTTCGCGTTACCCTTTTCGTTGTTAATTGTTAAAATTCGCATTATGCTAATTTTTGGATCATTATACGCTTTTTGTGTTATAGAACTTTTCGAATTATGAAAGTTCGAGTTATAGATAAGAAATAACATTGAAGGGGCGAGGCCCTATGATTTAATTTAAGTTGTAGGCGTTCAACTTATAGGAATTTCACTATATTTGTTATTAGATATTTATTACGTTAATATTTCTTCCTTCTGTGGCTTTTAAATAATTAGAAGTCTCAAACAACTTTTTATACAAAATTGGTTTAGAACGTGGCAACGTTGACATTTTTGAAAAAAGTGTTTCTGAAAAAACAAACATAGCGTCGGTGTCGCGACGCCGAATTTCGCTTTCCATATTTAATTTTTTTAACATTTATTTTGGCTTATGCCCTTTTATTTAATCTGGTGAAAAGATTACTTCGCAAAGCCCATCTGTTTTCGTATAAAATAGGTGGAGCGTCGAATTTGCATGACTGTACAGAGGGCCCCATTTTTCATGTTATGTTCTCAGTTTTCGTGAAGTATTGCGTTCTTTGTTGTGGCGAAACAACAAGGTAACGAAACGAATGAAGGTATAATAATATACGAATGTTAAAATTCATTGTCGCACCAGTCGAAGCTTGTGAAAGATGGGCAACTTATGCGATCACGAGCCTTAAGAATAATGCATATCACATTATACTCTCTATTGGACCACAGATGTGTATTTATAAAAATAACCTAAAACTATGACGTTCTTAGTAGAAGGAAATGTATTATACTTGAGTTGTTGAATATTCCCCGTCTCTCATCGTTTTCTGCGCATCGCATAAAAATTCAAATACAAGACGCCGATAGTGTATCCCTAGTAGTCTGTTGCAAATTATCCTAATCTGAGGAAACGTTGCATTCTGAAAAGACGCGAAAATTCCCTGTATTTTACATTTATTTCAGGAAGGACATACAATGACCTCAACCAATACCCCGTCTTCCCATGGGTCCTAACCAACTATGACGCCAAGGAGCTCGATCTCAGTGAACCCAGCAACTACCGAGATTTATCCAAGCCCGTAGGTGCCCTAAATCCCAGTCGAAAGGCATATTTTGAAGAACGGTATTCTACGTGGGAGCACGAAACAATCCAACCTTTTCACTATGGGACACATTATTCTACATCTGCCTTTGTTTACAACTGGCTCATACGACTGGTGAGGTTTTTGCATTTTTTTGTTGGTGACAATCTGAAATGTGTTTTATGTAGGAGCCTTTTACCACGATGTTCCTCGCACTTCAAGGAGGCAAGTTCGACTACCCGAACCGTCTCTTTTCATCCATCGCTTTGTCGTGGAAGAACTGCCAGAGGGACACTTCAGATGTCAAAGAATTAATTCCAGAATTTTATTTCCTACCTGAAATGTTTATGAATACCAATCGGTACCGCCTGGGTATAAACGAGGACGGTAGGCAGATAAGTGACGTAGAGCTGCCCCCGTGGGCAACATCTCCAGAAGAATTCGTACGAATCAATCGTATGGCATTAGAATCCGAATTTGTTTCTTGTCAACTCCACCAGTGGATCGATCTAATATTCGGGTATAAGCAGAGAGGACCTGAAGCAGTTAGGGCTACAAATTGCTTCTACTACTTGACGTATGAAGGCAGCGTTGATTTGGACGCGATTCAGGACAAGATCATGAAAGAGGCCGTTGAGAACCAAATTAGGAACTTTGGGCAGACGCCATCTCAATTACTGATGGAACCACATCCGCCAAGAAGTTCTGCGATGCACTTGGTGAGTTTTTTGGTACGCTCTTTTATAACACCTTATAATGGTATTTTTCAGTCTCCAATGATGTTCTCCGCAATTCCCGACGACGTTTGCATGACTATGAAGTTTCTGTCCAATAGTCCCATTGTTCATATATCAGCCAACACTTATCCCCAATTGCCCAATCCATCGGTGGTCACCATTTCAATGCATCAGCAATTTGCAGTGAACAAGTGGAACTCAGCTTACGCAGCTGTGGCACAGTCTCCTAGTTATGCGGATACTCCCAAAGATCAGACCGCGAATCTGCCGTTGGCTATGGACCCAGTTCTGTGTAAGTTGGAAAGTAAGCTATAATCTTCTTCTCTTCGATATATTTCGTAAATTTCGTATATTGTGTCCAGTTTAAGGAGGGTCAGTATAGGGCAACGGTAAGAGATAGATTTGATTAAATGGACAAAAAGTTGAGCCAATTTGTCGGCCGAAAATGTGGCACCTCCTAGAAACATGGGATGCGATATTTAGTCTTTTAGTCATGTAGAAAATAGGCAACTTTTTATATTATTTCGTGACGTTAATATTCAAAGTAGAGAAAAATTTAACATTAAATTTATTAAGATGATTAATTTTATCCGACGTTTCATGTTTAAGCAACCACAATTAATTTCTATTTTTTTTTTAATACGGACCTGATTTTTTTATAACAAATTTGAAAGGCTATTTTGGTTTTGAATCGAATCATATTTGTAGTACGGATCGCTTAGAATCGTCTACCATCTGAACTCAAGAGTAAAAGTCCTTTTCATCTTTCGACATTTTTGCTGGACACCATTGTCCGTTAAAAAATGAATGTTTTGGCCGATAAAAAAAATTGTCTCGCACGTTTCTTCTTTTATGAGTAAAAATTACAATGTTAAATGGAAATTTTCTAAATTAAAAAACGGAGTTCCAAATTGGCTTAGTACGCCGCTCTAGTAGCAAATTTTTAGAGCAAAATATGTTTAGAGAAACACTCATTGTTACAAAAATAGCAAAACTACTTTTCATTTAATGTAAATTCCTTATGGTAATAATTTTTTTTTTTAATTTATTTATACCATTTTCAGCCTTAACAAATAACAGCAACCAACAGAATCAACTTCAGCGGCGCAACTTAGGCGACAACTTCAGCCAGAACTTGAAGATCCGTTCGAATTGTTTTGTCACCACCGTCGATTCGAAGTTCTTGTTGGCTTGTGGCTTCTGGGACAACAGCTTCCGCGTGTTCTCCACTGAAAGTGCCAAAATCGTGCAAATCATATTCGGTCACTACGGAGTGGTGACTTGTCTTTCAAGATCCGAATGCAACATTACATCAGATTGTTACATCGCTTCTGGATCTGCAGATTGTACGGTGCTGCTATGGCATTGGAATGCACGAACGCAGACTATTGTGGGCGAAGGGGAAGTACCCACGCCCAGGGCTACTTTGACCGGTCATGAGCAGCCCGTCTCTAGTGTGGTCATATCAGCTGAGCTTGGATTAGTTGTTTCTGGGTCTCATAGTAAGTAGTATGTAATGCATAATTCATTTGATATGAGCGTGCGGTAATAGTCAATTTTCCACATCCCTCGATGAAATAAATGCTAACACACGCGTGTGTTAGGAAATGATGTTACGAACAAGTAAATCGACACCATTGTATTAATCAGTTAGGCAAAATATGCCCTTGCCAATAACTTAACTGCAACTGAAGTGTCTCAAAAACAGTTAAAAGATATTAATGTAATATATACAGAGTGGCCCAGTTTTATCCAACCAAGTTTAAAATTTAGATTCTACTAATCGAAGTAAACGAATTTTATTCTATAAATTTTAGTTCAATTCTCCAACAATTCCGAGACATATTTGTTTAAAAAATGTCTAATTCGTCCACGTTGCCATTCTTTTTGAGAAGTTGCGAAGAAGATTTTTTCTTATTTCAAATTACATAATTCTTTTGGTCAAAATAATTTAATGAGTGGAGCATAATAATAAAATTTCTTCAAATATGTATTTGCTTTATTGAAATTTTCGCCTCTAAAATAAAATCAGGATTCTTCTCAGTCTGCCTGAGAATTTTTTTTTACTTCAAAAACTGTTTATTATTTTGCAAATTCATTTCAAAATCAATAATTTTGGTTGTGATTCGATATTGATTGGTGTTGATTCTTTTCGAAAAAAAAACTAAATTCCGAAATCAAAATGCCATACGTGTACTCGAATGAAAAACATGCTGAGATGCATTTTTATTCCGGTCGTGATCGGGATGTCGCGAAAGAAGCCCCAAGGTTGTACATAACGGCATTTCATCAAACACGTCATCTCCATCCTGAAGCTTTTGTACCACTTCATAGCGTTCTTAGAGCAACAGGATCGTTTTATATTATGAGAGATCATCAACTTCCTGGTACACCTCAACGAGATACATTATTCGAAATCATTTCAACAATGATCCTCGTACAATTGTTGGACGAGCCTCTGTTGTATGAAACATTTTTCGGGAAATCTTTAGAGTAACTTTAAAAGGAGATTCTTTTCATATTTGCCGAGTGCAAGAAATTTTAGCTAGAGATTTTCAAAAAGCTTATTAGATTTCGCGAATGGTTTATTGATGATGTTCAACTTGATAGACAAATAATTTTGTGGACTGATGAAACCACATTCAATCAAAATGGTTTGTTGAATATGGGCAAGTGTGGTCACATGAAATTCCTTACCATACGAAAAAAGATCGCTTCGGCATTAATGTTTTGGTTTGGGCTCATTAACAATCGACTTGTAGGGTCATTTTTTCTGTGAAATCGGCTTGAAGGCGAATATTTTTTGCATTTCTTGCTAGAAGAGTTTCCCGTTCCTTTGGATGAATTGATGTTTAATGTAAAACAGCGTCACCAGTTTCAATTAGATGAATATCTTCCTCATCACAATCGACCCTTTTGAAACTGACTAAAACGACAATTATGCTGAGCGCCGGATCGAAAGAAGTGAACCTTTAATCTGGCCTGCTAAATTTCTAGACCTTACCCCACTCGACTGTTTTTTACGAGGAATTTTAAAACTTCTATTTTACAGAAATCCTCTTAGAACAAGAGAGGAGTTAATTGCTTCAATACTAGCTTCCTCTCTACTAATAACACAATTCCAGATAGCAGCTGCAACGCATTCGGTGATTCAAAGATGTGTAAGTTGCGTACATACATGGAAACGTGTTTGAAGCGAGTCCTCGGTAACTTAAAGTTCCACAAAGCGCGAAAGAAAAATATGAAAAACGACGAAAATGACGTCGAAAATTGTGTTTTTTGGAATGAGCAAAAGTCTCATTTGCAGCTTGTTCAAAACAATTTTAGCGTGGAGGCATTAGAAATTTGTTGAACATCAACATCTCGGAATTAATGAAAAATTGAACTAAAGTTTATGAAACTAAATTTGTGTACTTTAATTAATAGAATGAAAATTTTAAATGTGGCTAGATAAAACTGGGCCATCCTATACAATAATATTCAACAAAACAGTACGAAACATCAAAAGTATTGTCCAGTCGGTCATTGTGAAAGTAATTAACGCAGCAAAGTTCCTTGATAGACGCATGCGATTGCTGAATTTTTACCCACTCGTTTACGTTTAATAAACATCTTCAGATGGCCCTGTATTGGTGCACACGACTTTCGGAGATTTGCTGAGGTCCTTGGATCCCCCTAATGGATTCAACTCTCCCGAAAATATCGCCATGTCCCGCGAGGGAGTTATTGTAGTCAATTACGAGAAGGGAAATGTGGCTTCCTTCACTATCAACGGCAAACGATTACGACACGAGTCCCATAACGATAATCTTCAGGCAAGTGTGCCCTGAATATTTCTGTGAAACTAGGTAATACCTTCTAATTTGTATTCTAGTGCCTGCTTTTAAGCCGCGATGGAGAATACTTGATGACGGGAGGCGACAAAGGAATCGTTGAAGTTTGGCGAACCTTCAACTTGGCGTTGCTCTACGCATTCCCAGCTTGTGATAGTAGCATTAGGTCACTGGCGTTGTCACATGATCAAAAGTACGTTTTTAGTTATTTAGTACTCGTAGATTAGGACAATCAGCCTATACAGGCTTGGTTGTTAAGGGAAAAATCACTGAAACACTCTTTGATAGAGAAGAGGATGGCTTTTGGTGAAAAAGTTGTTTTCGAAATGCCCTGAAAACTATTCATTTAAAATTTTCATCTTCCTAAAGGGGTTGTTATGCCTCGTTTAAAAGATAATTTTATTGTCTACGTGATCGAGTTTTAATTTTTTATTTTTGCACGTCGATTATGTAGAAATTAAACAAAATCAAAAAATTTGTGATTTTAACTGTGAGGATACTATGTAATAAATACTGAAAATGTACAGTTAGACTCAAATCTATCATTAACAATGATATTTCTAACATTCCGTTTAAAATTAATAAACCCGCATTTTTTGGAGGACCAATTTATTAATATTTTCATCGACACTTAGTGGTTTTAGTACTTCGTAGTAACACATCACTACTTTGCAATTTATTCAATTTTCAGTTTGATTTAAATGGTTTATACGTTACAAAAGAAAATTAAAATTTTGAGTCTATATTAGGAAAACAATAATTTTACATGACCGACAGCTGGTGTTTTCAATTTAAAACCTTCTGGACAAAATGGTATGCCACTCATATGTATCTAAGTTGCTAATGAATTTCTATGCGCCTGATTTCATCCAAATTCAAAAAACACGAAGTTGACCGCTCAATGAAAGGTGGCGAATGCAAATTGCGATTCTCGGACATGTTCAAATAGCCCACAGAACATATGTATGATAGATTGTTAAGGGACCTGGTGTTTCAAAAAATACTGTTCACAGAATTTTGACAAAGTACAATTCCATCCTTATGATATAAAACTAGTACAGGAATAAAATGAGGATAATTTCAACCGCCCATTAGAATTCTGTGAATTCTTTAGTATCATGTTACATTCAAACAGACATTTGTTCTATAATATAATGCAATATTTTCTGATGAATATTCGTTCCATTTGAGTTAAGAAACATAACTGTCGTTACTAGGGTGATATCAATTTTCTTTTGTTCCGAGAGAACCGTACTCAACAACTTCAAAAATTGAACATTTGAACAAACATTTTGGGTGATCACATTGTTGGATCATTCCTGGAACCTGGAACAAGAATTAGTCGTTCAACAGAATGGAGCACCTCCACACTACACTATCGCTATCCGATAATTCCTAGTTGAAAAATTCCCTGGAAGGTGCATTGACAAAAGAGCTTTAAAGGAGTGGCCCACGAGACCTCTTCACTTTAGTCCCTCGAATTATTTTTTTATGAAGACATTTGAAGACTAAAATCTGTGATCCACAATCTCATGCTCTCAAGAAATTACGTGTCTGAATCGTCAAAGAGCGCAGGTAAATAACACCAGAAATGTTAGGCAATATGCGACGATATTTTTGGGATTTGGCTATACGTGTGGATGGTTGTCAGTGGAGGTCATTTTCAACATTTCTTACCCAAAATTAATGAAATATGAGTAAAAATGTTTGTAAAAATTAAATAAATTTTTTTAAATTATTTTAATTAATTTAATTTTTTTTTAATTTGTTTAATTTTTACAAAACCGACGCAGAAAAATTAAAAAAGCTACACCATGTAGAGAATAAAATTACCTTTCAAACGAGGTATAACATATCCCATTTTTGAATTGGAAAATCCAATTCAAAAATTTTAAGGGGGTGATTTCTAGAGGTAGAGTAATGACATTCCGAAAGCAACTTGTTCACAAAATACGTCCCCCTCCCTATTAAAGTTGGTGCATTTTAGCGATATTTTCTTTAACAAACAACCGAAAAGATAGTAAGGGTGGACACTTTTGCTTGGAATACACTTTAAAGTCCTTAAAACCGATATTAGAAACAAGATACGTGATCTGATGCGTTAAATGATCCATTACCTTCCGTAACGGTCCTAAACGACCTAAGCGAGATCTTTTCAGAAACTTCGAATGGTAGAAGTTAAAAAAAAAATTTATTAAGGAATATGAACAGGAAAAACAACTCAACGTATTTTTGTTGTCGAAGCGTTGGCAGTTTTACTCGAAATCAGTAACATCATAAGAATTTTGATGGACAGGATCAAGGGCAACTTTTAGATACAGCCGTAATACTTGACAAATGTTTGTCATATTAAGTTCATCTCGGAATTTAGTGATTTTCGAATAAACGGCCCCTTGAAGCTATATATGATGCGATGATAATTTTATGATAATGTGAATAGAAGAGTCAGGTTCGTATGTAAAATAACGAACGTGAGGATAAGAGAACGAGCGGAAATCTGAACAGATGGAAAATCATTTAAATGGTATATTGTACAAAATAAAATGCTATGATAAAACGATTTCAGTTTTTTGATATCTCTTTTCCAACAATCTCACTATCATCAAAACAAAATTTAACCAATTTTAATTTATTTCCGAAATTACTCCAAACACAATGTTCAATATAATTCTTCAAAACTCTTTCGATGTAATCGATTCTTCTTTTTCGATAACGACGATATCTGTGGAGCGAGATTGCCACTGGGACACCTTGTATACTGAAATTTTTGCATTTTTTTTCTTAGATTCCTGTTGGCCGGACTAGCGCTTGGGTCGATTGTGGTATTCCATATCGACTTCAACAGGTGGCATCACGAGTTCCAGCAAAGATATTGATGGAAACGCACTAGTAATGGTTACAAGAGGAGATTTTTCGTAAAGATGAATCAAATATTTTTATTGATTGACTATTGATGACATCCAGGTTATCGCTTGTTAACATTCCATATTTTTTGTTACCTACCGTTTCGCGGAATTGTTAAGAATTCGCGGGATAAATTAGGCTAATACATGGTAGTTGTACCATATGAATAACTAAGAAAGGCTGCTGACCGCATCTCCAAAACGATTTGTTGTTAAGGTTGTGGACAATTAATGTATGAACTAAATGGGCCGTAATTGATTAAAGTTTATTTAGATTCGATTCAACCGGATTTTTATTCCAATCCTGACTTAAAAACCAATATAACAACATATATGATATGTGTAAATCGCTACTTCTTATCTTAATTAAATTTCTCATATCCGATTTAATTCATGTAGATAGGGAAAGACGACTGTCAGTTAACAAGTAACTCTCGCAGATGTTTTTTAAAATGAAATTAAAGTTTAACCAATAGTTGAAGTAATAATATCTATTTGAACGACGTCCGCCATGAAGCACTTGAACTGATGGTTAACCTTGACTGCAAGTTACTTCCCATGCAGTTTAGCACGACATTTAAGTACCAACTACCAAAGTTTCCGATATGCGGCCAGATGCTTTTCCTTAATTTTTTTTTTGTGCAATGTCTTGTTAGTTTTATTCCATAGAGAATTGTTGCCTTTAATACTTATTTTGAGCGTCGTTAGAATATATTTTAGGTAATTTTCGTATTTTGAGTTATTACTACTTAAAATTGCTTTAATTGCTCTTATAACAGTATATTATTTAGGAAGTATCGTAAGGAGCACAGTCAAAATGAACAGAACGGTTTCACGAATGATGCTTACAACACGAAATACCGTCCTACATAATATGCTATGACCACGCTTATCAGGCATATCGCACAGGGTCATCCAACTATTTGGTGCAGTATTAAATATTTATATAAGTTTTTCGAACAGCTAAAAAATAACAGTAGTATTAACAAATATTTGGATGACTGCACTTATACCGTAAAACTCGTATTATGTAACTAGTATGTCGATTATGGAAAAACTGTAACCAGAAAAAACTAAAGATTTGGCACTAGTTACGAGTGGATTAAGGTAAATGTGGCCCCAGATGAATAAATTAATATTGATCAAAAATAGCATATTGCTGTCCGAAAAAGACGGATAAAGTGTAGGGACGCGTAAAGATACATTAAAACGTGGTTTGCAGAATTCTATCAGCCACACAGTATTTCCTAATCGCACTTGTACTTCTTGGCAGTTTTCGATGTTTTTTTGTAAAACTTTAGTTCTACGAACTTCACATTCACCCAGGCATTTGGCATTGGTTCTTTCAATGCGTAGCTACGTGGCTACGGTAAAAAAACACCAAAACTGTTTGTTGTTCATTCACCTCTACAAATTTCTTATCCATTTTTCAAATTTCGGTTTTTTTCTTCAAGCTGTTCACTCAGTTTAGAGGTTTCGAGCGTTTTAACGGTGATCACATTACCTTCAGCTTCATGACTAACAAAGCAGAATTGAAGCCATATTCCTCCATCGATACAAGGTAGTGAGCTGATTTCCAATAAACACTAGCAAATAGTGGGTAGAATTTTGTAATTCAAGACCAATTTAAGTTTCAAACAGGTTTAGATTTTTCCTTATTGATCTGAAATTAGTTGATTTGGAACATGTGAATCAAAGCCGTTTTGTCATCACCTGTGTCTTATAAACAGAAACGGCAAATCCTTTGCGGCTGTCGGAATATAAATAATTATTTGGAAAATTGGATTTATTTGGTTGCTTTTGTGCCAAACTGGTATGCCCTGATACATTTCATTATATTAAATCAGTTTTTTTTACAACCATTAAAGAAAGTAGAACTTTCCTTTCTCATTTGAGGAAATAATAGAAAACTTTTGCTCCCTAGAAAGTAAACACTTTTACACCTCACTTTATGTGAATTCCGTATACATGATTTTTCGCAAATCCCGTACAATCGACCTACTTTCCCCTGAGATGCTCGTTTGATCCATATTTTCTGGGACACCCAGTATTGTGCCAAATTTTCAGTTGTTCTAATTAGAGTATTTCCATAAACGATTGAGACAGCGCCACAACCTGTATAATGATCGATGGTTCGACTGAGTGGGGAAATATTGCTCATTCTTTATTTATTGTTGTTTCGCAATGATTTATTAATGTGCTAATTTAACGCAGACATTTCTATAAGGCCATTTTTCACCTAACTCAGCTCGAGCTGAGCGATCAAGCTGAATATAAAGTATTAATGCATTTTGTTTCCGTGGTCGCTTAGTTAGTATTATCATTTGCTGTAGTGATCGTAGTAAAAAAAAAAACAATTTCCCTTTTAAAATGTCCACATAAAAAATTATAAAACAAAATATGTAGGAATTATTGCTTTTAGTATTCGAAAGGCTCATTTAAGGAATAGCCTATACATACTTATTAATAATAAAGGAATAATTTTTAAATCTTAGTCGTTAAGGATTTTTACAGCTATTCAAACCAAAAGTCAATCAAAGTTGGTCTTTTTGTAAGTTCGAGCACGTTCGAGAGTAGATTTTGCTTCAGCTTATAGCACTTCTGTGCCAGCAATTGTTAATCCAATTTTGGCGCACTTTTTTGGACACCGTATGTTCGCCAGTAAGTTGTTGCCTCCACAAAACCCTTACTTTTACTTTTTTACCCACGTTCTCAATGATTCATCAGAATTGGTTTGGTATATATTTATAAGTATTTGATATTCTTAATGACTCTAACATTACCTATACTAACAACGCTCTATAAAAAGGTTTTTTAAGGATGAATCACATGGGCATAGGAGCCCTACTGCCTAAATATTCGAACGATCCATACTTTTTACTCAAAAGCTTATTTCTTAATGCCACTCCAAGATTTTTGAAAATTCACCTATATATTATTGTTGAATAATGTATTTTAAACCATTATGTGATAATGTTGATTATTTTTAATTTGTTTCAGCTGAAAACTTATAATTTAACACCTTAATGTTCGGGTAAGGTTATTTAAATCCAAAAAGTCTTTAAAGCACTAAATAAATTGAACTGTTTCAACTCACCACTAATTATTATTCTATAATTTTTAAAACCATTTGTGTATGTGTGATAAAATTGAGTTTTTGTGTCGCACAAGACAAAGAAATGGCTAAAAAATATGATTCTTCAACTTGCCTCCTGAAAATCTAACAAAATAAGAGATGATATTTGTGTGTTTTTTCCACCTACCATTAAAAGATAGGAAGAGGTGAGAAATAGAATTTAAATTAATTTAAAAATACTTATACACATGAATATTAACAATGCTGTTTGATAGTTTTCGATATTTGGTTTAATAAAAAGTCAATAATCACTGAATCGGATTTTTCAGGAAAAGTATGTTTTGTTCAACGTTAACGAACAAGAACAATGACTTTTTATTAACCGAAATATAGAAATTTGTCAATAATTTCGTTCAATCAAATGTAGGGGATTGGGTTTTAAGTAGGTAATTTTCAAATTTTAAATTATTAATAATAAGTAATGATAATATACAGGGGATAAGAGTTTTCCATCCAAATGAATGAATTTGAGGTACTGCTGTTGGAGATACCTACGTCTTTATATATTTCAAATACAAACGTATGTGTATCAAAGCAATGGGTTTTGCACCATCTAAACGCTTTGATGGATTAGAAATGTCACTTTTATTCGAAGTTTTTTGAAAATATATCACCTTTCATGTCTTAAAATTTCTTAGTAAATATCGTGTAGAATACAAAAAGTTATTTGCGCTTCAACTCTATGTAAATACCACGGTATATGCATTTTGTTCAAAGAAATTATTTTATATTCATTCAATGGTCATAGTTGAGTGACTTCAACTTAGCTTATATATATAAGTAAAGACGATGGGAACGACTTAATGGTTCCAAAAACGATTCTCGAACATCCGATGTATCCAGGGATTGGAACTGCCCACCGGATTCTAAAATATAACATTACTTAAATCCGATTCGAAATAAAAACATTCTTCAATATAATTAAACTCCCGTATATACCAAACTCTCGAACTTTCTTTTCATGATCTTTTCAGCGATGAAAGAAAATTTCTAAGTTTTAAGTAACCTTAAATTTTAATTATTAACACTGAGTGTAGGTCTAGTTATGATAGGATCACGACTGTAATTTTTTTACAAGTAATCGAGAAAACGCGGCGACTGAGTAAGTACCTCCACCCCAAGGACTAATTCTCTCATCAGCTTAAAGCAAAATGCTCCTTTAATTTCTTATCTTACTTCTATTAGCCTGAACTAACTTAAACGAATACGAACCAAATGTTAAGTAAGCAACTTGTACAGAGAGCTAAGAGTACGTGAAGTTCAAAAGAATTTAAGCTCAACCAAAATTTTTAACTCTGTAAGTTGCTTTAAAAATTTGTAAATATAATAGTACCTGCCCTACGTCTCCTTATGCAATACTCTATGATTTCCTAACTCGGTAGAAAACGCATTTAACTATCAAATCTGAACATAAATCCGTATAAGAAAGGGGTTACTATCTACGACTCGATATAAAGTAGCGATCACTGGTTTTCCCAGCTATGACTCGCTTGTTTCAATCCAGTTCCAGGTGATGTACTTTAATTTTATTCACTCCCTTTGACGCCAAAATATACCTTTCTCTTCATTAATGAATTTCGAACGTTAAAAATCATTTAATTATAAATCTGTTCGTAAAAGTTTTGTGGAAACAAAACAAACGTCTGTTTGAGTTGTTTATGTCGTGCAGGCGTGTATATACGGTGCTCATAAACATTCCCTCCAGCATTTGTATTATATACTGCAATCTGTCCAAAGAAATCAAACTTATAAACGTGTAAATAAGATAAGAAACGTCGTATCTCCTTTTTGTGGGACGATATAGGATATAGGCTTATAAGCAATGGGATATGTCTTAAAGCGTTTGACTTTATGCCTCCTGCACTGGACAAGTTAATTGAAAACCTCCTGGGTTAGAGCTGTTAGTCTGGTTTGTGACACTTGTAAATAGTTTCCTAATCAGTGTCACATTCGAGGCAAAATATTGCTCCCGTAGGAATTGTAAATTAACCGCACAGTGCAACTAGACGGTATTTTTTACCTACAATTCAAAATGTACTTAATTGTAAGATTACTGTATGTTTGATGTTAGCAATAACATTATGTTCATGGTTTGTATACACAATATCAATAAATGTGTTTTGTTCCTATTTGGTTGTTTTAATATAAATTAGATCACGGCATTAACCGTGTTACAGTACAATAGAGCAACTAATTAATATCAATAATTATAAAGGGCGATTTGAACACAAGTGAAGGAAAAATATAAATTGAATACTCTATATTTTTAAGCTTTGAGAAATAGTAGTACAATTTGCTACTTTTAAATGCCTTAATGCTCAAACAATCTATGGATAACAAATTGACCTTTTTCGAGACGCTTTGTATAAATATTTCGAGATATCTAACAATACAAGACTTCTTTTTAATCGATATTAGACTTAAAGCGAGGTCACCTACATATCCATAGCAGTTCAAAGTTACGTGATTATACAAACGTAAAACCAACTTTGCGCTTACCATTAACATAACGATAAATGTACGTACCTAATCCGGGCAGAGCAAAGTATAACGCCGATCATAACATTTGAATATTCTAAAACTTACGCTTGGAAACGTTGATTGTTGTCACTCAAATTATTAGCTCTGTAACGGAAATATGCAAAATTAGAGTTCATACAAAAATATGAAGCGATCTATTCTTTTTTTTAAATCTATGGATATCAATCAATACATCTACACAAAATCTCCAAGCCTAGTAGACCAGTAAGGTCGAAGCCGTAACAAAGGATAATTCAGGTAATATGAGGTTGGGAAAGCCAGACTATTTTTTATTCTCAACAGACCAAACCGGGAATGAATAAACCTGAGTAAATTTCTCTGAGTTTATAAACTTTTATTACTAAGTTAACAAAATCGCGAACAATCTCACTTATTAAATAAAACATTATTTTTTCTTCTTTTTAAGATTTTTTGCCTTTTTCCAACTTTTAAAATGTGTCTTCTGTTTCTCTTCTTCAATTTCCTTAAATTTCCTTTTATTATATTTTTGAAACTCAGCATCGGACAGAAGTTCGTCGACCAAAGTACGTTTGCGTTCCTTCTTGGTCAGTCGGTTATTGTAAAAGTCCAGTGGAGCATCCAGCACTTTACCAACCTAGAAATTATTTCACAAATTCTCCTTAAAATGTGTATCTTTACAACTAGAAACTTGAATGCCAATCGCTGAACACTGATCGCACTTGCAATCTCGAAAACCATTCGTTGTAGATAGAGCATAAAATCCTTGATAGTAACGAAATAATCGATATTACAGGGTAATATAAATAATGAAATTATCCAACTAGTTATACTTCTTCGGGTAGATAATTTTCTGAATGGAAAATATTCTAAAACAATTCACCACGAGTTGAAATACTCTTTTCCGACATTTTACTACAAAACCACGAAATGTTTTCGATACATTGCTGTTTTACTAGATTATGGAATATATATTTAGGGAAAAAGCAATTATTGTAAATACCTGGAAATATTTTGGTAAAACTTTCAGATCGTTTTTCTTATAGAACCGTTTAGGATCTAAAACTGATCTCATTTGAAGAACCTCCAGGTCTTGTTTCAGCTCATCAGTCATTTCAGTTGCAGGTAATCCATACCAGCTCTTGCCCTTAGTCTTATCTCTTTCTTTCTGTAAAAAATAGCCATAATTACTATGTGGAGCAAGACCGTTATATGTCATGTTTTTCATTATGTTAATACAAGAGATAGAAGATCTGGTTTTCAAAAAAAATAATTTTTAAAATACTTTACAATTACATTCATTTTCTTCTGTCCTGTCGTGTAATGGTTCCTGTTCTGTTACATTTGTCAAAGGTGCACCCTCCTTCAAAACGGGCTCTTTTTGTTAAATCACAATTAAAACGTATTTAAACTGTGTAACAAATCTTTTTACATGCACTTAACAGTTAACACTAGAAATTACTTATTCACAAAGATGAGACATGCAAGAAGAAATTTCTTGTATGTCACATCTTTGAGTCTTTATATCACAAATCTAAGCGCAAGTCAAAACATTGTAGTGAAATTGATGTAAATGATACAATCACTTTCGATATGTTGAAGATGAAGATAATCTTTAACATACCACTAAACTGTCCCTTTACATAATTGTGTTTATATGGTAGAAGTTGAAACTTATTTTCAGAATACTTTCTTCTCACTCACTGAAAAAGTTTTTGAAAAACTTAAATCACTAGCAGTTTACTATACATGGCGTTACATCGTCAGATCAAATAAAAAAACCCATGTAAATTTCAATATCGTCTAATATTACTTTCCTTTTTCATTTAAAGGTAAAAATGTATGCACCATTTGCAACATATTTTGAATTTTTTTTAATAAAATCTGGAAACTTGCTCAATTAAGTGAAAAGCAACAAAATAATGTGTTATTTAATAACATTAGTAAACAATAAATAAACATTCCTTATTTTATTTCTAAATTAGAAAATGTTCTTATAATCCAAACTGGTTCCAATGTGGTACCATTTAATCATGTTTATTTTCTATCTTACTATGTGGGACATTTTTCAAAAAAATTTAATAAAGATAAAACCGTTTTCACAAACTTCATTTACATAATGTCACAGTAGATAATGAGATGACTGAAATTGGTAATTTAATGAAGGTTAATAAAGGAACATATCAGGACAGCATTATAAGTTTGTAGGCTTTAGAAAAGCTTTTGTCAAAATATCTCGTAAATGGTACAAAGAATGTTTTTGATATTTTATATGGAAGTCCCTCATAAATGAACCTTGAAAAAAGTCTAATACAGTTTTGTCCTTAAATGAATACAGAAGATAATATATACATACATAGTATCGAAATTTATGAGTGTTCCTATGGTTGTATTCTCAATGCAACACTTTGTATATAAAAAATATTTAGTAAATACTCACCTTTCTTTCTTGTTGAAGTTTCTTTTTTGAAACCTCATATTGTGGCACAATCTTTAACTGCTCAAAATCTGGTGTAACTATAGCCTTCTGCAGTGCATTTTTGACTTGAGCTTGTAATTCATGGTTCTGCCTAATATTTTTATGAACAGCAATGCTGTTTTCAGGTTTCTGTTGTTTAGGTGTGAAATTGAATTCTTCACTTTTAATAAGATCACTCCAGAAATTAAATTTTTGTTGTTGAATAGCTAGAAAAAAAATTAAATAGGGAGGTATATTATTGGCATAGCTATGCCCCTACAGGACAAATGGACCAACTGATAGGGGCATGTTTTTGTCCTGTTGATTTTGGATGAAACTCTGGGAGTCTTCTGAACTCTCTCCTAACTTTGAAATGGAACCTTTAGAGCGAAGCTAAAGTTATGACACACTTTTGTAAGTCAAGTTTGTGGAAAAATTTTATTTTTTGATATCTATTATAAGAATTTGAAAAATAGTAGATATATTGTAATCAATGGGAAAACTTTTCTATATGATTTGTTTTCTCTCAGCACAGCATAAAAAGCCAGAAAATATTCCCAGAAGATTTGTGAAATGTGAAATATTTTCCACCAGGAGAGATGGTAGTTCCAAAAGAGGTGATAGACATGACATCAGAGTAAATGCAAATATGAAGGTTTTTTGAAACTTGAATTTTTTTTAAATTAGTTAATTATTTTTCTAGGAAATTTGGTGTTAGATGTAGCTTGAGGGATAATAACAATTAAGACATTTCACATTTACATTTTACAAATGGTTTCTCTCAAAGAGCTTTATTATTGTCGCAATTTGGGAACCACACCACTGAAGTTAACAGTTAAACATAAGTACAATATAAGTAAATTTGAGTGCTTACTACAAGATCCTGTTTGTGCAAGCTTGGCCGATATATTTGAACATTTTGCCAGATTTGTGTCATTTGACTCCTCATGTGTCCCAGAAGTATCAAGAAAAAACATTTTGGGGGCGCCCAAGATGGAAAGTAAATTCACTTTGATGTCTTGATCTAAAAGACGATTGAGCAAAAACTAATCAACAAAGCACAGTTCAGTTGCAATTTATTTTCTCTAGGATCTGTATTACGATACCTCGAATATCTGCTCCAGGCCGTCTTTATAAACAACGTAAACTCCAACTCAGCACCAGAATATCGAAAATGCGAGATCATAAAGGAGAAAATTATATGCAGAAACAGCCGTTTCAATTGGGATTGAAACGAGCTGTTCAGATTTAATTTTAGGTTAGGATCTTTATTAAGTTAGGTTATAATAGTGACGTTAACGACGGCCTAACAGAAAGGGGTGATTGGTAGCATTATAAATTAGTTTTGTCCGCCATTTTTGGCAAATCAAGCATCAACGCATGCATCATTGCCAAATCTTCATACATTCGTCGAAGGTAGAGCACCTACATTTTGTGTACCAGTCTTACATGTGACACAACATGACTTGTGAAACTATTGGCAACGTAGGTCGGAGTAGGTAGCGCGTTTTGATGGAGTTAGTACTTTCCTGACGAGTAGCCCAATGACCGAGCCCGACTATGCATTGTGCCGAATTGCCAAATGCAATACAGTAGGGTTCTGATCCACTGAATGAGCCTGTCATGTGATTTGACATGTGATAATGAAAATTAATTTTTTTCTGAAATACGGTCGCTATTTCGTGCACCTTTTATTTATTATATCTAATTTCACCTTTCATTATACACATCATTGATGTTACACCCAATGATCACTCGTTCTTCTATTCTCGGAGACTAAAATGTGAGGTAAATCCAAAAATATATGTACAAAAATCTTAATAGTTTCCTGAAACATATTAACAACCATTTAAGCAACAAATGTTGAGAAGAGACTAACAAAAAGAAATAAAATATATAAAACTGTATTGGCAATAATTGCATACATCTTGAATCTTAAACAAGCTTTTCTTAGCAGTACAAATATGTAATATATCACTGGGATAGTTCTAATATTAAAATTATAAAAATATTTAAGTACATATTGTTTGAACCTATAATAACAAATACCCATTGGCGGAAAAATTCAATTATCATTAAGAGTTCAATAGGAAGGTCCAGAAGTGAAAACAATTATTATAAATCGTCAGATAATCACATGTATAAAGTTTCACAAACATCAAATAAATCGAAAAAAAAAATCTCATAAAAACCTGAAGCGCTATCGCAGCGGTGTGACGTCACAATGCGTATGCTTAACTTTAACCCGGTAACATACTACGCGATTAATTTACGGTACTTAGGCAATTTGGCTTTTACCCGTTTACATTCTTATTCTTTAAAAATGATTTGTTAAATTATTGAATGTGCTAATATGGTAAAAGGTTTTGAAAAGGTAACATTACAAGTTCCAAAAAAAAAACACTATTAAAAGGGCAATCACATCGAGCTTGTCCTTAAGAATAGGATTATTATAATTCGATTTGTGATAAGCCTGAAAGATAGAAAATGGTAGTCAAACACTGCTCACTTAAAGTTTAGTACCTAAGAAACTTTAGGTTAGTGCGGGTTAGCTTTACAGATAAGATTGATATAATTTTTTGTAATTTTTTTTTATTTTAATATATATGAGGTAGTTATTTATTTGGCTTTAGTGGAAAAGGTAAAAAATACAAAAATAGTAAGAACGATTTTACTAATTCGATTTTTGGGCTTAGTTTATCAGTTGAAACGGAACCGAGACATCTTCATTTTTTTCCGATCGAGTAAGGTTAAGAAAAATTGGTAATTCCCAATTCTCAGCTGTACTTCATATATTATTATTTTATTGTGAATGTAATTAGAAATCAATTAAATATAATGTCGGAGAATGTAAAAAACAAAATCTGTGTACTAGAGAACTATTTTGAAATAAAATTGAGCAAAACTCTTGGACCGAGAATAGAAAATGAATACAGTTTGTCTAAAAAATTGGAAAGCTAAGCAGAAGACGCTGCCGACCACCAAAAATTTAGACACCTGCCTAATAAAAATAGGGAAATTTATGAAAATTTACGGGGCAAATAAACAACATATCCTCTCTTGTACAGGCGAATATTTGGGTACTTTTAAGCTCTTAGCAAAAAGATACTTCATTGTTGCATTGGACAACTAATACAAAAAAAATTAATTAGTTTGTGTCATATGTCTTCAAACAGAATATTGAGAAGTACTACTGAAAATTTTGGGTTGTATGCTTTATGCATAATGTTTGGTGTGGGACTAGCTAACATTTGTTTTCACGTGAGCGTTGTGTCGCAAATTGTCTATGGCTGCATATAATGCGATACGCCGTGTGACTTCAAAACGCTAACTTTTCGCAGGGTATCGTCTGCCAGCCGCGTTACTTTTTCCATAATTCATTTTAATTTATTTAGAAACTAAAAGCGTTTCCAGTGTTTTAGTGCCTAGTACGTGATTTTGTGACTTCTGAATTACAATTTTCTACAATAAGTAAAAAATAGTGGACCCGCCTGTTCTCTTACCATTAAGATTCATTGCACTGAACGTAGTTAGCAGGGAAGAGTCCATATTTTCCTTTGCATAGACCCCTCCACCACCCTTCATCGATCTAAGAACAAATCAAACTTGAAATTTATAATCAAATATAATCACTACTTGCCTTCTCTATATGAGTAATCAGATTATCGGGATCGAAGGAAATTTCGTCATCAGCAGCCGCTTGATAGTCGTACAAAGCTACTGCCGTAATTCCAGTATCAACTATTTCATCTTGAGTAAAATATTCTACTTCTCCCTGCTCGGTTGTAGGCGACTGTTGTTGGACAACTGGTGCAAGTACAACCTGACTGTACTCCTAGAATTATTTGGATATGAAAAATTTATGTGAGCGACAGAAATTTAAAACAATACTTTGATTGGTGGTTGCACATCTTCATATGTATCATAGACGTTTTCCGGTGCATTACTTTCAATTACATTAGGTTCTTCTACAACATCATCCTGTTTCTGCCTTTGCAACTGTTTCAACAATTCTAGTTCTTCTTTTATTGCACTATTTGAACCCGATAAACTATCTGCTGTACCATTTTGAGGACCCGCAAACTGAGCAAACTTATTTGGATTAATTTTTTGTGGCGCATTTCGATCAGCACCTACCGCCGATTCTTTAATGACAAACTTAAATGAATACTCTAAAGATAGCAAGAAGCTCATATCTCTTACCATTGGCTGCTTGTTGTTGGGTCAAAAACGCCGTCTTTGAAGAATCCAACTGTTTAGGTGCTGAAGAGTGCTTTTCTGGACTTGTCGGACCCGAACTGTCCTGACTACTTTGTGAAAATATCGCGGCTTTTGCGTGTACAGTCTTCCGTGGAGCTGGTGAGCTAGTTTGGGAATTTGTTTGACTGTCCTGCGAGCTCTGAATACTCTAGAATTATGAAATGATGTCCTATTGAAATATTTTGAAACGATAAGGTACTGTAAAAGTAGAAAATAGCCATTTTAATTTCTTAAAAAAATGATAAGTCAATCTAAAATTTAAATATATTTTTTCAAACACTGCTCAGACCTCTTCCAGCTTTTTCTGTTGTAGAATGTCAATTTATATTTTAAAGAATTTATAAGTGCCCTCTAAAAAATTGCACAATTTAATTTTGTTGGGAAAGAAAAGTGAAAGCGAAAGTACAACGTAGAAAAATCAGATGTTCCCTCTGTTAAAGGTTCATTTCTTCATATGTATTTGAACGTGTATATGAATTAATACTTAAAATTGGGAAGTCGGTCCCAATGATGTTCGGGACGAGTTTCAAATATGCACAAAAGATTTACCTTTGCATAATTAGGACAGACGAAAACAGCACCCTCCTCTCTTCAGTAACAAATAAGATAACTAGCAAAAATTTACAAAATAGGGCACAACAAATGTAAACTACTTAAATAGAAACGATACACTAATTGGCTTAATACAAAAGTCAAAATTTCTCACCATGTTTTCAAATTTCACCCGAAGATCTGACGGTTTAGCACCACCGATGTCAGGTTTAACTTTGGTATAATTCGTTCCTACTTTAGAGGGTTCGTCAAATGCAGCGGCAGATTTATCAACTCGATCAGTCTGAAGACCAAATTTACCCCCAAAACCGATTTTGTGGTCAATTTGGCTCTCGTGCTTTTGAGGTGCTTCATGATGATCCCACCCAACAGCCGATTTATCTTGCCTATCCGTTTGCACACCAAATTTTCCCCCAAAACCTTTTACGTAGTCTGAAATACACGAATTATACCATATGCATCAATAGAAATGTGTTTTTGCACCTTTCTGCGACTCATGTTTCTCTACTTTTTCTACATGGTCCCATCCTACAGCAGACTTGTCTTGTCTATCAGTCTGAACGCCGAACTTTCCACCAAAACCCGCGACGTAATCCTTTTGAGAAGCGTGTTTCTCAAGCTTCTCTTTGTGATCCCAACTTAAAGCGCTCTGAAAAGAATAATTTTAATCTAAAAAAATATTACAATTTTTTAGAATATTAGTTAAAGCAATAGGAATTAAATAATCAGGAACGAATTAGATTCTTTATTATATTAGCAAAACCATCAAATCCCAATCAATTAACCAAATAGTAGTTAAAACCAACCCCAACAGAAAACAAAAAGCTGAATTAGGGTAAAGAAGACAATGACCCAGCAACTAATTCCACATAAACAAGCCGGAAGCCACCATAGGTCCCAATATCCGTGGAGTACACTGGTTCTGGTTTTATCCTACCTTATCCACTCTATCCGTTTGAAGCCCAAACTTGCCACCAAAACCTGTTGAATAATCCTTTTGGGAGGCATGTTTTTGTAGTTTCTCTTTGTGGTCCCATCCAAGAGCACTCTAATTTAGACAATAAATTAACACAGAAAAATAGCATCCAATCACTACAAGACTAATTGAATTGAGAAAAGAAAGAATAGTATAAACATCTCCACCATTATAATTTTGAGAAAATACAAATAAACTGGTTAACTGAAAAACTGATAATTTGTCGTATTTATTAACGTAAATATTGCGAAAACATTTTAAAATTTAAATAGAGTATACTACAAGAAATATTATTAGAAATTAAAAACGAATCCAAAAACGTTATATTTTCTATTTAAAATAAGAAAATTGTTAATATAATCATAAAAATTGATATTTTCTGTCATTCTCAAATGCCCCTATCATCATTTAATTAAGTCATAGGAAAAAGGATGAATATTTGACTAAAGAGATGGGCTCTTTTGCCAAAGAGGTTCTTTGCTTGCATTTCAATAAACTACATTGAAGCTATCCCATATGTGATGGTTTGTTTAAGTCTTCCTATGAGCATTTAGTTGAGGGCCTTTTTCCAGGATATAAACTAAATGAAGAGCTTATTTAAAGAAACTCTCATATAATGGTATGTATTATTTATAGGAACAACTTATTTACAGGTAGAGGAACAATGTTTTTGAAAAACAAATATGTACAAAATTGTTGTCAAGGGAGTTAGCATTTGAAATTGAAGAACTGTGATTGACATCCCTGTAGACCCACAGGAGATATTCTGGTGGACAAGAACAGTATTTCTGTTTAAAACCGTATTATTTTTGTTATGAATGTGTTTGTTGATTTTGTATTTAGTTGGTTATAATAAAATCATGAGTTAACCCCAAAAAAGTAAAATATTGCGTGTTGAAGCAGATTATTAAAGAAAATACAATGACTTTGTAAACATTAATATATAATATAAAACATCCATGTTAGTAATCAGTTGACTGAAAAATCAGTTAGCATTCACTCATTGTTCACACAGAAGGTCCCTATGTTAAAATAACTTATTAATGATTTTGGGCCTAATAATTTATAAATCTATCGTTATTCTCTATTAATAGTATATATGGAAACTTGTTTATGCATAAATGAATTTGCATAGTTTATATATACCTACCTTATCCACTCGATCACTTTGAACTCCAAATTTTCCACCAAATCCTGAAGAATAATCCTTTTGGGATGCGTGTTTCTCCACCTTACCAACATATTCATGACCCATTGCAGAAGCATCCATTCTGTCCTTTTGAACTCCAAATTTACCTCCATAACCAAAAGATGGATTATCAAGGGCCTCATCATGTTGCTTCTTTTTCTTCAAAGCGTCAGCTTCTTCGGTTTCGCGCCGCAATTTTTCCATGCTATTTAGAAAGCAAAAATTAACATAATACCATATTGCTCATAAAATTAGCCCACTATATTTTGAGAGTGCATTCTATCTCAAAAATATGATAAAAAATCCATATAAACCATAGGGCTGCAAAGGCTTCAATAATAAAATAAACTTCATTACCAAGTTATTCACTCTCAAAATAAGAATTAAAAAAAGTAATTTTTCTGTGACTTCCAAATTATTAGGATGGTAGTGAAATTTGGGCCGTTTAAATAACTCATATTAAATGTCTTCCTAATACAGAGGAAGTCCAAATTTCTCATTTAGACTCCTTTATTTTTTAGTAAGTTGACAAAATCAGTATTTTTTTCATACCTTGAATTTTTATAATTTTCCTACAAAAAAAAATATATTCTGCTTTAATCGATATCTTGTATCGTTTTTGAGAAAATCGCATTTTCTTATTAACATGCATCATACATGTCAACACTTTCAAATCAAATAAAATAGCAGTTTATTATTTAAAAAAATCGTGTCAATTGCAGCTAAAGTTATCAAAAATGTTGATGTCAACATTCAATGTCAGCAACATAAGTTATTTTAATAATATCTTAAAGTTTAGTGACAAAGAATATAAAGACATGCATTTAATGATCAGACTTGCATGAGGTAATGCTGTTGAAGCTGTTATGCTGCAGACCAAAGTGCTCATATTAAACATTATTGATAGTTTCAGCTAAACTACATAAAATTTTTTTCTTATAATAAACTGTTATTTTATTTGGTTTGAAATTGTTGACATGTATGGCGCATGTTGATAATAAAAAGTGATTTTCTCAGAACAGTACAAGATATTAATTAAAGCAAGGTATACTTTTTCTGTAGAAAAATTATGAAAAAATCAAGGAATAAAAAAAATATTGATTTTGTTAACTCACTAAAAAAAATTAATGCTGTTTTTAAATGAGAAACTTTGGCTTCCCCTGTATACAGAATTCATATGAAACATTTGTTTACATATATTAAAATCGGCATAACTTACTTTGATAATTGTTTGAATGTTACAACAAATATATATTTTTTTACTTCTTATTTTCAGAGTGAATAACTTGGATATAAAGGTCCCAAGGAATTCTTTTACATGGAGTAGTAGAATTATTTTTGCTTTCTTTATAACTCCTAGAATTTATATAACCTTTTCTGGATACCCTATATATATGTAATATAGCAATATAAGGGAATGCCAAAAAATTTTATTGTAGCAAGTTTCATAAATCCTAAAATAGCATCAACATAAATGCTTTGCTCACCAATTAAAAGGGAGCTTTAGGAATAATTTATTTGTTGATTTGCATAGAGTAAATGCCCTTTTAACTTTCAACCATCTAAATTTTCATATGTAAGTAATCACAATATGTAAATACAAGCAGTTAATCACACACATACCACTAAAGGTAAACAAATTCAATATAACCTATCACAATACAAATTAGCTTTAACAGAAAAACAAGGCAGTTTTTTGTATTAAACATTTTGTAATAATTTTACTGTTACCTTTTGTTAGATTACTTTAAAAACATTTAAAAAAAGGAATTTATAGTTTGTGTTCGGTTATTTTGCTTTCTACATAATCAATTGACATGATGTCAAATTATTTTCCCTTATGTCCTCTTTAATACATTTTTCAAATTTTATGGATAACGAAGTTAAATACCTGGCCTTACTCACTCAATAGCCCCTGCGGTTCGGCCTGATCCTTGCACAGTATTAGAACCCCATCTCTGCTGCTCTTCATCAACATCATTAATAAAATCTGGATCAGTTTCCCATTCATCTTCTTCAGTATTCTCATTAATATTAATCTGTTGTCCTGCTGCTGCTTTCCACATTTTTCTGTGGATATTTAAAAAAAAAATTGATTTAAGTATATATGTGTTCATCAACTGAAAGATAAGCACATTAATCCGATGGTTATGGTGGTGTTGGATTACCTGTTCCTGTTAACGCCCTATTCTTAATTCTGTGGAAATTTTAGTAGATATTTAAAAAAACCTTTATTAAAAAATTCGTTATTATTTCTAGCACTGGCGGACACCCGAAAAAGTTTAAATTAGTTGAATGAATGTATTAATTAACAATAATTATATATTTTCCTGGAACTTTATATGTTTTCACTATGTAGTTAATGACGAAATTGACAAATAGTAAAATTAATATTAGGTTATAATGAGATATATCGTGCGACTGTCATCAATGTGACATGACATTTGTCCAAGATTTCCTATAGGGCAGAAGTATATGACGTCATTTTTCAGGATGGTCAATGTTTATCGAAAAATTAAATAAATAAATTGATTTTAATGGGAAGGTTGGAAGTAGGCGCTTTAGGGCCATCTAGTAGAACTAACGTGCATAAATCCCAAGAGCTAAGCTAAAGCTAAAAAAACGCATGGAGAATGCTGTTAGCTACGTTTACAAGTAGTGAGAGAGGGCGCCACACATTAAATTGACTTCTCTACTATCTCTTTTTTTATTGCTTCTGTTCCATTTTAACTTGAGCAATTCACAATTCACTGCAATTCGGTATTCATTCCGTTTTTCAGTAGGTAAACTGTGGCATCCAGCCATGTTGGGTAGTGTCGGCGAATTAAGTAGTGTTTTCACGTAAACAAATTAGTGCTTTGTGTTTTTTGTGATCACTTCGATTTGGATTAACATGACCGCCCTAACGGAATCCATGAATTGGGGTACCGAGCTCTGGGTAAGTCTCCCTAAACTCCTTGTTTGTTACTTAGGTATTTGTTTTATAACACATCGTCTGGGTTAAAGTAGGGAAGGCGTTAAAAATACGGGTGCTATTGTACAGTCATGTACCTATTGTCATGTTTTTCCATGATTCATCAATGTACTATGGTAATCTGTGGGTATGATAATCTCCGGCAACCAAACAGGTAATCTTCGGTCACAGGTTAATCGTCTGGGCCGCGAACGGTCAAATCTCGGAAACTGGAAACCTGTCTCAGTGAGGTGGCTAGCAAGAGCAAGTAGTTATTTTACCTGATGAAGACCAGGTGAAATCTCTTAATTCATTTTTATTTAAATGTTCTTAGGTCTTCATGAAATCTTTACATTGCCAACTTAGGACCAAATTATTAATGAACTTGTAACTTTAACATTAAGATATTTTACATAGAAACAAGAATTTAGCCAATGACTAGGCTCTAGGTATTTTAAAGTTTCTATAGAAATTAACATGAAGGCAAAGTTGACAGCACATTCATAATTTCACCCTTAGGTTTACACATTAACAATATTAACAATTAACTTTAATATAAAGCTAGTTGCTATAGAAACCAAGAATCTCACCAATACCAAGGCTCTATTTCAATGTTGCAGTTAAAGTTACGTGCACAGTAACAATTTAGCTCCCTAAGGCCAAATTATTAAATTGCTATTGACTTTATCTTAACTTTAAATGCAAACCTTAACTCTAGCTAATATGCATAGGAATATTGAATTGAAGCTTTAAAGGCCAAATTAACGACATCGTTTCCCAGCTAATTTGAATAAAAATTTTTGTCCTATTGTTAGGACCTTGGTTTTAGATGTAGACTTGGCTTCAATAGAAGGGAGCTTGATATTGAAGTTAACATCACGTTGATTAATATGTTTTAAATGTTTGAGGAAGATTGTTCATTCTGTCTTCCTTTTATTATTTTATTGTATTTACGAAGTAAAGACTCACTCACAAGTAGGGGTTGTTAGAGCGATGGAGTTATACACTATGTTTAATTTTAACTGAGAATAACATTTCCCTTTTACTAAGGTATTGGACAAAAACAATAGGTTAACCTTTCAGTGGCAAATCTGTCACCCTCTTCAGAATATATGTAGATCATGAGTAAAAAATTGACAAAAAAATGAAAATAAACAATTAACTCAAATGTGTGAGAGGTTATAATCTAAAATGTGTGAAACACTCTGAAATTCGTCTTCTGAAGCACTGATTAATGCTTTGTATCCATTCCGTTGATTGCAATTGGTTATTACACATAGATAAAAAATAAAATTGAGCATGAATAATAATAGATAATAAAACAATTATTTTGAATCATCTATAGGACAATAGCGATGTTGGAAAAATAATTTAATTTCCTAGAAGTTGTTGGGTGAAATTTGCCATTCACTATCTATCCAATAATAATTTTTTTTTACATATGAGATTCATTGGTACTGGGTAACATTACTGTTCCAACGATGGTTAAGTCAATTATTTCACAGGTTGTCATTGAGATTTGAAATAAACTTTAAAAAAATGTTAGTGTGGACGTTCAGAATGACTAAATATGGAGATAAAAACTGACAGTTTGATCGAAATTTGACGCTTTGTTGGACAATAGAGTATTTTCAAAACCTGCTTTATAGCGATATACTTTTTAGACCAAGGCATCAACTTTTTGAATTTATAACAAGATGTTTCACCAACGATCATATTTTAGTTGGGAACGCCGAGACAATGACTCAAAATAAACTCAAATACTCTCTTTTCCTTCTTCCGATTTTATTGGATTTATAAGGTATGAGTCACTCGGAAAACTTTCACCCTCCAACCCTAAGGCACGTACATTTATAATTTTCTTATGAGCAGAAAAGGCTCCCGAAAAGGGACTGTGCTTTGGGAGCAATTTCGAGGGGAATCTACCCTGTATTGAATGTGCTAGTCTGACATATTTTTATGCCTCATTTGACGGATGTAAAATTAGAAATAATAAGGAGTTAATTATTTATCGGCGTGTTTACAGCATATAAGTACACTTATAATTAACAGAAACGAAATGCATCTATTAAAAATAGTAGAAGCCGATTTAAAAAGAAAATCACACGGATTTAGCTCGGTTGTTCTCTTGAGAACGGCTCTGTCTACTTGGGAACCTGCAGGTGAAGGTCATAGCAGTCTGTGGTTCATCGCGGAATAATAATCATCTGTTAAGGTATTAAATAGACCCAAACGAACCTTTTTTCAGAGTTCTATTAAAAATAGACAGTTCGCTTAATGATAATCGAGGCTGTATTGAAACTTTTACATTTTCCTTACGGCGATGGCATACTTAAGCCTATTTTTAGTGTGACACCTCCCAATACACATTATTTTAAAAGCTTTCCCTAAGCTAATGCACAGGTAAATAGAGGAGTGGCTACAACGTAAATTGGACTATTTTGTGGAGCATATTACAGAAGGAACCTTCCTTGGTATCTTTATACCGTTATCGACGTCGTTATTAGCCACTTTATAATATAATCCTAGATTAGGTTTATGGTTTAAAACTCATGTTTAATGATTGCTCATATACGTTATGTATACGTGCATTTAAATGTTAGAAATTTTTATTAGATAAACTCGTTTTCGTTTGATTCTTGTGAGTTTGGTCACAGTAGTAGCTATGTCAGAATAATTTTTTCAGAGCGATTATTTCGGGGTTTTTCTGTCGACATTCCATCTCCAGTCGTAAAAATATTTCTTTTAAGTAATATACTTATAAAAAATATTAATAGAACGGTACCCCGCAGAATTTTTTGGCGCACTACCCATTAGCGGGTATTGTTGGATGTTAGGAGATAAGCTGATGCTAGTAGGTATTCATCTGGTATTAGTTGGAATCAATAAGTACTGCTCAAAATCAACGGGTGTCAGTGGGAGAATTAATATGTATTAAACAAGGTATTTGGGAGTAATGGAGAGTTTTTGAGAGACAAATTCAAAATGTCACCTTCACCTACAACTGTCATGATATTACATTGCCACTAACTAATTCAAAAAGACCCTCGATTACTGCATTAGCGTTTTGACTTAATACGAATTGTGTACACAACGATGAGGAAATAAACGTTCCATTACCAATGGCTTCATATCGGTATCCATAGTAACGATGGAAAACAAACAATCAACAAACTGCTGGACCTTGAAATGAATGGGGTTCTGTATTCAAACAAAAATACTTTATTTAACTGATGAAGTAAAAGCAACAGAATTTATAACGTACATTATTTAACTGAACATTTTCAACATGTACGAAAATTGATTTTGAACGATACATCTGTTTCGGGAGTTTCTTCTTTCAAAGCGTCTCAAATTAATTTTCTCCCACTATGCAGCCTATGCCATTTAGGCCTTTGGGGTACCACCGTGCTCTATAAGACACAAATCGTGCCATATTTGACACGATTGTGAATCCAAGAACTATCTTGCAGTCCTGCTGGCTGCCGGTACGACGCTTCTACGTAGCAACAGTTTTCTTACGCGCTCTTGTGAGGTCAACAATTATATTTGCAGTGTAGCACGTGCTGGTTATGCCAAGTGACAATCAAAAGTGGGCCTGGGTACATCCTGTATCTTTTTGTGCTAGTTCATATAATAAATTTGAAATTTGGACCGCTAACGCAAGACAATATTGCGAATTTTCTAATTTTTTTCTATGTTCTGTTATTCCTGGTCAACCTAAAAATGACCCTAACTTTAAAATTTTTAATAAAATACATCGTATTTTTTTTATTTTTTTTATTTTTAGGTTATACAGATTTTTCATCTGTTGCAGGATAATTTTGGATTTTTTTAAAGGAATTAAGTAGTTGTGTCTCATATTTGGGTTCTAATTATGGGAAAAATACTGAATCTGATTGGTTTATTTTTTAGTTGCAATTTTAATTTAAATTCCCGATATCAATTTTTTTTAGTTAAAGAAACGCAACGAAGGGAAACCTCATTTACACAAAAGAACGAAATACAAACCCAAATAATATGTTCAAATTTTAACTGGATTGTATATTAAGCTGCCTGCATATAAAGGAAAAGAATTGACAAAAAAATGATTAACAATTTTTTGAGCAGACTGCTAAGTTTCAGAATATTCTCGTTTCAATATTTTTATCAAGCACATTTAGCATATTAAAAGTCCCAAAATTACTAACTTTTTTCTATTTAACCAATTTTGTAACTCACAAGATAATAGCAATATTAGACACCCTTAAATTAAACATTCTATATACTGTGCTACGATTCGAATCGAAAAAAATAAAAATTTGATATCATAATTATACCCAAGTTTGCTTTTGGGTCGATATCATGTTTAAAAAAAAATCTACAGATAACAGTTTCGTTATATAAAGGCTCTGATCAAACAGGGGTGAAACCACATACCTACTTCCTTTTATAGGAAGCCCCTTTTATTAAACTCACCCAGGTGGAATGAAGCATATGGTCCTATTAAATAAAGTAAGTTTATCGGTCAAAATTTGGAAAATCAATGTTAATGTTACTATTTCAGAACCTGACCTCAAGGGTTGGTTGGATTATTTTTGCAAAATTAACGCAAATTCCAAATTTTTTTCTTTTTTTTTTTAATTTGACGGTTATATCTAATTATAGGTCTAATTTTAGATTTTATTGTAGTAGAATTAATTTCTTCGGGCATGGGTTTTTGTTGAGACCCAGACTTGGAAAGAAAAATTGGCGGGAACAAATCTAAATATTCACTCACTCTAATTAGATACTGGTACTAGCTTTAAACTTTAATAGCAAGAGAAGTTTTCACAATCTAACCGATCTTGCGTCTCTAAGATTTTCCGAGATAGCAATAGGTACAAAGTATAATATTCTTCTAGAATATTCCCTCAATGTCCAATTTTTCGCCAACTTATACATTTCAGATAATAATTTCTACTTTTTTGTGTGTTTCTGAATTTACAACATTTTCTTGTATTTTTAGCACATTATTTCCGTCCGCTACATGAAAGATTAAACCCCAGAGTAAGCCTAAACCATTACCTAAACATTTGTATTTATTTTGCTGAATTTTCAATACAATTCATTACCAAAATTAAACTGAAAAAGGTTTCAAACTGCCTGTTTACACCTTCGCGGTTAATGATTCTTCGAGAAAAAGTGTAGGAATAAAAGATTTTTTTTACAAATAACCGTGTAACAGTGCTTATTATAACTTTATTGTGTATAAATAGTAAATTATAAGTAACTCAAGTTTTTATTCAAGTTATCGCTGTTCCGGTGAATAGGCGTGTGTATACAAAAATAAGATTTCCACAGAGGTCAACAGTTTCTTGTCTACTCAGGAAGTGTCACATTGCGTTTTATTTAGTTTTATATGCATTGTTCTGTTACAGACCTTCCAAGAATTGCAGGAAATAATCGATACGTGGTTCTAGCAGTATCAGATAAAATTTCAAGGATATATACTGGTAATTACGCCTCTTCAGATATAATTTATATAAATATAACGTCCTGAAACCAGCGTGAAATATGTCGTTTTTTCCAAATATGAAGTGGAAGGATCAAAGTTGAGGATTTAAAAACCTGGCTGGGCAAAAAAAATAAAAGCCGCCAAATTGACATTTAAATTTTTTCAACGCTACGAATTTTTTTCATGCTTTTGGGATGTAGCTAGGACGTAGTTCTTTGACGTACATATAGGTAGAGATAAGCGAGAAAACGCTTTTTTTTTTAAATAATGGATACTGAAGGATTTTCATCCATGACATTTCTTTTTTCTTATTTTTGTCTGCCTTTCTTTTCGCTAAAAGTTTAAGATATAAAAATGTACACTATTTCGCATCCTTTGCGTTCGAGTCGACGAGTTGCGCACTACGCAGTCAAGTTAAAATTTGAATTAGCGAGACAAAAATGTCTGCTCGGCACAAATTGGCTTCTGCTAGTGTTTTTGCTTGGGCAAGCACGTAAATTTCGAAGTCCCAGTAAACTGGCGCCAATAATTGGCACCAGTGTACATATTAAACAGTGTGTACACACGCATGATTTGTTGGCGCTATTGCCAGTGTACTTACTGACGACAAAAAATTTAACTGATTTTTGGGCTGCATTTATTGGTGGTAGCTTACTGACATTTCAAGATTTACGTGTTTATACACACAAAAACACCAACGCTGGTTAAGTGACGCCCACGGTTCAAGCACGTTTAAACCCTGTTTTAAAACAGACAAACTTACTGGTGCCAGTAATCGCACTGGCACCCGCTGCAAAAAGCCGTGGATGTGTTACTGCGTGCACGATTTATTGGGGCCAACTTTGCTCCACTGGCACGGCCACTGGCGCCGCTAGTTCAATGCACGTGTTAACCCTCCTTAGTTGATAGTTACTTAAAAGAGTTAAACGATTTAAATGAATGAGTGTTCACAATTGACATTTTTAGCGGTTTTTACAGACGTGAAGTAAATACAATAAAATGAATATTAAGTATAAAAATAAAGTCAGCACCGAAAAAAAGATTTAAAATTGCAAAATGGAAATTTCCAGGCAAATCTTCGCGGTTACTGTTATTAACCTCATCTGCGATAAAAGTGAGCCTAAATAGGCACGAAGTAAAGCGTATTTACGTCGACGAGGCTAATTCAAAAAGTATACGATAGGATCCATGGATGCAAAATGTCGCACCACGCAATATCCAGGATATTATGAGGACTTCGTTTCTTAAAAAGTGATGAGCTTTGTATACGAGTTGTGCACAGGGTGCGAGGAGGGTAAATTAAAAAGTTCAGGTATCAGTTAGTTAGTTCTCGAAAGCCCGTGCTACGGATTTGAACGAGGGCTTACATTTTGAAGATATAGATCTCGGTTTACGTGGAATCTTTGATACAACAGCGGAGAACATAATGGTCTAATGTTTGCTTCATCATTCCCTTGTACCGCATTAGCGATATCATGGCACAAAAATTTCGTGAATACGTCAAACCAAAATAAACGTTCACCAGATTTATCGTAAATATTTTTTCTTGAATGAACACAGTCTGTACATTCTCGTCAGTGAATCACCGGTTTTTACTCAGAACGCGTTGCGATTGAAACAATTCCAGTCGAAATCTTATTAACAATACGTGATTAAGAGGCGAAGTGATTCAGACTAAAATGGAAAAGGAAAAAAGAGCGAATGTAGGTTTGAGGTTTAGTGATTTATAGAAATATTTGCTGGGTTTAGCCAACCTCGAGAAGTAAAATAATGTTATACATAACACACGCCATTGGGAAACGTGCTAATCGGTCACCATTGCATAGATTAGTTAAATGTATCAAAAATAATACCTGCAGCGTTTGAAAGAAATTAACATTCATAATAATAACCGTTTCTAGAATGTAGCCTACAATTACTAAGCTATAAGCTTTGCATATTAAAATCATTTCACATATGCATTGCAATGGGTGCCTGTCTACGAGAAATTCGGTTACGAAACCACATCACCTATGCTTTCCTTTCGTTGCTTGATCCCTGATTCTTGATTCCGATTTTTCGCTATAGATTTTACTAAGTCGTTCTCAATGCAATTGCGCCAATGTTGCAGCTGAATTCTGCAACATTCGGTCCCGTGGCCTCAACCAAAGTGGGAGAAAATATTCTCGAAAATAAGTGGTTATTGAAACTTGGTCTGGCCTTGAGGGGCCCAGATATTCACAAAAATAGACATTCAACTTTTAAAGTCGTTACAGCCTCTTGGATATATATGCGAGCTGAACAAAAACGAGTTCGCGGTTTTACAAGGCACGTGGGTTGAGCTGAATTATGGCCCAGATGGCTGAACCACGACCACACAAAATGTCCTTTGGACCAGAGAAGGAAGAAATCATATTTTGCGTGTTGCAAATGTCATCGCCTATTTAGTGCAGAGGATAGTGATCGGAGAACGTCAATAATAAAATAATTGTAACTAATACAGCTGTTACGAGGTAACCGATTTAGTATTAATCGACATAGCGAACTTATACTAAATTGAGTGTTCTCGACATTCTTAACACCAATTATAGGCAATTGGCAATGGCGGAAATCGCCTATGACAGAATACTATATCTCGACTTCAGAAATCCCCATACCGGATATCTCTGAAAGGGCAGTTCTTAATTGAAAAATCGTGACTGAACAGATTTCATTTCGTAACGAGTTATGAAATGAAGGCACCTGCTTGCACCTACTATGGGGGACCAGTTCCAACGATGGTTACTGGTCTGCATATACGGGACGCAATTTGAGCAAATTTAAATTTTTGCCTGTTCTGCTTTCTTTTTGAAATAAAAATAATCATGTCTGACACTTATTAGTTAATGCCGGTTTGTGTAGCTCGTAGCATATTGCGAATAAAAACAACGCAGATTCTCACTAGTTACGCAAAACTACGCATTTCCTAATTGATTACGTGAATAGCATCTATTTGTTAATTTTCTATCGAATTTGTTAAACTTTGATACTGCTATTACTATACAAATGCACACACATGGCAAGAATAACTGAAAGGTTTACAAATTCAGGCAAAATAGCAAGATACACAAATAAGAGTTTGTTGCAACGTCAAGATCACCAAATGAGAGCCTCTTTCCCGGGAAATAATATGTAAAATAGGGGTAATATGTCTTAATTTTGTCTTCAGATATCGGTAGTATTTGTAATAGTTACCACATCATGTTTATTACAGACTAATTAGTCAATTTTGCAGGTAATTTTTACTTATAGTTGCCGTAAAAATTAAATTTGACAATATGGCGTTCTTTTAAAATTTAACCGCCATCGACATTCTAAGCTTAACTTTCAACTAATGGACGTCCATGGGTCAAAAAGTCAATTTGTAAATAACTTGTAAAATTGATAATTATAATAAGGCATTTACACATCAGTTGATTGTCAACTTTCATGATTTTTCTGCGCAACAGAAAAGTATTTCCCAAAATTTCCAAATTGCTAACTGTGACTTATTTAGCTGTCAGACAGACACTATTTTAATTGGCCTCCATAGGGTCTCTTTGGCTATTAAATACACGAAAAAAAATTCCATAAAATGATCCTTGGTACACAAACATAAGTCGTAACTATAAGGGGTTCATTATTCACCAGGATATTATCCTCGTACCCAATAAAAGCGTAAAGAGGGCCCTATAAATAGACTTGTTGTTTTGTTGTTTATTTTACGTTAGTTGAGGAAAGCCAGTCGTCACTTGGTTAAAGTCTCGGTTAAAATGATGTGAAAAATAAGATTTACCCTTTTTGAATGTCGAATAAGTTCAGAAATGCTTAAGTGATTGCGTTTTTCACAACCTATTCCTCTTCCAATGACAGGAATTAAGTTATTTCGTATCGATCCAATCAAAATATCCAGCTAGGAGATACTCTAGAAATATCTAATTCGAGTATTTGCTGCCTTCTCTAAATTGTGCAGATTTGAGTTTCGCGATTTCTTCCAAAAAACGATTAAATGTTGTAAAAGAATTTTTATCCGCACGCACATGAAAATTGCGTCATCTCGCGTACACAAAAGTGGAAACTAAATGGAGAAGAAAGCGTTTATTTCAAAAACTTATGAAAACTAAGTGTTATCACTAAGTATTGATTAGAATCGCTAAAAATTGGCACTCTTTCGAGTATCTCTTAAACGAGCTCCACGAATCGCAGTTTTCTAATTTAAACAACCTTGCATAGCTTTAGCCGTTTTTGAGACGGTAATAATGCAAACTAAAACAACACTAAAAGTACATTAAAAATGGAGAATTTCATAGGTCAATTATATAGCAACGTGTCTTTGATGAAAGCCATAAAATTAAATACAACGATGCTTGCATTTGTAATGGACCTTGGAACAGCAAACTTAGGAACAGCATAAGAAGTAATTTATTTCACTGTTAAATAATGCACCTCAATTAGTTTTACAAAAATGAAGAGCTCGGTTAACAAAGTACACGACAATTCGACCAAGAGAGCTATCATGAGTATTGCGAAGGCTTTAAGTACTAGGGCTGAGGGCTAGCGCACATAGGCGTACCACGGGGCTAAGAGGCAATTATCGGTTGTTTTATTGTCTATGCTTTTCGAGCGAAATATTTAGTTGAATGGTGAGATGGGTCTTCTATTGGTATGTTGCAATCATACCAATTCAGCGAAACATGGTTGTATTTAAATTCTCCTTGTGACAAGAAAGAAGGGTAGAAGTTCTATTATACAGAGCCACATGTTTTTGAGAATAATGAATACTGAAATTTGGCTAAAAAATGATGATGTACGTGGGTGCAGCTTAAGGGTACATTACGTGTTGTTCCCAAGGAAACGAGAAATTAAATAAAATGCATATATTTTACTTAAGAACGGATGTGTATGCTCTGGTTCACCAAGCGTGGATAACTTTTGATTGCCTATACTGAGGCAAAAGGCCAACCTCGAACACATAAAATGGCATTGAACACTAACAAATATCGCTTAAAGTAATCATCAACACAGAAAATGGCATAGAAAAAAGTTTAAATAGGTTTCAATGAACAAAAATCAGTCCCTTACCTTACATCAAAATGACTGATGGCATGATATGTCGTCAATCTCATGACCAAAAAATGTCATTCCTCAATGATTGAGAGGAAGAATCTCGGAGTGTATCGCACATTTTAGATGTTCACCTTCCTGACTTTAGTTAACTGTTTATTTTCATTTTTGTACTAATTTTTTCCTAGGATTTGAGGACGAGGACAACTGTGTTACCGAAGCGTTAACAAGGGTTTTCGTCTGAGACGGTACTAAAGGGTAAATGTTTTTCGCAGTTGCTTTTAACTGAGAATAGTGTGCAATTCTACCACTTTAACGACCCTACTGGTGTGGGAGGTATTAGTCCCAAAAAGTAAAAGAAAGAATTTCCCACATTTGTTGCTTGTGGCATGAGAATTTTCATTACCATTGCAATTGGAGACGCTTGTCTCTGATGGAAATCGTGAAAGTATATGTTATCTGAGGTTATGAGACATCACGCAATCGACTCTTACGAAGTTTTTCCCATATGTGGAAGTCTGACGTCTCATACGGGTATGAAGGTAAAGACACGCTTAAAACAAGTCAAATTTTTCTTCAAGGATATTCATAAGGCAAATTCCTACAGATCGTTTAAAAAGGTCAATTCGAAAATGATTCATAACATTCTCACTTAACAGATTTCCGTTGTA
The DNA here is from genome assembly GCF_040115645.1 of Euwallacea fornicatus. Taxonomy (NCBI): domain Eukaryota; kingdom Metazoa; phylum Arthropoda; class Insecta; order Coleoptera; family Curculionidae; genus Euwallacea; species Euwallacea fornicatus. The sequence continues at coordinate 2,233,011 of NC_089567.1, read as the reverse complement.
TATACTTAAACTACGAAAATAGTTTATACCAAACCACAGACAAGGTATTCCAAGGAAATCCAATTATTTCATTTCACCTTGTCCGATAACCTAAAATTCCCCTAACCGGTAATATCTGAATTATTACACGACTGGAATAACGTACATGAAATACCAATGCGTTTGTCTTATTGGCGACACCAGCAGTTACATGCTACGGCCGTAGAATGTATAAACAGTTGAATTGTTGACCCATTGTTTGTTGGATTTGTTGATGTGTAACTTTAGCAGTAAATCTCGTCAATCTTTCAACTGTCTTCTTACTGTGAGAATCAGAAAAATCCTAAGGCCCATTGTTTAAGATAAGTTATGTGTTACTCTCACGGTTAACAACTAATTGTAACCGGCAGTTAATAATTGACTACGCATTAATAAACCGCTCCTTAACTTCTATATTCAAACAGATTTTGAGCTACAGCATAAGTAAGTCTGTCCGTGTTCATTAAACTGAGTCTGATGTGCATCTGTCTAGCAATTAATTTTAATTCGTGCTCGCTATCCTGAGGAATAGCTACGAGTATATGACGTGTAGTCGGAATGGAGCATTTTGCTGCACGCGAGGAGTCATTCGCTCCACAGAGAGTGACCATTTCTGAACCGAGTCAACAGTTAACCTAATGAACCTTGTGGTTATGTATGTTAAGGAATTCATTTAAATTAGCCCATTATGAAGGAAGCTGTGAAGTTTGGCCGTTGTCGCACACCTGTGCCTTTCGGGCAACTGTGACAGTTTCGATTTTTTTTGCCGACATGTAATTTTTAACCAATTAAATATTCGTTATGCATGGTCATTCAGATTTTAATGAGCACATTTTAATAAGCAAAAGCGAAAAAAATAATAAAAAGGAAAACTTCTTTTGAGTTGTATGATTTAAAGCTTTGTTGAATGGTTCTTAGGTTCTGACGATGGTAACATATTTGTTAGCGAAAAGTAAACAAGTTTTAGTTCGAAACCTCGATAAAGGGTGATTTATTTTGTTATTTTTATTTTTATCAGCCTTTTTTTTTTAATTTAGTTTTCGAACTCTTTTTGGACTGGTTTTCAAACACTAGTGAATTAGGGTGAAAAATGCGTTTTCTAGCTTATCTTAACAAACAATTCAGAAACGGTTGCACTTACGGTAAAAATGAAGGTGACAACATGTTAATTCGAGCAATGAAGTCCAAATTTCATGAAGAGGCGAACGGTTAGTGTCGTCCCACGAACACTGCGAGATAGTGCGATGCCTGAGCGCAAACATATCATGATCTTGTAGATTTTCCCGACATTTTGAAATGCCTAAAGAGGTAGTGTTAAGAGATGCATAGGCCAAAAAATTCTGTGAAATATTATCTAGCAAATGGTAGGCGGTATAAACACGGAAAAAGCAATCAAGAAATACACAATCAACGTTTGAACCTTGCTGCCAAATCCAAGCTTATTTAGCGATAATAACCTTCAGCTATAAATCAATAATCATTAAATGCAAATTTAATAACATTTCTTCGGGCTAGGCCTGGAAGGTATAAATTTAGCAAATGAACTGATTATATATATTCAAGACGCAAATGTGCTTCTAAGTCTTCCGCACATCTGTGCCCCTTGGCACAGACACTCATCAGCACAAAAAATGACAGTTCGTTGTCCTTTCTTAAAAAAAATATATATATTATTATCGTAGGTAGTTAAGTACATACCCATATATCTAGTTCTCAAATATATTTTTTTAAAAGTGGCATTTCCTTCCCAATTTGAATTCGCTTATGGCAAACCATTACAGAACCAATGCCCCTCACCCACATATGGTTTAATCGCACGTTCCTAATGTCTATCTATCAATATATCATTATGGTTTGCGTCCATGCTCAGGCTGGCTTTATGGAAATTAATAAATCAATTATACATGAGGAAAATACAATGCGATCCATGACTCATTCAATGATGTTACCGAGTGTAACATTTTATATACATATTATTATTGGTGTTTCAAAGTATGTTACATGTATTTGTATTGCTTGGGAAACAGCTTCGCGACTCACTGCAGGTCTGTATAATTTAGTAGGGTTTTTATACGGGTGTTTTCATGCTGTTGGGCTTCTCTGGGGCTCGACGATAAGTGCGACTGCTCCTTAAGCTCTGTGGAACTCGACAAGTTTCACTTAAACACAAATACAACAATTAATAACGCGAGATATTCTAAGTTACAGAGTCATATGTATATGCAAATAATAAAATGGATCTAAATAATTTACATAATCGATCGATTAAATTAAGTAAAGGGTGATCATTAAAAAAAAAAAAACCCTCAAGTGGGCGTTGGAATATAAGATGCATGTCTTGGATAAATTCCTTTGTTATCTATTATCATTGTCAGATGATTTATGGTAATGGTAAATGGCTTAATCAACGCCCTACGTTTACACTTCACCGCCTACTGCAAGGTTTTTTTAAAGTTCACGCGGTAGAATCCCGCACAGCCTTGGCATCCGCCATGTTTTTATTCATTTTTTGAAAAAATGTCGTAGGTCGCGTCGTTTAAACCTTTCAAGCCGAACTAAAATGAACTAAATTATACTTAAAAGTTTTGGGTTATAAGTAGACATTGCGACGTAGACAACTCCAAAGTTGAATTAGGTAAACCACGGAGCTCTAAAACTCCCCCCTCCCCCTTATTTAATTTTTTTTCCGCAGTTTTTTTTTTAATGCTGCTTACGGTAGCGGTGACATAAAACGGCCGATTCGGTTAAATAGCACGTGAACACGGAAAAAACTTGTTTGTTGATGGGAAATCGGTTTATTTACGACGTTGTGCTCTCATTCAGTCATTGGTTATTATCATTTTTCTTTTATATATAAAAAAAATTAAAATTACTTTTTCAACCAAAGACTGATTGTGAACACAAAGTCGAAACCAAACCAGTTTTCTGTCAATGAATATGTTTTTTCATTGTTTACGTACTATTTAACTGAGTTTTCATTGTACTTTTTACCAAATTTATACCCGTTTTCTCAAAAACCAACCGATAGATTTTCACTCATAGTACACCATTGAATATACACTGCTCCAAGAAATTAACGCACCACTCAATAATTATGGAAATATTTGATAATTTGAGGTCCGAAAAAAAAGGAAAACTCTTAGATGGCTCTTTGTATGTTAGTTTCCATGACAATAAACATTTTTTTATTTATGCGAACCATAAGTTGACTATTGAATTTTTTGTTTGGTATTGATAAAATTCTTTGCCTTTAAAACGAATTGTGTCTCAAATATTGGTTTGAATTTTGACGGTGTGGTGTCAAATGTACGCAAATTTGATAGTACCCCCTTCGAATTGTATCATGCAACGGCAATCCAGAAATTTGACACCTGCTGAATGTGCCCAAGCGGTCGTACTGCATGAAGAGGGATGGGGTTGTCGGCGAATAGGAGAAAGATTTGGTGTGTCATACATCCGTATAGCGTAGGATTGACCACTACAGAGAAACGGGTGAGCATGCCAGAAGAGCAGGACAAGGCAGAAACCGCGTCACGACTCCTCGTGAAGATCGTTTTTTAAGGCTTTCCGCGCTTAGGCAGAGGTTTGTGACAACAAGATTGTTACAATCCCAGCTTGAAAATGCACACATCCATCGAATAAGTCTGGAAACAATTCGGCAACTTCTTCTGGAAGCAAACTTGCGTCCTCGTATTCCAGCCCGAGGTCCAGCGTTAACTGTGGATCACCGCAGAGCCCGATTACAGTTTGCAACAAATCATGTGCACTGGGAAGATGCTGATTGGGAACGAGTTCTTTGGACAGATGAGTCGCGATTTTGTCTCTATACTTGCGACAGACAAGTTCGTGTTTTTAGAAGACCAAATGGAAGATGTGTCCAATGTAACATGGTGAACACAACGTTGTTTGGTAGAGGATCAGTTATGGTGTGGGGTGGAATTTCTTTGACAGCACGCACTGACTTAGTAGTTTTAAACAACGGAAATTTGAATGCTGATCGGTACATTTCGAACATCCTAGAAGACCACGTTGTGCCATTTGCTCCCTACATTGGTCACAATTTCTTGTTTATGCAAGATAATGCTAGGCCCCACACGGCTCGCGTCGTTCGTGACTACCTATTGGATGTTGGTAGTGAGACTATGGTTTGGCCAGCTCGAAGTCCCGACCTCAATCCAATAGAACAAGTCTGGGACATACTGGGACGACAACTGCGGAGTCATCCTAACAACTTAGAAGACCTCTCATTGAAATATGGAACAACCTGGATCAAGACACTATCCGCAACCTGGTTCTAAGCATGAATCGTCGTTGTCAGGACACGATTAGAAGCAGAGGTGAAAATACCCGCTATTAAATTTGCAAGATTTTACATAAGCTTTAGGGCTTATGTAAATTTAATAAGTCACTTGTCTCTTTCACAGTATTATTAATGACAAATTTTATCGATTCACGGTTTAGTTGACGTTATGTACAAGAAAAAATCGGTTATTTAAAAGCATTTTGATTGACGTTAAAAAAGAAAATGTTTGATTCCTTAATTCAGGTAAATAAAAATAAAAATTAGAAATTACGTAGTGGTGCGTTAATTTCTTGGAGCAGTGTAGCTTTAAAAGACCTATAATTTGAGGTTCTACTTAACCCATGATTAAATTTTTTTGTAATCGGCCGTTTTGGGCTAGTGCTGACGCAAGCAACATTAAAAAAAACTAATGTCAAAATATAGCACGGTGGGCACTCGATTGTATGAACACTTGATAATATGAACTATCCCAACAGTTGATGCTTAAATCGAATCATGTTAGGTTCTATAGAACGAACAGCTTTGATCTCGATTATGTGGAAATAGAGCTAAATGCAATAAAGGTACTTGCACGTTGTTATTCTAAAATGGGAGTTCCCTGAAATATCCAGGACTTCCTCTTCCATCCCACTAAATCGCTACTCAGGTTTCAGTTGTGGTTGGTGTAACAGGCACATATTTTTTGTTCATGCACGTTGTGTTAAGATAGAGCGAAAGATGTTAGCGTTATCAGAAAGAAGTAACATTGAGAAACCTTGGAAAACGGCGTGAGCGTTACAAATTTATCTATGCAACCAAATCTACAATTTGTGCTATGAATAAGAATAAGATAAACATTTTGAAGTAAAGCGCAAAATGTTTTGGGAAGCTTAAAAGAAAAACTTTAAGATGAGGTGAAATGCCTAGAATGAGTAAGAAACTGTATACCTGGTTTTGCACACAAAGGCCAAAAAACCTTCCATTGATGAGTGAACTCTTAGAAGCTAAAGCCAAATCGCTGCACGAGAAAATGAAGGAAAAACAGAGTTTTTCTGCAAACCGCAGTTGGCTGCAGAATTGCAAACACAGATTTGGCATTAGGTTTCTGAAAATATCTAGTGAGAAACTGTCCACAAACTCTGAACTACTCAATCTATTTAAACAAAACCTGCGTTTGGTTATTGAAAGATTAAATTTAGTAAACGAGCAGATTTGTAATGTTGACGAAACCGGCCTCTGATGAAACAGTGGTTAGAAGTGACGAAAAATCCGCTCCGAAGAGGAAGGCTGACAAAGTGAGACTTACTTTTCTTGCTTGTACCAATGCATCTGGAGAACATACATAAAATCTGATCGCTTGTAATAGGAAAAAGGAAAAATCCCAGACGTTTGAAGAACTTTATCTTACCATCTGATTATACGACTATTCTACAAAAGCTTGGGTGACATCGATAATTTTTGAAAATCGGTACTACAGGACGTTCGTTCTCCAGGTAAATGTACATAGGCAGTTCTTGAAAAAACATTTGTCATTTGTTAGGTCAGGAAACATTTGAAACAAGTCAGGTTGCGTAAAAAGGCGATTCTCCTATTGGATGACGCTCCTAGTCACCCATCGGCTGAAAAATGTATGCTCAAATGATGAAAATATCTTTGCTTTTTTATGCCACCAAAAATCACATCACTCATACAACCTATGAACCAAAATCACAAAACTTTACTATAGATCTGGTTTGTTGTCTTCGGTTGTATCTTCGAAATCTGAAAACTGTCCAAACTTTTGAGGGGACCGATCATTACGCATGCGATAATAAATCTTTCTCTGGCATGTAATAGACTTGAAGCCTGACACGATTAGAAAATATTCTAAATTTTACTAAAAATTACGATGATCAAGACTCAGAAGAGGATATTCCCATTAGCATTTTGACGAAAAAATACCAAAGTCAAATTAAAGTGCCAATACAAGAAATCATAAACTTATTAAATTAATTGGAATGACATGTAAAAGTAAATTTGAACATACGGTAGATAATAGGGTCATTCACGGTGAGTGTCCTATTAAAAGTTTACTGGGTTCTCATATAGCTAGAGATCTGAAATTTTGGATACTGATGTAATGGAGTTTGATCTGTTGAATTAAAATATTGGTATATGTGGTATGTGTAACTGGCAACAACTTCGTTATTTTAAATGGCACACCCTGTATTTTATTACATTTTCGAAATTCACGGAAGATTTAAACCCCAGTGTATCTATCATATGTCATAGCTATGATGGACCGTTTTCGAAATAAATGATTTTTTTTAACTGATTTGGCAACAAAGAGTTCTAATTTGAAAAGCGCATATCTTTTCAGCTATCACAGCTAGAGAGTTAAAATTTGAGCTACAGACTCTTATTAGTTATCTGAATCTTTTAATATTATACATTTTTTGGATTTACATCCAAGGCGTGGAAAAATTAGTGCGATATCAGAAGGATATAAATATGAGCATTAAATGAGAATCTTAAATAGAACACCCTATATTTTTGGATGGCATCTGAAAGATCAATAAATTCTCTATCGAAAAGTATTATACATTAATATAATTGTTTTCACTAGTTTTTGAGATATTGGCAAATATTAGAATCTTTGAGAGTAAAAGGCACCACTTATTAGTTGATTCGGTTAGGAGGAGGCTGTGGGTTAACGTAAAATAAACGAAATTGTAACATTATTTATAATAAACTAGATCTATGTAATATAAATAAAATGAGAGATTTTGCTGAAAATTTTAATAAAAAATTTATTAAAAAAATATTAGTTCTTTCGGGAAATTCGAAAATATAATAAAATACAGGGTGTGCTATTTAAAATAGCAAAGTTGTTGTTAGTTACACATAGATCTGTCAACGTGGCAACGGTACCAATATTTTAATTCAACAGATCAAATTCCATTACATCAGTATCCAAAATTTCAGATCTCTAGCTATATTAGAACCCGTAAACTTTTAATAGGACACTCACCGTGAACGGCCCTGTATACATATGCATATATTTACGCAATTAATTTTCTGCAAAATAAAGCAAAAAATGATTGTAGGCTGATTATTCGAAATATGAAATTTATAAGTAAAACGATGATCGGATAAATGAGCAACAGAGCGACAATAATGACGACGATATGGAATGCTATGGGGATGAAGTTTAAGATCATAGAAAAAAACTTGAAGTAACCTCATGAGAAGCTGTAGATGCAGTTAATAAAGTCATGGGGGGGTGGGGGGCATATTCGATATTGACGGCCCGCTAGTTCTGTGAAAATACTGAGATCCGACATTGCAAAAGAGTTTAACCGCGAATAAAATACAAAAACCTATTACAAAATATTTTAGTTAAGTGTGAAACCCGAATAAAGTAATAAATTATCGCGAATAAAGTACTTTTGATTATATGAAAAATTTGATTTTATAGATATACCTAGGGTGCATTAGTTCACATAATCGAACGCCCACTCTATTTAATGCTGCAAAAATAATAATTCGTTAAAAAGTTAACAGAGGGGAGACAATGTAGAGCCGCACGATATAAATAAACAGTTTTCAGAAAAACAAGGAGCTCAACGACCCTTCCCTGAGACCCCTTGTGTTAGTCAAACCTTCAATTCACACAACGTGCGAGGAGCGAAGTTTGACCACCGTGTATTTTAAAAGTAACTGTAATCAGCTAATTTTGTTGTCAAGGTACAGAAATTCTGTATTTCATAACAAAAAAGTGACTGCCCACTTTTTCCTCGCAATCAATGATATTGAAATGTTTGTTAAGTTCATTCGAGGAACCATTATGATGCTACAAATACATACTCATCTTGCAAATTAATACAAATGAACATTCCTCTAGAACTCGCTAATCATGTATTTTGCTTGTTATATAGAAGAATTCTCCGCCTTTCACGGAATTCATAATGTTTATTATGTAAATTTGCGGAAATAATATTTCAAGGTCAAACGATGGCGTGCTTAATCATTGAAAAACGGTCACCCGGTATATCTCGTATATTCGATGTTAATGCTGTATTTTGTTAACATTGCGATCTGTTATTTTCATCGAAAAAGTACAACGCAACTTAGGGATTAGGATAGGTACAGTGCAGTCCTTTTAGTTTGCAATAATTAGAATTTACTATACAGGGTGTTAATTGAGTACGTGCAGATATTTCAAGGAATGAATCTCTGACCGATTCCAATACAAAGAGTTCCCATTAACGCATGGTCGCAACGGCTCCGTTTAAGAGATACAGAGTGTTCAAATTTGATTTTAATTTGGTGTCCTGTGAATATTTTTGGACACAGATGAGTCAGTCGGATGAAACTTAATAGATATTCCCCAAGAGTACTTTTTTGAATAAAACTAAGTGTACAAAAATACTCATAATTCAAAAGTGACCTACAGTGTGGAGCAAAAAAGTTAGGGACAATTTAAATGTGATGACGTGGCGCCCTCTATCAGCAATCAAAAAACTAAGATAACATTTGGGTTTTGCATCATAAAAAAACCGCGAATATTAAGTTTCATCCGATTGACTCATTTGTGTCCCAAAATATTCACAAAAAGTCAAATTAAAATTAAAATTTAAACACTATGTACCTCTTAGACGGAGCCGGTGCGACCATATGTTAATGGGACCTTTTTGTATTGGAATCGGTCAGAGATTCATCCCTTGAAATATTTGCACGTACTTAATTAACACCCTGTATAAATTTTTTACTTATAAAACTGTTAACCTGAGACCAAGAATACGTTGTATACAGGGTGGTCATTTAGTGCGGTCTCGGAAGATTACGGCTAAACAATTTAATATTTTGAATTTTTTTTTGCGTTATGTAGAACTCGATTATGGGTACATTCTAAAATTGTTTTCGTTTTATACAAGGTGTTCTAAATAAATGAAAAATATCAAAGTTATGTTTTTTTAAATAGGACACCCCATATATTAATATCGTTTTAGATTTCTTGAGAAAAATAAATGTAAGTTTCATCAAGGTTTACTTGTCCTAAATCTTAAGGATTTCGAAATAATTAAGTTTAAAAAAAAATCATGCAATTTTAAAAACTTTGTTTTGAAGGAAGTTTAAACTGGAGTAAATCGAAATTCATACCAAACCTTAGATATGAGACGTATTTTATGTCAGAATTATGAAAATTGAAATATCTCATACAGTGCGCCCAAAAAATAATATGAAAATTGCATTCTTTTTGAAAGGAACTAACTTGCTTAATTTAAATAGAACACCCCATATTTTATTACTCGAAATAAGAGATAAACATATGACTAATCAAAAATCGTTACACCTTCCTATATCTAAATGTACAGGTTTTCTTCGAAAAATAAGATTTAAGAAAAGGTAGCAAAATTAATAACCGCACTATCTATTTTTATATAATATAAAAGAATTTCTTTTAATAAACACTTAATTACAAACAATTTTCAATATATCCTCCATTCTGATCAATGCAAGATGGTGTATAGACATTTTTTAGAACATGAAATGCCAGATTTGTTGGAAACCATACCTTTAAACGTTTTTCGTTCCATATGGTTCCAATGTGATGGAGCTCCTTCTCATTATAGTAGTATTGTGAGGACTTTCCTAAATCAACAGTATCCAAATAAATGGATTGGTCGAGGAGGAGCTGTATCCTGGCCCCCCAGGTCGCCCGATCTTACCTCACTAGATTTTTTTTTGTGGGGTTATGTCAAAAATATTGTTTATAGTACACCTCCAACAACAAGAGACAATGTGAAAATCAGAATCCGCTATATTTTTGACTATTAGAGCAAATAGGGATATTCTGGAAAATGTTTGTCGTGAAAATGTTACTCGACTTCAAGCTTGCATTGATCAGAATGGAGGATGCGTTGAAAATTGTTTGTAATTAAGTGTTTACTAAAAGAAATTCTTTTTTATATAAATATGGTTAAATATTGTAGATATATGGTTTTCCTTAATTATTCAGATCTTTCTTCATGTATTTTATCGTTTTTTTCAAATTTGAAAATCTATTTAAACAGGTGCGGGCACTGATGTCGAAATATTGATCGCATGCCACTCGTTATACAACCATGTTTGGAATTAGAGATTCAGGTACTTTTCTTTGCCTAACAATATATAGGGTATCGTTAAAAAATTAATGCTAAACAGTCGAGTTTCTAGTAGTTTGTTTCGTGAACGCAGCAGGAAAATGCTGTGCTGTGAAACAGCTATTCCAGGAATACACTAATATTATAAACAGAGTATTTAAAAAAATCATGGGCGTCTGGTTGCCGGGGCCGTTATGCCGACAATGCCCATACGGCATTGGCCATTTTCTAAAGTTTCATTCAATAAATTTAAAAAGCATTGACCTCTGGCAATTGCATTCTTGCATATATGGTAAAGAGCTAACGTGTTGCGTGAGGTCAAACAATACCAGACGTAACGATTTTCATGGGCATGCCGTGATAATAGTTTTATTTTCTTGTACGAATCGACATTATATTAATATTAGATCTTCAAGTTGTGTAGGAATGATTTTTTTGTTGCAGGATCAATACGACAACCTGTCGATACACACGTTAAAAGGGATAGATTTTTTAGAGAAATATGGACATTTTGTGAGGGATAGAGCTACGATAGAGTCTGAATACGCTTATAAGTTAAGGTAAGTTCCATACTGAGTTACTGGTCGTTACCTACATACATATATCAGTAAATTTGTAACATTTAAGTGCAAACCCGATGGAACTTGATGAGCAGTGGTACCTCCTCTTAACATGTAATAGACCTTGTTTTGAACCTAATTTTGAACGAAATAGTTTTCATTTTGACTGCCATCTTAGGGTGCATTTCAAATGTAAACATGACTAATCCATCAAAAGTAACTATGTATTAATACTTTTGATGGAAGAAGGAAAATCTTATATCCTTCAGCTGAAAGAGAATGGCATACTTCAAGCTCCACACATGAAGGTCGAGTTGAGTTTAACTTATAAAATATTTTAGTCAAGATACTGGTTCTTGGCGTTGATTACCAATAATTCAATTATATACTGTGAATTACTGTTTCAATCATAAAAATATTCAAGATATTGCGCTTTACATATACTGCAGGTTTTACTAGTTGCGGACTACAGGAATATAAGGTTTCGTAACGAAATGCATATTATACAGGGTGACTAATTGGGAGTTGAACATAGCAAAACCTGAAATAGGGTACACCAAAATATCACGATTGGACCCAACATACTTTATACCACCTTTGCGTGTATCAGAATTAGAGTGTTAAAGGTTGAAATCTTACTTCATAATTCCTTAATCACTCTTTGTGCTTTCCTAGCATCAACACCAAAACTGGTATACTTAGGTTTTGTAAAATGTCAAGAAGTTTGATCTAATTTTTATATAGTTCCTAGAGGGCGCTGGTTACTACCTACCGCTTTGGTATATTTGGTTATATTGCTTTATGATTGCGACTAGGGGGTAACTAAGGTTAAATTCTGTTTAATATAATGAAAGAATGCCTATTTTTAGTTAAAAAAAATATATTCTGGTCTAATTCTTATCTCTCTTTTCGTTTGCAAGATTTTTACCCATAAGCTAATTCAAGTTTTACCATCTCAAATTCTCAAAAAAGATGGTGGCTGTGATTCACTTGCATAGCAACACATTACTTAGCAATTGCTACTTTAGCTTGTCAAAGTAATCAGACAGTTTTCTTGTTAGCTGCTCTTAAGTAAAAAATTGTAATTTCAAAGTAGCAATGCCAAGGCATAATGACTTAACCTTTAGTGAGATGCACGCTATGATTTTTGTTTTTACACAAATGAATTTTATAATAAGACTTATTTTACATTTGTTAATGGCCTTTCATCTTTTTACTGATTGAAAGATTCAATTTTTCATTATTTTTATTTTTATTTTTATTAATTAAGCGTTTGAAATGATGGTACGCGAATCAGCTTATGGGTAAAAATCTCGTAAATGAAGAGAGATATCGCGATTAAACGACAATGCCTTTTTTGAATAAAAATAGACATTTTTTAATTATTTTTAATAAAATTTGACCTTAGCTGCACTCATAAAAAATACGACCAAATATACTGAAACAGTAAGTTGTAACTAGCGCCTTCTAGGAGCTACGTAAAAATTATATCAAAATTTTTACTTGGGACCTTATAGAACCTAAGTCTGCCGATTTTGGTATTGATGCTATGAAGATCCAAAGAGTTAATCAGTAGTATTAAAATAAAATTTCATTGTTTAAAACCCTGTAATTTTTGAACACGAAACGTTGGTATGAGGCATGTTGGGTCTAATCGTCATATTTTGGTTCTCTTATGTCGGGTGTTGCCATGTCTCATTCTCAATGAATCACCCTGTGTAACCTCCCTCGCCATCTTTCAAAACGTAAGGTCTGTCAAATGGTGTTTATGAACTAAAATCTTCGGGATCGGCATTCAACTTCGAGACCAAAAATCTTCATAGTCATGGTGTTCGAGGATTGAACGGGAGGACAGCCCACTACCGTTATTCTGCTATTATTTGAATTGGTCAGTTCAGCACAACTAACGTAGAAACTTCTATCGTACAGATTCTACAATACACAAGACCATAAAAATGTAAAAATCTCTTATAAAATTTGTTGTAAAAAGATCTTCTTAACAACATCAACGTATCCAAAGTGGACTCATTTAGCTGTGAAAGTGTTTTCCCTGCCAGAAAATTTGTGGAACTAAGTACCTTTTGTAATTTCTTGTTGGTCGATCCACATATTTTCGAAATTCGGATCGCGATACTGATATCTATCTTGGGAATCTCTAAATTGACTTCCTTGAACTCCTGCTCCAATGCGAACGCAGGTGGTTAAGCAACCCGATATTGTCAGAGTTGTCACAACTCGCAAATGTACCCCATGATCTTCTCCTCTTCAAGATCCAGTCTGCATTCCGATTCCTCAGAAGTCCCTTTTCTATGCCAGTGGGTTGTGCCCTATGTAAACAACCGTGACAGTTGTTACTTTTATGTATTCAATCTTATTAATGTTTTGCTTTTTTTCTTTAATGGCCAATCGCGAACTTCTTAGTCTATTAGTAGTCTACTATACTTAGTTGGTTGTTCCAGTGCTTCTGGAATCTCAGCTGATTCTATTTCTGAGCTCTGCTTTCGCCGCGCAGGGGAGAAGCCTTAATGCTGATTAAGGTCGGATAAACATTTGATGTGCCTCCCCTATAGCCCCAAACTAATCTAATATCTACATCAGCATTACTCCAGACACTGATCAGGCAGTTTCAAAGAGTTTTCGTTCAAGTATGTTAAGCGCTGGTTGTCCGAAAAGGATGACCTGGCAGCACGAGTAGACTACATGTACATAGTACAGGGATGGCCTCAAAATCATGAATGGCGCAATAGGAGTGGACGAAGAATGGTTTCTGCTTTACATTGCGGACAGCCTAACAAGGAAAACACATTCCAGATAGTTATCCAACTACCTTCACACATTTTTCATCCTTCCATATGTCCATAGACTACCCACAGTCTCTCTCGCTCCAGAAGAACGGGCAGGGCAAGATGGTTGAAGAGATATTCTTGGACACATATTTACGTTTTCTTTTGTCCTTTTTTAATTTCTTTTTCCTTACAAAGTTTTTCGCTAATTATCTGTTGCTTCGGTCTTATTATTTTCCCATTTAAAAATGTTCTTCTTTATTTTTTTAATGGCTTCTGTCAACGAAAAAGAAGGGAAGTTCATAATGATTAGTTTTTCTGGGTCTAGCTTGGTGTTTTCGTTCACATTCACTAGACTTTCCCAAGTTTTAAGACTGGAGGTTAATTCTTTTTTTTAATTTCTGATTGGTTTCTTTTCTCGAAAATTTCCTTCCGTGGTATTACGTCAATGCAGATACATAGATGATAAATCTGAAGTTGTCAATGTTGTTAAATCGCAAAGTCAGAAAATAAGTTGACAAGAGCGAAATGACTTTCTTCCTGATTTCTTGTGAGACTCTTTGATATTTTCGAAAGCCGATGCATATTTGCGCCTGTTTTAGATATACGTTTTTTAAATTTGAGCAATCATCACGTTTGATATTTAGGAAGAATTTTATATTGGTTGTGTCAACCATAGAAAGTGGGGACAGTTGGCTTTCATTTTAAGTACGTTTTCCCTTTTCCCTTGCAATTTTTCGTCTCAACGCTGTAATATTCCTCTCACTACTACTACCACTACTCATTGGTGAAACCACCATGACACTTCTGCATCCGTATTTAGTTCCAGAAACGAAAGTCTAGTCAGGTCTATAGGGCCCAGTTTGCAGTCTATATGAATTATTTATTCTGATATTAGATATTTTTGTAGTGTCCTGGATTTTAATTCTAGACGCTGTTCAAGCAAACGGGACTAATCTTTTTATTGGCCATTTTCACGATTCAATGTCTTCGGAATAGCAATAGCAAAATCGCTTTCAATGATTAAAAAATACTTTGCTCTTTTATATTTGTGAGACGGATTTGGTTTTTTTTTTGTTTTTTTTTTTGTTTTTTTTTTGTTTTTGTTTTTTTAATAATTATATCAATTTTTTTAATTGTATATATGGTCATTAAAAACATACTGCAAAAGAATCGAAATTGAAGTAATCGCCATTTTGCCAGTTTTAACTTTATACACTGTGTCCCACCGGTAACTACCATTAGACGTTTTTGGAGAACTTTGTACGGCAAAGCTACGAATATTTAGTACTTTGGTAGCAGTCTTCGGGCAACCTTATCTGATACATTTTCAATGACGTCACGGTTCCAGTTGTACCGAAAATCGATACTTTCCTGCTTATTTTAAATAGAACAATATATATTTGTTATTACATTTTTAAATTCTATGTTCAATTTTAATACAAGTTTATTAATACGTTGGCTTTCTTAGAATTAATAGTTTCTTTAAAATATGTATATGCAATAGAATGTTGAACGTGACAGATGCAGATGTCTGTACAATTGCAAGTTGTTAACGTACGAAAAGGTGTTTTGTAACTCTTTTTTGTCAAAATGCTGCAGAAGGTCCATATTTCAGTATGATGCTAAGTTTTGCCTAATATTTTCTAGAAGTTTCCGCAAAAATAAAGCCAATGTGAACATCAAAAAATTATCAAAATTTAAAAATTTTAAATGGAATTCTACTATTACTTTGATGTATTAGGAGACTGCATAAAAAAAACTTTAATTGCTTTTAGTAACGTCGCATAGTTTTTGCGTAATTTAGTTTTTGTAAGTTTATGCAGCGATAGTACATCCCTAATTCCAAGCTATAATGCGAACTAAAAAATCGATTTTAAGTTGCAATACACCATTGAATGTAGTTTTGAAAGACCTTTAATTTGAGGTGTTACTTGACCCATGTTTCAATTTAAAGAAATCGGCCATTTTGCGCTACTGGTGACGTGAGTAACATTTTTTTTTTGTTTTTTTTGCGAGGAGGTGGAAATCTTCTAAAAACACCTGAGCCAGGGTGTGGTTGGGGCCAGGTAGTGTGGGATTCGAGCTTCCGGAATGGCCGAAGTCGCCCGCCTACCCACTAAAACCACCTCCCCTCTTCCGCCCCGGAACCGCCGTTAAGCATTACTTCAGGGCAATGAGTAACATTTTTAAAAAACCCAAAAAATAGTATTTTCGTTGTATTTAATGCTACTTTTGAATGTTTAAAAAAATAATTATTTGTTAAAAAGTTAAAGAGCGGGTATAATTAGAGCCGACCGGTATACAGCCTTGTCTCTGCCGTGCATTTATCGATAACTTCGTGAGCAATTATTATTATTCCTTGCCGGACAATTAGCATCGGAGGTAATTGTACAAGTCCATTAAAATTACTGATAATTTTGCATGAAAGCTTGTTGTCTAAAAACTGGATTAGTTCATTTGAATATTGTGGTGAAAGAGGCCGACCCCGAAGGATACAATGAAGAATGTACCAAAAAAACGAATGAAGCAAACAAACTTAAATGTAAATTTAGATGATTATTTTGATGTGTTAATATTTTTACCAGGAAATGTGTCATAATGTTAGACGGTTCCAATTAATGTGAGGAAATGCGAAAAATGTGAAAAAATATCAGAACATCTAAAAAATAGAAAAAAAAACATTTAAAACGCAGAAAAATCTATCGGAAATATAAAAAAATAGTCAAAAAATAAGGAAATATGTGTGATGAATATTTATCGCAATGTTGCAAGTACAAAATTTCTGGTACTAGTTTATCCGTGATAATTTGCTATAAGTGGTACAGATCATTAAAATGCAATCTGTCGTGTACCGCTATGAATGAGATGATGTTTAGAGAAGTGAAGATTAGCACAAAAATATGATATGGTTATCTGATATGTGTGTTGAAATTGATCTACTGAATATTAAGATAATCACAAAATTGGCTGTTTCTCATTACACGTACCAGCTCAGAAATGATGAAAACTATTTTCAGGGCATTGCCGTGTTTTTAATATGGCCGACACAGTGTGACATATCCCATAATTGTTCCTATTTTTTTGAGAAGTGTTAAAGTGACCTAATCGTAATTTGTGATTGTGGATCATATGTTTATCTCCAGCACATGAAAATAGCAAGAGATTATTGCCTATTTAATACCACGAAATGTTGTGTGTGTTCAGTGACAGCATGAATCAACTTTTTCGCAACATTCCTGTTCTGAGAACAATGTGAAACCTGTCTAACGGATAGAAATTTCAATTCCTTTGGCATGTTAGGAAATCATCGTGTTCTTGAACTAATTGCGTCAACAAATCCTACCAGTGGTTCACATTCCTTCAAGACGTGTTTCATTTTTGATCGACTTGTTTCATGGGAAGTAAGGTCAATCTCTTAAACATTATAATGTAAATTGCAGTCCTACGTTATAAATAAATGTTGTACCGTAATAAGAAATAAAGTATCTTAAACCATCATATTGGTTTATTTGGCTCTTATCTATGACATTATTTTATCTCTTTGTTAATTATAACCTGATGGCCAGTTAATGGCAATGTGAAATTGCATTTGCCTGTAATCGTGATAAGGAGCGTTCGCACAATTATGCGAAGAATCGAAAATAATGACTTTACTGTTTTATTAATTATTGTTATTGGCATTGCTCATTGATGCTATCGTACACATGTTTGTAGGCCTTACCCCTAATTGCGTATTGGTGTTACTTCGTGCTTTGCTAAATCACAAACTGTACCCCGGAACAATTATAAATAGTTATTTTTGTTTTTTACAATTTTGTTGGATGTCGGCTAGTTAAATCAGCGCAAAGATATAAACTACACAGACCTTGAGTTTGAAGATTAATGAAAAGCACAGCCATGAAACATCTGTGTATCACTTTTACGTTCTAATTATCAAGAATAACGATATTTATTTAGCTATAATTTTTTTAATTATTTCTCTGGATGCTGAACTTGGCTCGGAATATTCTTGATTTATATTATTATCATCCACTAAATGTACCATATCAATTTCCTTTGGATTTTGTTACATTTTTTTTTTCTATTTTCGGAAAATGATTTTTTTTACTAATTGAAGTCGCTTGTTCTGCTTCGATGGTTTTTTCTGTTTATTTAGTGGCAATCGTTCGTAATATTGGTCATAATGGAGTGTACAGTACCTTTTTTATGCAGTAATGAAGATACAGAGGGCCCAAGAGTGTCACGAGTCAATATTCCGTTAAGCGCTAGAGTGTTGTTTATATAACGTAGGACCATAATGCCTTTCCGGTTTTTTGAAAGACGTCGTTTCGATAGCTGTAGAAGATGTACAGTGACTCTCGAAAATATTCGGACATCTACACTTAACGTTTTCTTTTATGTATTATTATAACGTAAATAACCAATTATGAACTAGGACGTTGGAATATATTTGGTATCAGCTTTTTCTTGCAATCAATGTAAAATATATTTAATATTAACTAACAATACTAGAAAATCAAACAAAAGTTACGAAACTCCACATTTTTGGCATCACAAAAATTTTCGGACAGTAGAGTTTTGAGCAGGTTAAGAACAAAATATAAGTTATTCGTATTTAAACACGAGCAATATTAATATTTTGTGTGTCCTCCTTTATTGTCTATAACGGCTTGAAGCCGTCTAGGCATAGACAAAACAATTTTTTTTTATTAAATTAAGGTCAATTTTGCGCCACCCCTCCAGTAACACTCTTTTTAGCTCATTTTTATTTGATATCGAATGTGATCTTACTTGCAAATCCAACTGATGCCATACATTTTCAATTGGATTAAGATCCGGAGACTGAGCTGGGGTTTTAAGGACCTTTGGACAGTTATAGAGCATCCACTCCTTAACAACCATTGCGTTGTGTTTGGGATCATTGTCTTGATAGTACTTAAAGCTTTCTTGAATACCCATATCAGTAGCACTTTTTAACAAATTATTTTTTTTAATGTTTAAATAAACCATTTTGTCCATTATCCCATCAATGAAAACTAATTCCCCAACCCCTTTGGACGAAATGCAGCCCCACACCATCACTGATCCGCCACCGTGTTTCATAGTAGGACGTAAATTGCTACTTTTAAGTTCTTCGTTGGGTCTCCTCCATATCATTGGTCGTCCATCCGACTCGAATATATTGAATTTTGATTCATCCGCAAATATTACATCGTCTTAATAGTTTTCAGGTTTTAAAATCATCTCCGATGTAAATTCTTTTCTAAACTTCTTATTTTTGCAATGAAGCCATGGCTTTTTTCTAGGTACTCGACCATTAAAACCATTTGCTCTTATACATCTTCGTATAGTTTCTAGAGACACCTTTTTACCAGTTTGATTTTCTAGAGATACTGTCAGTTTAGGGGCGCTAATTCTGGGATTTTCCTTAATTGTCTTCATGATGTATCGCTCCTTTCGGTCATTTATTAATTTTGGACGGCCAGTTTGTTTGATAGAAAGAATTCTGTCTTCAACTTTATACCGGTGAATAATGTCTGCAACGGTACTTTTGCTCAAATTAAGCTTTTCCCCAATTTTTCTGTACGACAACTTCTTCTCATTATTAAAAATTACCAATTTCCGTAAATCGAAACTGATATTGGCTTTATTTTTTATTCTACCCATTTTTACGGCTTAAAAATACAAATAGGCCTTGTGGATAACTTTAATGAGCAAAATTAATCACTATTTAAATATTAGACCCAACGCAATATACTCTTTTCTAGATAAAACTGCGAGTTACTATGAATGTTCGAATATTTTTGTTTAGGTTGTTTTTGTTATGTTAATAAGATATTCAACTTTTTTATATCTTGATAAGGAATTACAAATTTTGTTTTTCAATGTTAATAAATAAAAAGCATTACCAGCACATATTCCAAAGAGTCGCTTCATAATTACTTATTTTAAGATGTTTATACACAAATATAGAGTACATGAATAAGTGTCCGAATATTTTCGGGAGTCACTGTATGTGATGTCATATCGAGCAATATTATGTTGTGTTTGAATGGTTATGTCATTAGCCAAAATACGACGCTCAGTTTGTTTAGTTTGGTTGAATAGTTCTCGAAATATGGCCATTCAAAAATGGAAGCAAACAACCGAGATATTCGTGGAATTTTGAATTTTTTTCTCGTTCAACGCAAAAAGGCTGCACAAACGCACAAAGAGATCAATGACGTTATGGGAGACGGAACTGTATCACTTCGTACGGTGGAAGAATGGTTTAGACGATTTAAAGCAGGAAATTTCGACACCGACGACCATTACCACGGAGGAAGACCACTCACTACAAATGTCGACGAAATTCTTGAAAAAATTGCGGAAGATCGCCATATCTCGGGCAAAACGATGTCAGAAGAATCGAATGTACCACCCACAACGATCAAACGACATTTGAAGGCCGCTGGATATGCAAAAAAGTTGGATATTTTGGGTGCCATATGAGTTATCGCGAAAAAACATTATGGACCGAATTTCCATCTGCGAATCGCTATTGAATCGGAACAAAATCGACCCTTTTCTGAAGCGTTTGGTAACTGGCGATGAGAAATGGGTCACGTACGACAATGTTAAGCGCAAAAAGTCGTGGTCGAAGCTTGGCGAAGCAGCCCAAACGGTGGCCAAGAAAGGATTAATGGCCAGGAAGGTTTTGCTGTGTGTTTGGTGGGATTATCAGGGAATCATCCACCATGAGCTCCTCGAGTATGGCCAAACGCTCAATTCGGTACTGTACTGTCAGCAACTGGACCGCTTGAAACAAGCATTGGCTAAAAAGCGGCCTGCATTGATCAACAGGAGCAAAATCTCGTTCCATCAGGACAACGCAAGGCCTCACACATCGCTTGCGACGCGGCAGAAACTCCGGAAGCTTGGATGGGAGGTCCTGATGCATCCACCTTACAGTCCGGACCTGGCACCAAGTGATTACCACCTGTTCCTGTCCATGGCGAATGCGCTTGGTGATAAAAAGTTGGCCTCCAGAGAGGTCTGCCAAGATTGACTGTCCCAGTTTTTTGCCAATAGGGAAGTAGGCTTCTACGAACGGGGTATAATGAAGTTGGAATCTCGTTGGCAACAAGTTATCGAACAAAACCTAAATCCGATGATTATAACTAATTTTATGAAGATTTGAATAAATAGCCTAAAACCGGAAGGGTATTATGGTCCTACCTAATATTTTCGAATTATTAATATAAACCGTCCTGATCAGTCAAATGTGAGGACCATTCCTGGACGAGTAAGTCATAGCAGGCATTTGCAGCGAAACTTCTACGAAAGCTCAACTTATTACCGAATATCGCTGATGTTTTCACAAAAAGCTAAGTTAATGCCTGCTTATAATTCCTCTTTTTTTTCTGCCATCTTTTCCAGGCTACATTCGCACGTGCCTATGCGTTCGGATATATACGGGGTGTCCCAGAACGAAGGAGTCAACGTTTAACCACATATTCCTTAGTCAAAAATATATCGATTCATGGTGATATACGAAATTGTCTCCTTCTGGATATACAAGCTCTTAAAGTCTCAATTTTTTTTTAAGTTTTGTAGATATGTCGAAAACGGCTAAATGGATTGCTACGAAATTTGGTGTATAATATTTCTGCTTCTCGGGGCACATTCGACGGGGCTTATTATGGTAAAACCACCAGGGGTAGTGGTCAATCGCTACAAGGTCGAACGATAAGTACACCAGAAATTTTTTATTCGTTCATGCAGCCGATTGGCTTTTTTTATGAAATTTCCGGTCAGTTATGCAACTTTTTTTTTATCTCTTAGTGAATTTTGATTTGGAGCCTCCATTGGACGAAAAAAAATTAAAATTGTTGATGATGTCAGTCAATGCATATCCTTCAGAGGGAAATAAAAGCATACACTTCAATAAACAATTAATTTAATAAGTGCTCAACGTGACCACCCCGTTTTTGAGTGCAGAAATTCACACGTCGAAAAAAATTAAAACTAATTCTTCGCAACATCATTGAGTTACTGCGAATTCCATCAGCAGCTTGCAAGATTCTATTTTTTAGGTGGTCTTCATTTTGAATAGAAACAGCATATACATAAGATTTTAGCAAATGGAAAAGCCGCAGGGAGTTAGATCTGGAGATCTAGGTGGCCATTGAAGAAGGGCTGACATTATCAACAATTTTAATTTTTTTTTCGTCTAATAGAGGCTCTAAATCAAAACTCAATAAAAGTTAAAAAAAAGTTGCGTAACTGACTGGGAATTTCATAAAAAAAACCAACCGTCTGCATAAATGAAAAAAAAAAGTTCTGGTGTATTTAACATTCGATCTTGTAGCAAATGACCACTACCCCTGGTGGTTTTACTATAATAAGCCCCGTCGAATGTGCCTCGAAAAGTAGAAAGAGTATACACCAAATTTCGTAGCAATCCATCTAGCCGTTTTCGATTTATCTACAAAAATTTTTAAAAAATTGAGACTTTAAGAGCTTGTATCTCCAGAAGGAGACAATTTCGTATATACAATAGTGGACAAAATTAGAGCGACTTTTTTTATTTCCCAATAAATAAACAAATACACTTGTTTACTAAATTCAGTGCCTATCATACGTCTCTATGAAACATACCAATAAAGTTTTTTAGCATTAGTCCCCATATTTGTTTATTGCAAGAGTACCAAATCATTTTTTGTGAAATTCCCTAAATATTTTCTGGACAAAATTAGAACGACGTAGAAGTCTCTTCAAGAACGATAAGATGTAAATTGGTCAAAGCTGGACTTTCAGGAAGAAGACCAGCGAAAAAATCATTTTTATCAAAAAAAAAATAGGGACGCAAGGATTTTGTTTGCCACTCGTCACCTTAACTGGGCATTTAATGATTGGAAACGGATGCTTTTTAGTGACGAATCGAAATTTAATTCATTTGGAAGTGACGGGGCAAATTACGTACACAGACCCAAAGTCAAAAGACTGGACCCAAATTATGTTTCAACCACTGTTAAACATGGAGGCGGTAGCGTCATGGTTTGGGGTTGCTTTTCGTTCTATGGAATAGGTCCAATTACACAAATCGAGGGAACCATGGACCGTCTATTTAAACATCCTTGAAAACACAATGAAACCCTATGCTGAATGGGAAATGCCCCTAAAATTAATTTTCCAACATGACAACGACCCCAAACACACCTCCAAACTGGTGAAGCAGTGGCTGATGAGCGAAAAAATTGTGGTTCTGAAATGGCCACCAGAATCTCCCGACTTAAATCCCATAGAGAATTTATGGGAGATTGTGGCAAGGCAAATTGGAATCAAAAATTTTTCGAACAGGGTCTTATTATACCAAGAGATCGTCCAAACATGGCAACGTGTCAAACAAGAGACAATTGATAATTTAATTCGATCAATGCCTGAATGATGTGGGGCAGTTATTGCCGATAAGGGTTATTGGACGAAATACTAATAAAGTAGGATCAATATATTTGAAAAATCAACCACTAATTATGAATTATTCGTAGAGTCGCTTTAATTTTGTCCAGTCGATTTTAAAGAAATTTAGAAAATTATTATTTGTTATACTTATATTAAAAATATATAGGACGACCATTGGGAGAATTTTTTATTTACGTTCTAGAAGCCTTTCGATAAGCAGTAGATTTAATAAAGTAATATAATTGTTTATTTATACTAAAATTCATAAAGTCGCTCTGATTTTGGCCGCTACTGTAAGTATATCACCGTGTATATCTATACATTCGACCAAGAAATATGCGGTTAAGCGTTGAACCCCTCACTCTGGGACACCTTGTATATGCAACATATTTGTGTATCTAATTTATATGCACATATGTCTGATGAAGCCAATAAGTAAAACACATTCGCCGGGCTGACCAAATGATCTTTCCGTTTCTCCTTGACCTCTCATTCTTTTAACGGGTTTAGTACTATAATTTTCGTACATGAATAATTATTCCATAATCGAGCATTCTTCCGAAATCTTGTATCTAAATCTGAATCTAGTTTTAACCTGATTTAAAAATGTGTTCTAATTTCTTTTTACATATTTACCAAAGTTGCTACATTTAATTTAAGTTGTAGAGGCCCCTGGGAGCTGGAAACTTATTTGTGAATAGACAGCACAGCTCGTAACTGGGTCAGAATCCAAGCATACCTCCCCCCTCCGTATCTTTTTACATGAAGCATGATTTATGTTAAAATTTCGATTAAAGATTTTTTTGTCGACGCATTAAGAGTCACAAAGTCCCAAAAGTTCTCTAAATTGTTTATCAAGCCCAAGAAGATTTATTATAGACGTTCCATCAGGATCAACAAGAAAAGCTTCTTCCCAAAAAGCAATCTCCGATAATTGTTATTAGTTTATGTTCCGTTTAAATGAGTCGCGGGTGTTTCGACATCAGAAATCTAAAATCCACGATAAAGTGGGCCATTAAATTCGTTTAAACGATAATAAAGTGCAATAAAACGTCATTGTAATGGCTGGCCGAGGTAAGATGAAAGCTATAGGGAAAAATGTAAGGAATTCTGCATTATCGTAAAGACATAGAAATGTAATACAAGGTGTTGTTGCGGATTACCCGCAAAGGCGTACGGTGAAACTGTTAGAGAGTTCTTTTTCCGGCATGCTTATACCACGTGACTAATGACGAGACATATACTAGACGATAACGTTCAATAATATATTTAATCTGACCCGGTCGATTAAGGCGGGGTGTAATATGTAGTTATGCAATTTACGCTAACGCCCACATATTTTACTAGTATAATACTATGGGCATCCATTGTCTGCGAGCAAATTAAACTGCAATTTTGCAATGCACAGCACATACACAGTGATAAAAAAAAGTTTCCGTACGATCATATAACATTGAATCATTAGCTTTGAAATTGCAAAAAACAATGATATTTTTATTTATTTTTACAGAATGAGCACTGTTTCAAATATTATGTCATAAATACATTATTTAGTATTTTTATCTTTAGTGGTACGTATCAAAAAATATTAAATTCTGAGAAATTTTAGTACGATAGTCTTCGTACGATTTTAAAGCTAAAAACTAAAAATATTAGCAATTTTAATAAAAATTAAACAATTAATATTTTGTCCGGTTTTCTTTGGCTTCGATGGCATATTGCAACGTACGAGACGTTGAATTTACCAGATCTCTGGTCACTGTTGGCGGTATTCGATCCCGTTCTGGTTGTAGTATTCTTTTTAGGTCTTTTTGTTATTTATGTTATGCGATCTTATTCTACGCTCCAACTCTTCCTATAAACGTGCTATAGGATTTAATCCGGTGATTGGGGCGAGTAGGGTAATTTAATTTTAATATTCTAGAGCAGCCACTTTCTTGTTAAAACGGCAGTATGCTTTAGGTCGTTATCATGCACAAAAGAAACGATCTATTTAGGACCAATTTTTCAGAACTGCTCAAGAGATTTGACTTTAAAATTTTCAAATATACTTTACTCTTCATTATTATATCGACAAATGTCAAATGTTTAATTCATGCAGCCGACAACAGCCCCACACCATAACGGTTCCACCTCCGTGTCTAACAGTTACAGATAAATTTTCAGTTTTCAGCTCTGAATTCGGTTTTCTCCAAATTTTCTGATTACTCTCTGATTCGTACATGTTGAATTTGCTTTCATTGCTAAATATGACGTGATGTCAAAAATCACCATCTTTGATTTGATATTTACGAGCATTCTTCAACTTCTTGGCTTTTAATTTTGGATTTAAACGACTTTTTGCGGATAGTTCGAGCATTATAATTGTTTTTAAAAAACCGTTCAACCACATTCAGCACTGCATTTAAGATGCAAATATTTGTCTAGATCTTTAGCGATTTGCGTAGTTTTAGGATTTTTTCTTATTTCTCTAAGAATAAATCGTTCATGTTGCTTATTGATTATCTTTAGGTGACCAGTTCTTACTGTTGTATTAATACTGCCGTATTTTCCATAATGTTCAATGCCATATTGCAGCTTTGACTTCGATCTTTTTATAATTTTACCAACTTTACTCATTGGGTGATTTGCCGAATACAATTTCAGTATTAATTGTCGTAGATTCACAACTTCTTGAAGACGCATCAAGTTATTTCACTAGTAATACCTCCAATCTAAACTAAAATTAATGATATTTACCTATGAATCACACGGATTATCACCAAGAAAAAATAATAAAAATAAATTTTTGCAAGCATTTTAAATCATACGAACAATTTATTCTCAAAAAGTTTCTCAGAATTTTATATATTTTGATACTCGCAATTAAAAATAAAAATATTAAATAACATATTTATTGCATAATATGTGAAATAGTGCTAGTTTATAATTTCTGTAAAAATAAATAAAAACATATGTTGTTATAGGGATTTTTTATACCGCTGTATGTACAGTGGTAGCCATAGAAATAGGACCACTTCAAAAATTCCAATTTTTCATTTCTATCACTCAAGAGATAATACGTTAAAATTAAAATAATATATAACACATATAATAATAATAAAAACAATCCATAAAAACATATTTTAACGGAAAATAAATTAATTTCCTCAATGGAAACAATGAAAACAAAATAAACACGTAGCTATAAAAATACAACCGTTGAAACATTATTAAAAAAAAAAGAAATAAAGAAAAAAACGAAACGATCAACCGAATATTGCTTAACGTCGAATGCTTTTAATCTTTTAGGCATTCGCCTTATTAAGCTCTGGCAAAACTCAACAGGAATTGCTTCCCCTTCCAGTTGGACTATGGACCACAGTTCTTCCCTGTTTTTGATCTGAGGACGCCTCACAGGAACCTTAAGATATGCCCAAAAATTTTCAATAGGGTTCAGATCGGGTGATTGTGAAGGCCACGGCACAACCGAAATTGATTCATTGTCACAAAATTGTTTAACTCGTCTAGCCGTATGTTTCGGATTATTATCTTGCTGATATTCCCAAAGTAATGGCATTTTTTCAGAAACATACGGCAGCATGACGTCTTTCATTATTTTAAATTATTTTCCTTGGTTCAGGATCCCTTTTATCCGATAAATGGAACCAACATCGAACTAAGAGGAGCAGTCCCACAATTTTATGTTGTCACCTCCATGTTTAATGGTTTTCAGAGGATGTTTTGTTAACAATTCCTGTTTTACTGGTCTTCTTACATACCGTCGACCATCCGAACCAAACAAATTAATTTTTGTTTCATCCGAAAAAAGAACATTTTTCCACATTTTTTATATTATCAATTTCGTTTTCGAAACGGAGATGGTTCTTCCCAAATTCTCTCCTTTCGAATTTGTTTATTTTTGATAGCAACGATACTTTTCGAGCCACTCGACCATGTAAATGAACTTCCTCTAACCGTCTTCGGATAGTTCTGGAACTTATTTCCAATTTTAGGTCCTTTTGAGTTTGTTTGGAGCTCACAAAAGGATTTATTTGGATTTCTCGCTTTATTTAGCGGTCGGTCAGAGCCATTCTTTTCCTCTTACGACCACGATTTTCTTGTTGTTCTTTGCATTTGAGGGCATATTTTTATCAAGGTTTTTGATAGATTTTCGGAGACAATTGCCTTCATCTCTGAGTGTACGTATTCGAATTCTTTCGGCAAAAACAGTGGTTTTCACGTCCCATCTGTTTGTTTATTAATCATTAAAATGCATGAAAATGCTTCAAAATTATTAATTAGACTTACCTTTCAGTTGCTGTCCTATTGAATGAAGACTTACGAAAGTTATGTAAAAATAGCGAGCTTTTAATACACTGGTCCTATTATTATGACCGCTTTAACTGTCTGAACGAAACGGTGGAAGTACGATTCTGGTATAATGTGATTCCCCTGGTTTCTGCTGTCAGATATAATTACCAACATTGTAGAAATTTAAGACCTCAGGTCAAACGAGATAGAATAAGTTTCAATAGACTTTTTTCCATTTTTTGGAACCGAATCAGTAGTGGTCCTATTTTTATGACCACCACTGTATATGTACACTAAACTGTGTAATATTACTCAATTTTACGATGCAACTTTTTTTTAACAAAACCAATTTTCTTTGGTGATTTTGCTTAATGTCGAGCCCAAATAAGTGAATCCTAACTATACCGGGTGGTCCATTTAACCTGACAAATCGGGACATCTCGAAAATTACGCATCAGATTGAAAAAAGTTTCAAATGAAAGTATTTCGTCTCGAATGGATCCACGATATAACACCAACCATGACTTCCCAACTCTTTCACTTGGGGTTGGGGCGGGGGTAACTTTGAAATCTCAAATGGCAACCCTCATTTTCTATTGCAGATTTGAATTTTACGATAAAAATTACTTGGAGTTTGTGTGAAACTTTTCTTTCGATTCGCCACAGATGGCGCTGTAATCGGAAAAGTTTGTTTTATTCTGATTCTGGAAGAAAGCATGGTGTCTTTCATATTTTTAATGGAAATTTTTTGGTTTTTCAGGGTACCTCCGATAGTTTAAAGAAATAAAACCGTGTGTGACAAAAAAACTTTATTTATTATTAAATTTCTAAATAAACTTAGATCCACATTGAATTTTCATTCCATTAAACACAACCGTTCGAACATTAAATTAATGACGAAGCAAATGTTTAAAATGTCCACCACCTTCATCAATACATTTTCTTAAGCGCATCTGTAATGCTTGTTGAGTAGACACTAACACTTCAGGAACGACAGAAACACAAGCATCTCTAATTCTTTTCATCATGTTTTCGGGCGTTGTGGGTACTCTCTTGAATACGCTTTTTCTTTGAGATAACCCCATAAAAAAAAGTCGAGTGGGGTAAGATCAGGCGATCGTGCTGGCCAATGAATAGGTCCACCTCGTCCAATCCATCGATTGCGATATTTATGATGTAAAATTTCTCGGGATATTAAAGCCCAATGAGCTGGGCAACCATCATGCTGAAACCACGGTTTTATTTCTTTGAACTATCGGAGGTACCCTGAAAAAACAAAAAGCTTCCATTAAAAATATGAAAGACACGATGCTTTCTTTCAGAATCAGAATAAAACAAACTTTTCCGATTACAGCGCCATCTGTGGCGAATCGAAAAAAAAGTTTCAGACAAACTCCAAGTAATTTTTATCGTAAAATTCAAATCTTCAATAGAAAATGAGGGTTGCCATTTGAGATTTCAAAGTTACCCCCGCCCCAACCCCAAGTGAAAGAGTTGGGAAGTCATGGTTGGTGTTATATCGTGGATCCATTCGACTTTCATTTGAAGCTTTGTCAATCTGATGCGTAATTTTCGAGATATCCCGATTTGTCAGGTTAAATGGACCACCCGGTATACAAGAGGAATAAAAGTATTAAGCTATTTCAATTTTTTATTCCCTTTGTGCATGTTTTTAGTCTGCTTTATTACCCAATGAAGATTCGAATTGAATAGATCCGCCATGGTAATAAACGTTAAAACAATACGAAGAGTATCTTATGAAACGCTATAAAAAAGACGGCCATCAAGGGAAAGTAAACATTTCTCTCAGATATGCATACACGTATATAAGTAACAACACAATGTTACATAAAATTGGCCGGTTTCGAATTTAGAGTTCTAACCAATTAGCATAATGTAAATTCGAGTGAAACCTGCGTGTGCAGGGTCTTGAAATAGCCCAAACTTGGACAAGATGATGCAGAAAACGGTAGGTCCGTGTAGTTCATGACTTGATTACATAACGTCGTGGATTGTGAGATTACATTCTTTTGATAACTTAATTCGTTTTGCATTCCGACCCCTAAATACCTGATATCCTTAAAACGGCTGGAAATCAAAATCGAGAGAATAGAATAAAACGTTTTAGAATTTACAAGTGAGATTTCGCCAGTCATTACACAAACCCACGCACATGACAAAAATGACTGAGAGAGTGAAACAAATTCAGTTAAGATAGAAAGAGAATCGTCATAACTTGACCATTCTGACCCCCCTTTTTCTACAAAATAAAAAAAAATGAAAATCTTATAGTTATTAGACATCTACTTTAATTTTAATTATTTTTGAATTTTTATTTTTTACTCTTTATGACTCACCCTGTATAAGTTTGTCATGAAATTTTGAAAAATCTGTTCTAATTCTTAGGATAAGGTAATAGTATGGATATATATATTTTTTTTTTGAGGCAAAAAATATCCAGATCCGCATTTCATACACCAAAGTTTATGAATTTATGGAATATGAGTTAATTAAAATCTCTGTCTATCATGTATTTTTCTTTGACACAAACTTATATCCAAAACTAAAAGCAATTTGGTGGCTGTGCTAAGGGCATTTAAAGGATTCGAGGAAAAAACACGACTTTTTAAAATTTAATTAACTTTGTAACTGTTGTCATTTGAATGATAGCAATAGTGTCATATGATATTGGGGACGATATGGATTGAATTGCTCACCTACGCATAAGAAATATGGAAATCTGCATTCATTAAACAGTCTTTTTGCCAAGGATACTGGCTCCATATGTCTTTCGTAGCTTAAAAAGTCCTCATGTGGTATTCGACGGGAAATTATGAAGATCTAGTCAAGGTCGATAGAATATTGACTGCGAAATTACTCCAAAAAATCTACAAATTTGTAAAAAAAATAAATTGTCTATCAGCCAAACCTCTGTCAATCAGATTAATTAAAATTCAACATTTTTATTTTGTCTATAGACGTTTTTTTTTATTCATCTTGCAGGAAAGATTCTATCAATCTTAATCAACCTTCTATAGGTACCCATTGAAAACCATAAGATGGCCTTTCAGATCGTGAAAACCATATGGAGAGTATATCTTTCGCAAAAAGTTTACAGCGGTTGGAATTTGAATACTAATTTTCGATATTTTTTATTTTTTCTTTGTACATATTTCTCGTATCTAATAATTTTAGACTTAACCAACCCAATAGTGATTAAAATTTCTCAATTTCAGGCGACTAGTGAAAAGCTATCAGCCCAAAAAGAAGGACGAAGAAGATTACCAGTAAGTATTTCTATCTCTGTATCTAAACACTCGTTGAAATGCTGTTAAGCTTATATTCCATCTGCCAATTCTCTGTTTATTGTAAATGTTGTATGGTTGTAAACATCTGCAAAGACGTTCATCCAATCAATCCATTTACTTGATATTCATTGATTACCCGGACGATGGTCTGCTAACCTTATTTTCATTGTTGCTATAGGTATTGTTTCTTTACGGTTAGTGCAACTATAAGAATTACATTTACCTATTTTTGATAAAGCTGGGTTAATACTTTGGAAAACAAGATATTATGCACATTTGGTTCTTTATACAGGATCTATCATGTAACCTGGAATATCACAATATCTCGAATGCTAGGCATCAAACTTTAATCACCCCGAGGGGGAAATGTATTTGTGCTAAAGTTGATTAGATACCACCGAGCCGCCCGTATGGGCCTGTTGGGGGTTAACGTTTTAAATTCAAATGGCACTACCCATTTTTTCTTTGCAGATTCGGATAATACGGCTAAATATATAAGGTAGGACCATAATGCCTTTCCGGTTTTTTGAAAGATGTCGTTTCGATAGCTGTAGATGTATGTGATGTCATATCGAGCAATATTATGTTGTGTTTGAAAGGTTATGTCATTAGCCAAAATACGACGCTCAGTTTGTTTAGTTTGGTTGAATAGTTCTCGAAATATGGCCATTCAAAAATGGAAGCAAACAACCGAGATATTCATGGAATTTTGAATTTTTTTCTCGTTCAACGCAAAAAGGCTGCACAAACGCACAAAAAGATCAATGACGTTATGGGAGACGGAACTGTATCACTTCGTACGGTGGAAGAATGGTTTAGACGATTTAAAGCAGGAAATTTCGACACCGACGACCATTACCACGGAGGAAGACCACTCACTACAAATGTCGACGAAATTCTTGAAAAAATTGCGGAAGATCGCCATATCTCGGCCAAAACGATATCAGAAGAATCGAATGTACCACCCATAACGATCAAAAGACATTTGAAGGCCGCTGGATATGCAAAAAAGTTGGATATTTTGGGTGCCATATGAGTTATCGCGAAAAAACATTATGGACCGAATTTTCATCTGCGAATCGCTATTGAATCGGAACAAAATCGATCCTTTTCTGAAGCGTTTGGTAACTGGCGATGAGAAATGGGTCACGTACGACAATGTTAAGCGCAAAAAGTCGTGGTCGAAGCTTGGCGAAGCAGCCCAAACGGTGACCAAGAAAGGATTAATGGCCAGGAAGGTTTTACTGTGTGTTTGGTGGGATTATCAGGGAATCATCCACCATGAGCTCCTCGAGTATGGCCAAACGCTCAATTCGGTACTGTACTGTCAGCAACTGGACCGCTTGAAACAAGCATTGGCTAAAAAGCGGCCTGCATTGATCAACAGGAGCAAAATCTCGTTCCATCAGGACAACGCAAGGCCTCACACATCGCTTGCGACGTGGCAGAAGCTCCGGAAGCTTGGATGGGAGGTCCTGATGCATCCACCTTACAGTCCGGACCTGGCACCAAGTGATTATCACCTGTTCCTGTCCATGGCGAATGCGCTTGGTGATAAAAAGTTGGCCTCCAGAGAGGTCTGCCAAGATTGACTGTCCCAGTTTTTTGCCAATAGGGAAGTAGGCTTCTACGAACGGGGTATAATGAAGTTGGAATCTCGTTGGCAACAAGTTATCGAACAAAACCTAAATCCGATGATTATAACTAATATTATGAAGATTTGAATAAATAGCCTAAAACCGGAAGGGTATTATGGTTCTACCTGATATGAAAAATTGTTCGAAACATTTTTCCCGATTAACGCTAGAAAACACTGTATTTAACGAATTTTAATTTCTCTTTCACTTATGGTTTGCCGAAATATTTCATGATATCCGCTTTAGAATTCATGAAAACGCGAATTTTTTATAAATCTTATTTAAAGTAGATGTCCAAATTGATGTCCTCAAACTTCAGTGTACTTATTTATCAATTTTTTAAAGAAGTTTTCAAACGTACGAAGTGCGTCTTCTACAATATGGGCACAACCGTTTGTGATTCGCAGAATCCTATCCTCACGTTTCTTCGATATTTCTTCATAAACCTGATCTTTGAAATATCCACACAAAAAGAAATCCGGTGGATTAAGATCTGGAGATCTAGCAGGCCCAATTCGCCAGGCCAGATCTGCCAATTTAACGACGACGATTATGAACTTCCCGTGCCACCGCAGAATAGTGAGCCGTACAACCGTCATGTTGGAACCACATGTTCTGGCGCACTTCTAACTTTAAGTCCTGAAATAATATGGACAGTTCACTTACCAAAATATTCCGATACATTTGACCATTCAAATTGCCTCCAATTAAAAGAGGACCGATAAGTTTACTGCTAATGATTCCACATCATACGTTAAGGTTGCAAGGACGTTGGTACTCAACTTGTCGAAGCTAATACGGATTTTCAACACTCTAGTAATGCTGATTTTGCCTGTTAACTGCACCGTGATTTATACACGATGACTCGTCAGAGAATAATTTACAACGGAAAAAATTGACAATTCGTTCTATTTGTCCAGATGCTCATTAACGAAAGTCTAAACGATTTTGAAAATCTTCTTCTTGGAGTTGTTGGTGCAAAGAAATCTGATAACTACTAAACTTGTGTATCCTCAACATTCTCCATAGGCGCATATAAGAAATTCGTAATAATCCTGATATTTCCCTTGTGCTCACTTGGATATTGAAAACCACAGCACCTAGGACTGCAATTTACTTTTTCTCTTCACACTGAGGTGCTGGGCGACTTCTTTTCTTCTGATTTAGAATTCATTCATTAATAACTTTTTTAATCACACGATAGAAAGAAGTGCGGGATCGTGGTTTTTCGGGAAAACGCTGAGCGTAGAGATTGACAGTGTTATCTATATGCCTATCAGCCTCCATACACCAAAACTATTTCCATCTTCTCTTCTACAATCACATACTCCGTCGTCAACCAGCATTAACAGCAGAATGTATAAAAGTAATTTTTTTATTTCGTTATGTTATTGTTTGTTTATAATATTGCATTACCGTAGAAATTTTTTTAAAGCGATGGTTGCCACTTAAAATATGAATTGAATTCCGTTAATTAGTGTTTTCTAGCATGAATCAAAATAAATGTTTTGGACAAATTTTCCTTCTTTTTAGTTGTATTATCGGGATCTGTAAAAAAATGGTTGTCATTTAAAATTAAAAAGTTTGCCCCCATCCCGCCCATATGGGAGGTGAGAGAGAATCAACTCTGGTATCGATACATTTCCCCCTCGGAGTGATTCAAGTTTGATAGCAAACGTTTCTTTATAGGATGTCTAGTATTCGAGATATTTCGATATTCCAGGTTAAATGTTACACACGGTATATCTGTAGATCCACTTCCGAAATCAAGACAGGTGCACATAAATTGGTTACAGATTTTACTTTAAATTTCTTGCAAATAATCGATAGAAATTAATCACACAGAATCTTGTATAAAATGACTCACTTATCATGGCAAGGGTAGGTATGTACCTTCTTCGACTATATATATATATATATATTTACAGGGTGTTCAATTTATCATGCACATGCGATTTTCTCGAAAACTAAGAATTTAATAAAAAAATGTTTCAAATAAAGTTTGTTTGGGATAAAGGAGCGCATCTTTTGACATTTTTTTTTTCAAAAAAACTGTCATTTAGAAGGCCTTTTCAAGGTCATTCGCATTTTTTCTAACGGAAACCCTAGATTTTTTTGACAAAAATGGATACATCACTAAAAACTGAAAAACATTTCTTTTTTTCAATTTTTCGATTCAACGCTTTTTTAGATAGTTTATTCAAAGAAATAAACGAAAATAAAGTAAAGCGTGGAACAGCAACATAAAAGTTTTCCACCATGTACCAATGATCCAAAACATACATCGCGGACAGTGCAAGAATATGTTCTGTATAATTACCCTAAGGTGTTACATCCCCCTCCCCAATCGCCGGACCTCAACCCCATTGAACACCTGTGGGACGAGTTGAATCGAAGAATAAGAAAAACAGAGATATTATCAAAAATAACACTAAAACAGCGGTTAAAGGAAGAATGGGAGCAAATTAATGAAGAATATTTTTAAAAAATTATAACTAATATGCCCAAATGTTTACAGACGGTTATAGATAGCAAAGGCTATCCGAGCAAATACACTGACTTTCAAAAAAACCGCAACACCAAGAAGAACACATCGTACACGTTTGAAATTCTGGCATTACGTTGGGTCGGGTAACAGATAAAAACGATCAAAATATCAAAAGAAAATTATTGTGAATAAGTGAACAAATTTAATAATAATTTAATAATGGGTGGTATCTCCTCTTAAATTAATACATTCCTATAAGCTACGTGGCATGCTTAAAATTAAATTGTCAATATCTTCCTGTGGTATTGTATCCCGGGCAATCTGCACCTGCTCGCGGAGTTCATCTATGGTCTCTGGAGGGCGAGCTAAACGTTGAAGTCTCCGACCCATTATATCCCATACATGCTCTATTCGGAACAAATCTGGAGACCGAGCTGGCCAAGGCAAAGTATCCAAATTTTCAGCTTCCAAATACCTCAAATTATCGTTGGCTACATGTGGTCGCGCATTATCCTGTTGAAATGTGCTGCTTCCAGGATGGTCGTGCATTTATGGCACAAGAACCGGTTCTAAGACACTATTAATATATCTCTGAGCATTTAATCTATCATAAATGAAAACAAGAGGAGATTGACTACCATACTGGATGGCACCCCAAACCATGACACCTGGTGTTAAACCAGAATGACCCCTTTCCAAAAAGTCAAAATTTAATCGCTCTCCTCCCTCTAACACGTAACCGTCCATCAGATCGCCACAAACAAAATCGGCTCTCATCACTGAACACGATTCTTCTCCACCCATCCACCCATTGCACCCTCAGACGACACCACTCCAGTCAGGCCATCCTGTGGTTTCGTGATAATGAAAGCCGACGCATAGGACGATATGAATTTAGTCCAAAACTTCGAATTCTGCGATACATGGTAGTAAGGGAGACCCTTCGATTTAGGGTGGCTACCCAGTTAGCACCAAGAGACGGAATTGTTCCAAACGGGGCGCCTGTCGCTGAACGACGAAGTCGCCGGTCTTCGCGTCGGTTCGTCATTCTTGGACGGCCACTACCACTATGACGATTTACTGACCCTTCGTTAGACCAATCTCTCCAAGCTCTTAGCAGTGTTGATGCGTTTCGATCCAATCCACGTGCAATTTCGCGGAAAGGTAAACCTACCTCGTGCATACCAACAATTCTTCCCCTTTCAAAGGGAGTTAACTGCCGATAACCTGCATTTTGGCGCACACGAGGCATTTTGCACTACCACACATTCCATATGGTACTAACAATAATAATACTTTTATCGCTATCCGCCTGTAAAAAAAATTGCAAAAAGAACGATCGTCACAGATAAGAAAAAGTAAAGAAAAACTTCATATCGCATTAAAATACGAATTTGAAGTTTTTATCATTTTTTTCTCTTTTTCAAGTCTAAAATCATACCAAAATTTCAAACACATACAATGCGTTCTTGGTGTTGCGGTTTTTCTGAAAGTCAGTGTATTAAAAGTTAAAAAAAGTTTAGTATTTTGTTAATAATTTTTTTTTTTTTTTTGTCGTAGACATGGTGTCCGAATGTTAAAGTAACGTGAAATTTAATAATCTTAATTTAATATTCACTCGCTGTAGGATATAGTGATGACTCTCCTCACATCATCTCGAAACGCTCAGTGGTAAATAGAGGTCGTGAATCACGTGCGCGTGAGGAATTTACTGTTCAGTTGTGATGGATTTTAACGCATTTATTTTAACAAGTAACGAAGATGACAACTAAGACAGTGATAAAAACAAATCCCCGAGGGATATCAAGTGCGCCCGTTCTGATCACTTGCCAAGGGTGTTCTGCGATCTTGCAGTATGTCACCATTGCCTCTCTCCCCGATCCTTAGTCATCTGCACCCCGTGTGCAGCACAGATGTTTCCTAGCCGTTGTCCACGTGTAAAAGGTACACGCGGACCCATGTGTCTCCTTTCCAACAAAGGGTATTCCTTCCCTTGGCCGTGACTTACAACGGGAGATGACGGCAACGATTTACAACATGCAGGAAGTCCGAACACTCGCAGTTGTTGTATTTTTCATTTTTTGACTTAACACTGGCAGGATTATGAAAAGGAGCCATATTTCAATGAACTAAAGTTGATCATATTGTTTTATTCCTTATCTAATTAAATTTAGGAACGGTTTAATATGCAACATCGTGGTGTCCGAATGTTGAGTTTACTCACTGTAGATCATAAAGTGGCATAGATTTAAATGGAATGGCATTTTAATAACAACTTCAAATCTCAAATACTACAATTCCACGGTACAGGATTTCAGAATAATGTACCGTTAAGTTTATACATAAATATATACCTGCAAACGAATATTAAATACCTCGGTAATATGGACAGTTACATTAAACTGGGTTATTGTAATTCGCTCTTATTTATATAAATATCACATTTTGCATTAGTCGTCAGGAAACGTAAATAATAAGCATGTTCCCACTTGAAAACAGTTTCGATTAATAATCACGCACTATAAATCTGGAAATTGTAAAAATAAGTGTGGTAAAACTCGGTTTCCATAAATAACTTCCTGTGCCAAAAATACATTGCTGTGGCTACTTTGTGTCACGAGATATATCAATTCCCCATGCAATAATGCTAAGAAATGAAAGGAATTTAATTATAATACAATAGAACTTCCAAGCTCAGCGTGAGCCGTATAATACCAAATATTATATTGTAACAAAGTCATGAATCAGATATGTGGTAAGTAGAAATAATAGAAAGTGAAATTTCTCACCAGTTTTGCCACTGCAATTAATTTATTCGTCTGCTCTGAATTAATTATTATAAATTTATTTGTTATTGTTACTTTTTGGCGTGCCCACGTAAAAGAAGAGAAAGT
Organism: Euwallacea fornicatus; assembly: GCF_040115645.1. Lineage (NCBI taxonomy): Eukaryota > Metazoa > Arthropoda > Insecta > Coleoptera > Curculionidae > Euwallacea > Euwallacea fornicatus. The sequence goes on along the minus strand of NC_089567.1, from coordinate 2,195,176 downwards.
TTTGTTTCCTTTCTGGTTAGAATCTTCAATCTTGAGGAAGTGTAGGCTGAATGTTTATACGTATCTATTAAAATTCCCCTTTACATCCTGCCAATTGTAGACGTTAATTATTATCAGATATTAGCAATAAACTTATTAGGAGATATGTAAACGGGGCAATTATGTACGGGAATTTCTTTTATGAAGGCGAGAAACTGGTGCGGAAGCGACAAATGAAATTAGGAAGTTCAGCCTAAAAACCAACAAATAGAACTGCTGCCGATTTAGATATTATACGGGGTGGACCATTTAATGCGCTCGTTAGAATTTTTGGGAATTAGAAAGAACAACTTCGAGATACAGTTAGGTGCAGAACTGAGTCAATACTTAGAAAATTCGTATTAATGGTGGCATAAACAAAATATCTAACAAGTATTCAAAGGAAGGCTTTTATTTTCAAAAAGTACATTAACATTCACATTAAAACCATACAAAACATTTGCCGAAAATAAATGGGGTACATCAAATAATCCTAAATAACATTGGTTCAATTCAGCTCCACTAATGTTAACATTGAACACTTTGGTCGACATTGACACTAATATTTGGTCCAGAGACCTTTAGCTTTTTCAACAGCTAATATAGACGAGTACGAACCATTTAATCGCATATCCTCCGTTAATAAACATCATAATTCAAAGTCTTTAAACAATGAAGCCGATTTCAAAGTTTCAAAGAAAATTAATTGAAAAATCACTGATTGATGGAAGATCCACACGGGAAATCGCATTTCAATTAAATATAAGTCAATCCACAGTACAAAGGGTAAAAAATAAGTGCAAAATTTCCTTAAAAATAAATAAAGGTGGCCAACCAAAAAAGATATCTGCGCAAGATACTCGAAGAGTAATTAGATATTTGGGCAGTGGTGAAGCCTCTTCGGCCTCCAAAGCAGCCGTGTTGCTGCGAGGGGATACTGGGAAATCGGTGAGCAAATGGACAGTCCAACGAGCTTTACATCAGTTCAAATTTGTTGCTGTGGAGAAGAAGAAGAAACCCCTACTTTCTAAGAAGAATATTAGGGCACGACTAGATTTTGTAAAAAGATATGAGGCACGGACCGAGAAGGATTGGATGAAGGTTATTTGGTCTGATGAAAATAAAGTTAACAGATATGCAACAGATGGTCGACATTGGAGCTGGAAACGAGAGGGAGAATCCATGAAACTAAAAGATTTCATTCTGACGGTGAAACATGGGGGAGGAAATATTAAAGCTTGGGGCTGTATGTCGGGATATGGGGTTGGACCATTGAAGAAAATAGATGGGATAATGAACCAGCACATTTATAAAGCCATTTTAAATGATCACCTAATAGATCCTGTTAATAATATGCCTTATCCCACTAGCAAAGTAATTTTCCAACAAGACAACGACCCCAAGCATACCGCAAAATCTGTGAAGGAATGGTTGGGTACCCAAAAATTTCAGGTTTTGCAGTGGCCGGCACAAAGTCCCGACCTAAATCCCATTGAGAATCTATGGGCTTACGTGAAATATCATCTGGTCAACGACTACGATTCGCCACCATCTTCACTTAAAGTTTTATGGGAGAGAATAGAAGAAGTATGGGACCAAATTCCACCTGATTTCTGTGAAACACTAACAAAAAGCATGCCAAGACGTCTACTAGCTGTTAAAAAAGCTAAAGGTCTCTGGACCAAATATTAGTGTCAATGTCGACCAAAGTGTTCGATGTTAATATTAGTGGAGCAGAACTGAACCAATGTTATTTAGGATTATTTGATGTACCCCATTTATTTTCGGCAAATGTTTTGTATGGTTTTAATGTGAATGTTAATGTACTTTTTGAAAATAAAAGCCTTCCTTTGAATACTTGTTAGATATTTTGTTTATGCCACCATTAATACGAATTTTCTAAGTATTGACTCAGTTCTGCACCTAACTGTATGTTGGGCAGGTTATACAGTTACTCACACAATTGAGTATACACCTCTGATTTTATCAAATAAAGGACAACGCCCTCTACATTGTGCATCGAAAATGTAAACGGATTCTGATTTCTTATCCCCAAAAACCGCCCGATACGACATTTTGAGTAAATAGCAGCATTACCAACCAAGAAATTAATTTTTTTGCTTTTTTTTTGTTTTCACTTTGACCCCTTCGAAAACCGTCCACTTTTGGACTAAGGTAAATTGGGTTAAAAAGTCATGTTTTGAGCTCAGAAATCTGTGGTAGAATTTTGTACAGACCTTTTAGAGACACCTTGTAGAGTTGCGAATCGTATCCGAAAGCAATAATCACATAGAAATGTTGCTTTAGAGGTAGTGACGTTCGAAGGACAACACTTCTGCATTTTCCAGAGCCGCATGTTACGAGCGGTTTGAGTTTCACCAAAATAATTTTTGCATTTCATTTTCAGAGCTTTTCAAGATCAGTGCAAAATTTGGCATGTGTCAAAGCAAAAGTTTAGACTCGTCTTGAAAAATTAAGGTAGAGATATTTAATCAGTTTTTACGCAACTTTAACCATTAAAAAATTTCGACTTTAGAAAATATAAAACTTCATTATCTCGGCAGTGGTTGAAGATCAGAATATTGTATACTACTTGATGCCTACGTAAAATTTCGATGCAATTCCAAAAGTGGCTCAATTTACTGGATGTTTTATTGAAATATTAATATTGCTATTAGTTTCAAATACAATTGGCTAAACTACAATAGCGGATCTATTTTTAAGAGATAAAATACAGTTGTGGTCAAAATAATAAGAGTGGTAGTGTTGAATTTCAATATATTATCGCCAAATATCTAATAAATAAATTACATACTTTGCAATGTATCACCAATATAGAGTAACGTGTGCTCATGAAAAAAAAAGTATAAAAAATAAAAATTATTCAAAACCACAAACTTTACAATATTTATAAAAAAATATATTAAATTTTTCTTGGCCAATAAAATAAGAGTGTTCTGTTTTTAATTTTTATTTTGGTCGAATGTTGATTAATTTTTTGTAAATCTTATCTGTTTACAATTCTTCGTTTATCTATTAACCTTTAGTATAGTTTTGAGTATCACCATGGGTCGTGCAAAGCACTGTAGTGCTGAAGAAAGGCGTATAATTTTGCAACTGAGAAGTGAGAACGAAACTTACAAATTCATTGCTGATGTAATCAACCGATCCGAATGTGCTATCGCCGAAGTTTGGAGGAATCAAAAATTAACTGAAATACCAACAGAGCGTAGAGGCCGTCCAAGCAAAAACCAGCAAATCTATGGATAGAAGAATTGTAAGAAAAGCAGTGAAGAATCCTTTTTCTACATCTTTTGGCATTAAACGAGATCTGGACCTACCAATCAGTACAAGAACTGTAAGAAGACGCTTACGAGAGATGAATCTTCATGGGAGAGTGGCAAGAAAAGTTCCGCATTTGAGCAAGAAGAACATCAAGCAAAGATTAGAATTTGCTAAATCCAACTTAAATGAAAATTACAATCGTAACTGGAGAAACATTTTATTTAGTGATGAAACCAAAATAAATTCGTTTGGATCCGATGGAAAACGGTATGTTAGACGATGTAAAAATGAAGAACTAAATTCTCGGAATACCTTACCAACTGTGAAACATGGTGGAGGAAACATCACATTGCGGGGCTGCTTTTCTTATAATGGTGTAGGTCCGCTACATCTGATTAAAGGAAACATGACCAAAGAAATTTATATGGATATACTGGAAGCTGTTATGCTTCCCTAGGCCGAAATTAATATGCCCCTAAATTGGATCTATCAACACGATAACGGCCCGAACATACCGCCAAAGTTGTGAAACAGTGGTTCGTAACAAATAAAATTGAAGTGTTGCCCTGGCCGTCGGAATCACCTGACATGAATCCAATTGAAAACCTATGGAAGTATTTAAAAGAAATAACAATAAAAGAAGAATAAAAGGCTTTTGTGGGAAGAGGTTCAAAAAATCTGGTACGCCACACCGGTAGAGCTTTGTCAAAAGCTAATTGATTCTATGCCCAAGAGATGCACCGCCCTAATTGAGCAAAAGGGACACGTTACGAAATACTAAAGTATATTTGTTTTTTTTTTGTTGAAAGTTCATGTTTACAATTTTTTTTCTCAAAAGAAGTGTATACTCTTATTTTATTGGCCAAGAAAAATTTCATATATTTTTTTAATAAATATTGTAAAGTTTGCGGTTTTTAATAATTTTTATTTTTTATACATTTTTTTTCATGAGCACACGTTACTCTATATTGGTGATACATTGCAAAGTATGTAATTTATTTAGTAAATATTTGGCGATAATATATTGAAATTCAACACTACCGCTCTTATTATTTTGACCACAACTGCATATCAGATTATACCAAATTTGAAAAAGTTGTTTTTTTTTTAATTATTTAACATTTGCAAATGTAGTTTTATAAAAAAACATGGGCTACATGAATCACCCTGTATAGATTTAATTCGACATCTGAGAGTCATTTAACCAGAAAACCTCGGTTTTTTTCATCCTCTCTGCAGAACCAATTAATGAACCAAACAACTGTCTTTCCTGTGCTGCTTATTTAGCCTCAACACCGAGTTTTTTGTGCTTGCGGCCTTAATCAATTTCCACGACAGATCTAAATCTCTAAACCCATTTATTAATTTCATAACAGCGATGACATAATAAGCTGCGCAATCGGTTTCGTTTTCAGTAATAACCGCAGAAAATCGCCATTAAGTCGGAGCAAGGTCGGAGGTTTAGATTTGTGTTGTTTTCTTAACAGTCCCAGTTTAGGATTTTAGGCAATTTGTCCATGGTTTTTAAAGTATTGACAAGAGGGAAACGGAATAAAAACTTAAACTTGCAAATGAATCCCGTATCACCAGAGTTATTCATTCTTCGTTGGTGTTTCTTCGCCTATCGATTTTGCAAAATATCCGTTAGTTGGTTGTGGTACCTTCAGAAATTCAATTTTCTTCCTTTCGGTTCAAAAAAAAAAAAAAAACCGACGACTAGCATCAATAATTTGTGGGCGTGCTTAGTGTTGACCTCCAGTTCATTCTTCAGTCTTGTTAACCCCATTTGCTCTCATAAACACTGATAAAAGGTGAAAACGAAGCTTGTTTTTTAACCTATTTTTTATTCCTCGATTGTCGTTACTATTTATATACTATTCAAATCTATTAAAAATCTGGCGGTGTCATGAAAATAAATGCCTTTGTCCTAGTATAAATAACAGGCAGCGACAGTAGCCAAATTTGATATATGAGCGTGGTTACAACCCAAACGAACCTCAAATTTTAATATGCATGTGCTGAAGTTTTAATTTCAATATCTGAATCACTGACGCAGGAATTTAGCCCGATTAATATTTACTTGATTTCTACCCTCACCTATGTGAAAAATTTGACTACTGTCACTGTACATCATTTAAGCAGCAATATAAGTGTGAAATGACACACACGTATCCACAATCCCGATAAAATGTCACTGCCGGGGAAAGAATCAAGGAAAATCACACAGTTTAATTAAAGAATTTTAAAAAATTTTAAGAATAAAAATACTTAAAATTTGACTTTATTCTTTCATTTAATATTTTCTGTATTTTATTTTTTAGATATCGTTATTTTTTTAAAATTTTTTATCTATGGATTTCAAATTGCGGTACGATTTTTTCGCGGGGAGAGACTAGACCAAATGCATGAAATTTGCTCACAAATGGAAAGAAGTTTAAGTGACGAAATATGTCTTGTTCTATGACTTTAGTAGAAATTGTTATTTTATTCAATGATCACGCCTTTCGAGACCTCCATATGTCGCATTTATTGAAAAATAAAACCTTTTTAGTATGTCCCTTTTTCTGGCCTACAGTGGCGCATGTAAAATATTTTGATGATAATATAAAAAAATAAATAGAATATTTAATGACTGCTTTTCTGTCGAGTATTTACCCTTGTCCTTACCCTTGTAATTTTTCAAATTAGATGTTTAAGGAGGAGTATAGGATTTCACATGAAAGATATTTTTTATATACCAAGTAGCTGTTTATAACCTTTAGGGTGGTGCATTCACCCTTATAAATTGTGACAAAATTAAAAAGTATAAAAAGTAGCGAAATTTCTTTTCTCCATATCATTCTGAATAGAACCGTCTATTTTCTGTCAAGTTTTAACACCTTGAAATACAGGGTGAGTCGGGAGGATCGTGCCAAACTTCAGGAGCGTGTTTTACATGAAAAATAAATGTAAAAAAACTCAAATGTTGTTATCCGATTTTCGTTTGTTTACAAGTTATAGCGTAAATAAAATTAAAACTTAAAGGTTAAGCAACATTTAGACGAAACGTTTCCTGGGCGTTGGGTTGGTCGTGGTGGCCCTGTTAGTTGGCCTCCAAGGTCTCCAGACCTGACACCACTAGACTATTGTTTGTGGGGTTGGTTTAAAACTGAAGTGTCCAGAGTAAAAGTGGACACTCAAGATGCACTAATTCAACGCATTAGAAATGCTGCAGCTGCCATTAAAGAAAGACATGAAACGATCAGGAGCGCAACGAATGCTCTTCATAGACGAAGCCGAAAATGTTTAGAAGTTAATGGCAATATTTTTGAACATTTACTATGATATCCAAACGTTAATTTATGGAATTTCTTATGAAATTTATAATTTTTTTTTTAATTTTATGTTTTAATTTTATTTACGCTATAACTTGTAAACAAACGAAAACCGGATAACAACATTTGAGTTTTTTTACATTTATTTTTCATGTACAACACGCTCCTGAAGTTTGGCACGATCCTCCCGACTCACCCTGTATAAATATAAATGCGAGTTTTATTTTTAATTAAAATCTACTACAGTTAACTATCTAGCGATGTTCGGAATAGCATGTAGACTTGAAAGGTATCTACAGTGTGCCCCATTTAAAATCGTTGTCAGGAAGTACTACAAGGTAAGCAGTTCCTTCGGGGAATTTTTTTTAGGATGACTTCGGGGTGATTGGCACATGGGGTACGTTGATTCAAGCCATGTACTTCTTCATTATTGTAATTTAAACGTTTGATATTTCATCAGGAGATTTAATAAGTAACGAAGTTTGTTCACAGTTGTTATTCATTTAAATTCAGCGTTCAAGCAAAATTGCTAATTTGGCTTTAAATACCCTCTGGTTATTAACGATTATAAAAGAGGTTGCCCACGGCGCGCTGGTCAGCGAACCTCGGTCAGGAAATCAGTGTGAAGAACGTATGTATGGATAGCCTCACTTCGTTTCATTTAGTTGTGGGCGGATGTAAGTACCAAATCAACCAATAGTTCGGAGTTGGTTGTCCAGAATTATCTTGGTCACATCTTCACTTAAAGGTAATACTCCTATTTACATCTAATAAGCACTACTTCTTGATCGCTAGTCACTTGATAGAATCTTTACCTTGAAGTTGATTAAAGTAGATATATACGTTCATTTCTGTAGATAACTACCTTCCGATGCTCTTTATTACGTATAATAACTAACTTGAAAGACATTCGGATTGTAAACTTTGCTTTGATGATCCAAAGTAACTGCACTTTCAAGGTTGTGCATGTGTTCCGATATTATGACTAATTAGGCACTGGGTAATTATTTATGGTAACAACAATCTGCTTAATTGATTTTCTAAGTTCAGCAGCGTAATAACGCCTTAACAAGTATAAGAGTATTTATAGTATAGGCCTCTATAGGTACACACATTCTATTGAAGTCCCAGTCAAGAAAGCATAAAGCTTCGATTCCGGCATACCTACGTAATATAAGATTTGTATTCTAAGTCATGGACTATTTATTTTGTGAAGACTAAATTAGGAATATTCGAATTTCTTTGTGAAAGTGCATGTTGTATATTTCCCAGAATGTTGATAAATTCCTCTAAATCAACTGAAATCCGATTGAAATCGGAGCGGCAGAAAGTGTAATTTTCAGTTTGTTACAAATATGGCTGAAAACAGCATTAATCAGTATATGTATTTGGCTAACAGTGACAAAAAAATATGCTCTATAAAAGGTATAAAATATATGTATATTCTAGTTACCAGTTAAGAAATACATGATTTCATGTAATGAATGGGACGAGCAAAGCGAAATCGCGCAATGTGACACGAGTTACATAAAATAGCATTTCTGAATGAGTTTCATATATGTTTTTTTTTTTAATTTTGCTGTGCAACAAAGAAATCTTCAGAAAATGACATATATCTGAATATATCCAGCTACGCCTTGTAAATATAAAACTACAGCAAACATTGTTGCTACTAATTCCATTTGTTAACTGTGTGTGTATTTTACTATGATATACAGGGTGTTAAGGAAATAACTTTCGTAAATTTAACCAATCACTAAGAGCATCATTTGGAATAAATTTAACGTTTTTTGTTACACATCAAACAATTAACATCTGTTAAGTACGTTTTTCAACATTCTATTAAAATTTTAAGGCTTTTTATAGCTTTTCGGTTACCAAGTTCAATTTTTTCTTTTTTTTTTACTATTAAGTTTTTGGATCCCTGTTGTAAGGAACTGTTTTGTTAAATAATATTTTTATTAATTAATTGAATTTACGAAAATTATTTCTCTAACACCCTGTATACTCAAACTTACAAAGAAAACGAAGTTAATGTAAAAGATTATCCCTAAAACGTGCTAAAGCGTCCTTACCGCACTTCTCTTCTGACCGGAACTCCGCTGTGAGTCGATTGGCTAACTCCATTCAGCACTGCCGCCAAATTCGAAGTTTGTGGAAAATATCACTTCGCGAGCTTTCATAGATCTATCGTGAAGACCCGACTTTAATACTGATTATTTTTGTTCGATCTTAAATTATAACGTTAACCATTTATTTTTTTTGCAGATTTACATCATGCATGGCATTCAAAGTCTTAATGAATGAAATAAACGATCTGGCAGGTCAACACGAAGTGGTTGCAGAGGATCTCCAAGCAAATGTAATAAAGGAACTGACTGCTTTAGTTAAAGATTTAAGGGAGGAACGAAAGGTTAGTGTTTTACTTTTGAGGTATTGCATAACTTATTATCATGTATATCTGCATTTGTAGAAACAACTACAAGAGGGCAGCAGACTGTCGCAAACGTTGCAGAATCAGATAGAATCGTTACAGAGGGCAAAGAAGGCATACGACAAAGCGTTCAAAGAGGCGGAGAAGGCCATTGAAGGTTTTCAAAAGGCTGATGCAGATTTCAATTTATCTAGAGCTGAGGTAGGTTAATACGTTCTTCTTATATCATTGTTATTTAACTTTTCGTATCACCATACTCTTATTGACATTTAACATACTCCAAAATAGACACACTTTTAATAAACGCCGACCGTTAAATCTAAAAGCACTCTAAAAGTTTAAAATGTTTCTTATAGCATACACGGTTAATTCCATAATACATTCTCTAATATTTCCTTTGGAACTTCCAAATTCTCCATTTTATTCAGCGAATCTCGTACTGCCACTTATATACATCATTGACATGATTATCATATTTCCTTACAAACACATCTTGCATCTATACAGTTAAGTAAATGTGTTCCTATAATCTGGTAGCACTTTCCTTTCAACGATAAGTGCGATATAACAAAAAATATTGAGCGATACACGGCCGTTATGTACATGATGTACTTGTGTTAATTATCTATATACAGGGTGACCCATTTAAAACAGTCCACTTGGAATATTTTGAATTGATTTTTTTTCTTCAGAAAACTCCAAGACACATCAATTTAACTTTTAAGAGACATTTTTAGATCATAAATTCATAGGTGTAAAGTCATCCCCCTGAACAGAGTGACAATCCCTTCAAGAATCCTAAATGGCACAGTGGGTCAAGTTGTACATGAAATCAAAGGTATTTCAATTCTCTTTACAAGAAATATATCGAAAAAATTAATTTTTAAATAATGTTTCATTTAATTAAGTGTTCAAATTGCGACCTATTTACTTCCATATAATAACAAGGTCCTTGTTCAATCTCTTCACGAACATTTTGTAGCATTTTGGGAGTTATTTCACCATATGTTATCAATATTTGGTGGCGAGGATCTTCTAAAGAGGTAGATTACGTTTTATAAACAGTTTTTTAATGACCCCATAAGAAAAAGTACAATGGTGTTAAATCAGGCAATTTTGGAGACCATTCAATGAAACCTCTTTTACCAATCCAGTGTTCGGGAAAATGTTGATTCAAAAAGTTACGTACAGGAACTGCATAGTGTGGCGGAGCGCCATCTTGTTGAAAAAATACACTATTTTCTGGGATTTGATCGTCGTTTTCAAGAATATCCACAATGTAATGGTAAATGAAGTCTTGAAGCAGTTTGAGGTAAGATTCACCCGTCAGGTTATCAGCGAGAAAAAAAGGTGCAACAATACAATTTCCCAAAATTGCAGCCCATACATAAAATTTTTCTGAATGCTGTTAACGCTGTTCTTTTATAATTACAATATTCATATCACTCCAATATAGGCAATTATGCCTGTTGAAGAAACCATTCATAAAGAATGTGCATCCGTCAGAAAAACATATAGAATATAAAAAATTGGAATTGATCAAAATGCTTTGACTGGTCACTTCACAAAATTGTATACGGCGATCTGGATCATCTTCATTAACCTCATAAATGAGATGCATCTTACAGGAATAAAAATGATGCTTTTTCAAGATCCTCTGAATATCAATACATGGAACACCTAACGGTGTTTCGAATTCACGGGTGTTTGAAATAACCTTTTCTTGATTTACATGATTGAATATGTCCCAAAATTGCAATCTGTGCAGTCTCATTGGTAAGAATGTGTCGCTTTCTATATTTTTTGTTAGCAACGAATCCAGTCTACATGAATTTAGATATTGAATCCATCATGTAGGGATGGTTCAGATTTTTACCAAGATGCCTTCCATTAAAAATTCTTGCAGTTTCTCGGACTATTTCATTGTTTTTAAAGTAGATGGTAACAATTTCCATTCTCTCTACAGTGGTGTAAATCATAATGCTTTGAATCGTCGGATGAATCGACAAACTTCGCGGTACAATTCTGATTAGTGTAAATTCGGAACAAAACTACTTATTTAATGCTAACAAAACCCATCACCTTATCTTAAGAATTCGATGATAAACATAATTTTTTGAAGTATTAGTGAGTTTATTATTATTAAGTTGTAGTTATTTTTTCCATTTATTTCACAGATGTTTTAAAATGTTTTTTTTACAATATTTAAAGGCGGAGCAAAAAAAAATTCGGTATATTGTAAAGAGAACTGAAATTCCTTTTATTCGATGTGCCAGATGACCTTTTAAGGTTCTCGAAGGGGTTGCCACCCATTTTAAGGGTATGATTCTACACCTACGAATTTATGATCTAAAAATGCCCCCCTTAAAAACAAAATTGACGCGTGACGGAGTTTTCCGAAAAAAAAGATTTCATTCAAGATATTTCAGGTAGACCGTTTTAAATGGGCCGCCGTGTATATTTAATACGGTTCCCGCTGGTAATTTCTTCATTATTAGCCTTGTAGGGTTAGTAACTATTTTAATCTTCTTAGCAAACCATTTAAAATTTGTTAAATAGGTGGAAAAGCATCGAACAAGTATGGCACAAAAAACGCAGGCCTGTGACCAAGCCAAAAACGAGTACGCGGTTCAACTTCAACAAACCAACCAGCTTCAGAAGCAACACTTCCGATCTGGACTGCCCGAAGTCTTCAGGCAACTGCAGGAGCTGGATGAAAAAAGAATCAAAAACATAAAGAACTTTATTAGGAGTAGTGTAGATATAGAGCGAAACGTATTTCCCATCATCAACAAATGTCTAGATGGTATCTTAAAGGCTGCGGACATAATTAATGAAAAAGAGGTGCGTTCTCGACTAGTTTTTTAGAAGAATCTCAAACCAAGCTTTTTTAGGACACTTTGTTAGTAATTGAAAAGTATAAATCAGGTTTTCAACCTCCAGAGGACTTTCCCTTTGAGGATTTG